>NC_092257.1:11610751-11910751 GCF_036320965.1 Panulirus ornatus
TATATATATATATATATATATATATATATATATATATATATATATATATATATATATATTGAAGTCATTGATAGGTAACTTGTTAGAAAGACTACCCAGAATAGCACTTGGAGACCCAAGATTATCTGACCTTTAACTACTTTTTTTTTCTGTTGGGAAAGTTTTATATTCATGGCTTGGTGATGTAACAGTTTAGGCTAAACTCTTGCGTATACTTAATAGGTTTTGTGGAGTTTGGTTTTAATTTTAGTTTTTTCTTTTGAGATTTGTGTTAAGTAGACTTGTCCAGACGTGATATAGGTGATGAGATGCAGACCTGAGGAGTACCATCCCTCTGACGGAGGGAGGAGTGTTGAGGTGATGGCCGGAACCGTCACGTCTCGCAGGATTGTCGGACGTAACTTATTACAGCGAAGATACCGGAATAGATTTTGTATCTTTTACTTACAGGAATTCTGTCCTCTTTGATATTTTTCTGTTCACATATTTTTTTTCATCCAAAACCTGACCTTAATTTTTATCCATGAATGATGTCAGAGTGAAAGAAAATTAAGTTGCCAAATCTTTGGTGTTGCGTTAAGGCAGATGTAATATACGTGCACAGCAGAGGCGCAGTGCTCCTCCCAGTCAGCTCGATCACTGGGGATCTTTGTAAGGCAACCACTGTAGGTCAGAATGTCACGGGGGGAAGGGGTCGGCAGCTGGTCCTGGGCCTCATGTTGAGTTCTGTGCTCACCTTGTGAACAGTGTTCCAACTGTGCGTGTCTGATGTGTGGATGTACCAGTTAGCATTACTTCGTACGACGCACGGAGTAAGACAAGATGTGCACATCGTATTATTCAGTATTCAGCCCATTTTGACCCTTCGTGTCATTGTTACTTCGTTCTATTTAGGATCCTGAACCTTATTTTGATTTAGCGTGTCTCTCTTCATCCCGACCCGTTATCACATTTGACCTGTCACTCCGTTATGAACGTCTCCTTTTAGATTCTCCCAGTTTTACCGCATATTTGCGTCACGCTCTATTTTGACGCAGTGTGACGTCGTCACCCCTGTCACCTGCCGTCCAGAGAATATTACGCGAGCGTTTGCCGTTCATATAGAGCAGGCGAGAAATCGCTGTGTACAGAACTGTTTTATTGTCTTGGCTGCTGGGTCATTAAGGGCACAAGTATACCCTCGAAGGTGATTGCCGCAAGATGTCGTTAAGTGTAAAGTGATTATAACATTACTTGGATTTGTGTTTTCCATCGATGATTCGTTGTTTACAATAAAGTATGCGTCATGATTCGATTGATATTAGTAACATTTTTTGTAATACTTTTTGAATTCTCAGTCACATGTTTTGTGCCACAAAATATGGCATTTGAAAATATATAACTGCAGGCATAATTAAAAAATGTCAGCTGTGGTAGTAATTCTTTCTCTTTAGATTACTGGAAAGCCGTTTGATGGTTTTCTTGTGATCATCTGGTGAAGTTAGTTTGGTATTGTAGTCCTCTCTCTCTCTCTCTCTCTCTCTCTCTCTCTCTCTCTCTCTCTCTCTCTCTCTCTCTCTCTGGTTGGGATTGTGTTGGCCAGAATTAAGAGATGCTCTTTATTATGATGTAAGATGCAACTTTAGTAGATCTGAACCCCCTATAACAGGCTTACCCTGTCAGATTGGAAGGTTGTAAGTTATTTCTAGTCCTGGGGTCCCACATTCGCTTAGATTACCATGATACTGATCCTAAACTATGTATCTTATTAACTGTGGAGTTACGTGTGATAAACTGCTGTTTCTTGACAGGTGACAAGTGTCACACAGTATACCACACATCGACGAGATTAAAATAGGTTCATGTGGAGTAGATGTAAAGGTTAGACGCCCACAGGACATTGTTGTAAGAGTTTAAAGTGTATCATGTGATCACATGTTCGATACCCACCAGGCGAGAACTCAGAAATTTTCCACACAAGTGTTCTTGCATTTGTTGACATATTTTCTTTTTTCTTACGAACATTTGCTGCGTTTGTAAGATGAATTGGAGTGACATTGAACGTGTTTCTACCGGTATATTCGTTTAGAGAGAGAGAGAGAGAGAGAGAGAGAGAGAGAGAGAGAGAGAGAGAGAGAGAGAGAGAGAGAGAGAGAGCAGGCTCGCATTAACTTGAATTAATTTAACAGCTTACCCAGTGCGCATGCGTGTCACCCTGTATATGGAAACGTTATTTGAGATACGTGTTGTTGTTCCTCGGGTTATTCACTTCACGTGTATATGACGTTACCCGCAACACACTGTACATTCAGGGTAGCCAAAAGAAGATATCACGAATTATTCGTGACTTCTTTCGTGAAAAGACGAGTGCGTCAACGCGTTGCCATGGTGAAGCGTGTTCTCGAAATTCTTGCCAGATGTCGCAGAATGATATACACACACACCCGCTCACATGTAAACCCCCTGCCCTCCGCCTCTCCCTCTCCCTTTCCGCTATTTTTACCCAGTGTTGGAACCCTTGACTCGATGATTGTGTTCGTATGACCGTTGGGTTAACATTAAAAAGTTACTCTGGGCCTTGAGGACGAGGCAGATGTTGTTTGTGTTCGCTGGAAGCCCCTGGACAGCCATCCGTTGTTACGTGTTTAATAACCTGGAAATGGGAGCAGTTCTGGTGTCCGTCCTGTGTTTGCATGCACAGCTTGTGTGTGTGTGTGTGTGTGTGTGTGTGTGTGTGTCTAACGACAGGTCCTGTCATCTACCTCAGGAAATTGCCATTGTAAATTGTAAGTAATGTATAGAATAATTCAACACGATTCCACAAAAGTTCTTTGGCTGGTAACTATCAACGTTTATATGCGGCGGTAAAGCCGCAGATAGACAGACAAGTGTGGGTCGGCAAGCTGAGTTGTTTATATGTGAATACAGGGAAGGCTACTTACTTCTAACCCTCCACCTCCCAGTACAGGCAATAATGATAATAATGATGATAATGTTAACAAGAATGATCATATTTTTATTGAATAAAGTTGTGACAAAAGCTGCATATATACAGTTGTATGTGCCATGTGTCTCTCTACCTGTGTCCGCAACAAACGCTTTCATCGTAATCTTGGTTCATTTTCAGACGTTATTTCCCATGTTTGGGACTCTAATTACCAACATGAAAAGTCTCATGTTTGTTTTTGACTAGGTTATGACATTGTGTCATATCGTTTGGATCAGTTTAGGTGCTGATGATCGAGATGAAGATTGTTTTTGATTATGGTGCCACAGGGGGAGTCTCTCTCTGCCTTACTGGGGAAGATGCAAATGCCATAGATGTTTGTAATTGATTGTAGGAGTCGTCAAGTAGATCATTACAGGTGATTACAGTTAGTAATAACAAGTCTTATCAGGTTGGGACTGCAATAATTTCCGCCTCGGCTGGAGAATGCCGGTTCACTGGTGCCTGGGCTTCATGTGAAGTACCAGTAGATGATTTATGGATCGACCGTCTGTTTCCTGATGTTACAGGAGGTTAAATGTTATACGTACCGAGGCGTTACGTCAATCCAACTCTTGATAGGTAGAGGTTGATTGCTCTGATGGCCTCGTGCTTGTTGTTGTTGGGAGTAGATCTGCTTTGATGACGTACCTCCTGATGATTAGTTTGAGTTCCAGGTCGTAGTGCTGGTGGCGTGTACTGCGGCCCTTGACCTGTGTGGGCCCCTGTGGGGCTGCCAACTGTACCTCAGGTTTAAGAACAATTATGACCTTTAAGACAACTCGTTTAAGACATTTTTTTAACGTCATTCTCTCTCTCTCTCTCTCTCTCTCTCTCTCTCTCTCTCTCTCTCTCTCTCTCTCTCTCTCTCTCTCTCTCTCTCTCTCTCTCTCTCTCTCTCTCTCACGGCCTCAGCCTGAGTCGGTGGCCCCGCACGGTGTGAGCAGGTGCGGTGCAGGCACGCGAGAGAGGCTAACTGCTTATCACTTACGGTTATCGCGGCGTTATCGCCGGCATCTGTTACACCTGCCCACCTGATACGCCCACTATAAAGGACCTCGTTAAGGCTCGCGCTGCCGTAGAGGGTGTGGAAGCCTTGGGTGCGACGGCTGCCACGCCTGGAGTGACCCAACTTTGGGTGTGTGGCGGCTGCCAGGTTGCCACAGTGATTGTCGCACAAGGCCTTGGATGTGGTGGTGGTGGTGGCGCCGATGACGGGCGGCTTTGCTATGGCGACTTTTTGCGGAGCGGAGGCTCGCTGGCGGGGTTTTTGTGGTGGTGGGGCAGAAGTTCCACGCTTGGTGCAGGACAACCCGTATGTGTATAGATGGGAAGAAAAAGCGGTTAATAGGGTTTCACAGTGGATATCAATTACGTTGAAGGGTTAGCAGCTCCCTGCGATAATGTCCTACGCATACATTTTCAAAGGCGACGTCACACATTTTTGTACTATGTCATCTCTCCTCTAGCCTTGTTTACCACCTGCAGACGTCAGTGCATGGACTTGGCAAGGTTCTGATGTATTCTAGGTCCATGTTTTTGTGCCCATAGGGTCTTGATCTCCTGAATGAGTCGAAGCACTGATGAGGCGTTGCAGGAAGCAGGCGCCCGATCGTGAGTTCTGACAGCCTAGAAGTGTCACGTGTACCCACATTTCAATTCTTCCAAGCGAGAACTTGGGCTTTGATCAAATGCAGTGTCCCGAAGTGGAACTCAAAATGAAGTAACAGCCAGAAAGAGTAAAGAAAGAGCACCCTCCCTGCAAGATAGCCTCAGGCACACTGAGGCGGGTTGCTGGTGTTCTTACTGTTATGAACACTTCTCTCAGCGATCAGATGCACGATGATATCACCCTGAGAGGATCTGTGTGCTATTACCCACAGTAGACCCTAGCCGTGCATCACCTTTGAAAATATATGGGGGTGGGGGGACACTGCAGATAGGTTGCATGGGTCTCCGGTGTGATATGAAAACAAGAATGTTAATTAGTTCGACTGTGTGTGTGTGTGTGTGTGTGTGTGTGTGTGTGTTGCTAAGACCGGTCAGCCTCCTCGTCCTCCTCCGCCAGTGCCACCCGCTCGTCGCCAGGCTCCTCCTGGTTAAAGCTGCATCTCTCTTGTCTGGGATTTTTAGTGCCCCAAAAAAAATGTGTTTGTGTCATGGTTGTTGTTTGGTTTGGGGGGTTACTCATCGTGGGAGTGGGAAGTGGGTGGGGGTGATGATTGGTGTGTGTGTTTATTTTTTTCTAGGTTGTATTTGTTGTAATAGTATTAGAGGTTACACGTAGGAATGTGGACGTAGGGAACTCTAATGACTGGATGTATCGGCTTTGCGAAGATGATACACCTCTAGATCTGGACCATCACACACACACACACACACACACACACACACACACACACATACACACACACACACACACACACACACACACACACACACACACACACACACACACGTGCAGGCTAGCCTAAGCGAGTTACTCATTTATCCACCAGCTCCGAGCAGAGGATGAACATCTTGTTTGTGTGTGTGGGTGTAGGCCGACAGCCACGCCCAGGATTCGAACCCGTGCGGGCTCGACTCTGGGCTCGCCCGTGCTAGACTCAGTGGACGGTAACGTCAACAGCATCACGTGGGCGCGTGTGTGTTTAGCCAGACGAAGACGGGTTAGGTGAGGGCAATGACTGAGAAAATGAATTGTACTTTCTTCTATATTTCGTTTTCTATCGATATATATATATATATATATATATATATATATATATATATATATATATATATATATATATATATATATATGTAATTTTTTTTTCCCACAGTGTAGCCTCGCATGTCCAGGAGCGGGAGTAGCAATATTTGATGTGTTTGTTGGGTCGGGTGCGTCCCTGAAGGGCTGGCTGGCTGGCTGGCCGCTCCCTGCGTCAGCAGTTGGTGGTGATTTAGCAACCTCCCCGAACACAGTCGGCCTCTTCATTTTGTAATCACCTCTCTCTCTCTCTCTCTCTCTCTCTCTCTCTCTCTCTCTCTCTCTCTCTCTCTCTCTCTCTCTCCTGAGCGGGCTTGTTTTTATATTGCACCGGCGTCACCCGTTACGTTATACGTCGCGCGTTACGCGTCGTGTTTTATCATCTCGAGGTGACGTTCCGGAGGTTGCCGTGGAGCGCGCGCTTGTTGTGTTTGACTGTATCATCATTCATGAGGCTTCATATCTTGTGTTATTGAAAGCGAGGTTGTGTTTCTCCTCACGTCTTGTCTGTCTCATACAGTGTCGATCATCATGGCTGGATGTTCGTGCTCCTCAGTCATGATCTCTTACACATTTTGTACAGTAATTAAATGTGTGTGAATGATACGTATTATCCTCACTCGTCAGACCTTGTCATTTTTTTTTAGATGTTAGCTGCGACCGCCAGGGCAACTCATCCCCTAATCAAGGCCGTCCCATTAAATATATATATATATATATATATATATATATATATATATATATATATATATATATATATATATATATATATGAGCCAGGTACCTTTTTTATTAACCAACCTCTATGGATGGATGAACAGCTAAGTTGACTGTGTACCGATTGCCGAGACCAGGATTCGAACCTATACGCTCGACCATGAGCGGCTCGTGTGTACGTCACGGTCAGGAACGCTAACTTGTTTCAGCTGTGTGAATGAAGGTGTTATTCATTTCTCAGATTACTGTGTTGGGAAGTCACTCTTCATTTATTATTTAGTTGACGAGTTATTTATAATTTTTACGTTGTTCAGCACGGATGAAAGTGTATTTCAAAGTTATTCATATTTACGCACGGCAAATATGATCATTTTGTGTTTATTCTTGTCTTTTATGCTTATAGTTCAGTTAATGATACTGATACCCGTCCTTATTCCTCACTTGCAGACCCACCTGATTGATATTCACACACATATTCTTCACTTGTTATTCATGATAATTCTCAGGTTATAATGATTATTAGTATGACTGACGTGGTGGTGGTGCTGGTGCCCATGACTTATTAGAAGCGAGTGATGGCGAGGGGGGGAGGGGGCCCCGGCCATCAGTGTTGCCAACACAGGAGCTAATAATAAGTGAAAGGGGTGTGGGGGTGGACCTGCCCAAAATAGTTCTTTAGTGTCACCCTGACTCCCAAGGCCTCCTCTAGCAGGCTAGGCTCGAAGTGGATGGGGCTAGAGTTAGTAGGGGGCCAAGGGAGGAAGGGGGTCGCGTAGGCCTTAAGTTGGGGGAGGGGGTTTGAGTGGAGCTGTGGGGATGTGTAAGGGGAGAAGGGTGGAACACTTAGGGGTTGTATTAAAGGGGGAGGGGTGGGGAACATTTGGGCTCTGGGTTTGGTATGTGGAACGGGACATTTGGATCGTGTTTGGTGGTACGTTGGACGGAACGTCAGGGCTGTATATGGTGGCACGTGGAATGGAACATTGGGGTTGTGTTTTGTGGTACTAGGAACGGAACAATGGGCCTGTGTTTTATTTGTAGTTGAACGGGTTGGTAATGGTTAGAAATATGTAGGGATGAACATAGGTTGAGTGGATAAGAACGGTATGACCAACATATGTAGATGTTTTGTGCAGGTGACATTATGCTTGTGGTTGTGGTATGTGGAGTTGAACGTTATGATTAATATTGAGAGTATGTGGAATTGAACATTTTGGTTATGACTAGGGGTATATGGTAATGGTATATGGAGTTGAACACTATAGTTATAATTGATATGGTTGGAAGCATATAAGAGTTGAACATTAGTCATTAGTAGGACTCCGTGAAGTTGACCTGGATGTGTATTGGGTCGCTGTGTGATTTAACTCATTTTGAACCTTTGATGTTTACTCAGACCATGTTCAGTTGGGCCTGCTCTCTTACCTACTTATATATTGAATAGTGTTGTATACGAGCACGATAAATGCGTCACGACATGGCAGTAAACCAGCCCTGAACGTGGAATCATCTCACGTGTATTGACGATTTAGAGAGGGATGAACAGCCTCTCTGGATTCATCCCCGCCGCAGGGAAAGCCGATGAGAAGGTAGCGTGACTGTGTGATCGGCGTGTTGGGATCATGGTCCCAAGGTTGGCTCCAGGTCGGTGTTTGGGGAGCAACATGGTTTTGGTATGGAACGTCTGTCGGGTGTTGAGCGGAGCCTGATTTGCCTCCACCCCTAGAAGAGGTTTTGGTGATGGAAGGAGTGTGTGTATGTGTGTGTGTGTGTGTGTGTGTGTGTGTGTGTGTTGTGGGCAGGAGGGTGGCAGCACCACTGCAGGTAACCCGGGGATCCTGGATATTAAAGGTGAGCTGGTGTCTCCCGACCAACCCCTCTCACATCCTGCCATCTCTCGTCGGACTTTGTCATAATGCCATTTACCAGGCAACTGCGCCTCTCTCTCTCTCTCTCTCTCTCTCTCTCTCTCTCTCTCTCTCTCTCTCTCTCTCTCTCTCTCTCTGTGCCATGACAACTTTTTTTTCAGCCAGTCCTATTTTACTGGTACCTCCAGGATGGTGTTGTCTGTTGACAGACTTATTATGGTGGCACCACTTGACAGATCCGTCATGGTGGCACCTTCCACCACACTGGTCGGGATAATGGCATCTTCAGTGGATATAGTTTTCATTCGTATAATTTCATGATTTTTTTTTTTCAATGAGATTAATAGAATTGGTAAATGAAATTAACTCGCCAGGCGTTAGGGGCTTTCGTCCATCGTGTGTGTATGTGTGTGCATATATAGTTCTTGCCCTCCTTGCTGAGGCATTTTAGGTCAACACAAGAAGCCTGCGAACATGCGAGAGGCTAGAAGGATACTTAAACGTCATCAGCATTTCATTGTAGTTTGAATATGTTTGTTTTACGAATGCATGATTACCCTCGTTAGTGCAGATCAAAACCACGCGATACACGCTTACACTTAACCTCTTTAAATGCCTCTCTGGCAGGTCTGAAGGTGTTGTGATGCAGCGTGCCCCTCGAGTGGGCCAAGTCGTCTGGATGAGTCGAAGTAGACGGGTCTACCTACGCTGCCTCAGGAGGACTGGCTTACATGAGGTTAATGGCGTGTGTGGATTACCTCTGCAGCGCCGGCCTGGGTTAGACTTCAGTCGCTGGTGGGCCCTGACACCCGTACTGATGGCTGGATGCACAGTACTAAGGTTGGCGAGTCCAAGCAAGCCGGGAATGAGGCTAGATGTGGCCCGAGAGAAGCAGAGACGTGCGTCTGTTGGATCATAGAGCTGTTTGTTGATGGGCTGCAGCTGATGTGTAACGTTGTTCGTTTGAAAATAGGGTTTCGGATATAGACAAGAGCGAAAGAGATGGAGAAGTGTTAAGTACATCCCCACTGCCCTCATGTATTGGGCAGAATGAAGACAAAAAAAAAAAAAAGTGAAATAAGGAGAGGTGAGTGTGTGAAAGGTAACAGAAGAAACGGAGTGTGTAAAGAAAATGAGTGCAGTAACATTGCGGTAGATTCCACATCTCTTGATTCTCTAACCCCTCGCCCAGGATGCTCTCCTCACCTGAAGTCACTTTAGATATTTTTTTATCTAGCGACTTACAGCGATAAAAGAGCGGGCTGGAGAGCATGTGGGAACGGAGGAGGAACGGAACAGTTGCATGCAGAGGGACTACCCCGTCACTCTGGTGTCCATATGACGCAGATTAAGACGAGTAAGGGTGACGCGGAGGGGGGGGGGGGGTGTCTGTTGGTCACGGTCGCTACCCCAACACTTCTGAGGCAGGAGGGTAGTACCTCGCCGGGGCGGCTGTCTAGGCTAATGGGTTTGTGTGAGGAGGCTGATGATTGTTAAGTATCCCCTCCCCCTTTCCTCCCTCCATCCATCCCATGTGATCTACCAGCTTGTTTGTATTCGGGGCTGGACCCCAGCCGCCACATGGGCTGCTGGGTCACACCAGGCGCGCTGGCATCGCCGGCTCCTCATCCATCCCCCCCTCACCCCGACAGAAATCCTTACAGCTTTCTCCAATCCTCTTTTTTTCCCCTCCCTCCTTCTTGCATGGCGCAGGAGCTGGTGCCGGCAACGCTGGCTGGAAAGTCAGTGTGTGTGTCATCCGATTTGAGAGTAACTCCAATGTCGACACTGATGGTTGCCAGATGCTCCTGATCTTTTGTCTGCGTGTTGACACGATCATGCATTAGCGACGGAGACCTGGAAGCGCCACTTGGACCGGGGGGTGGGGGGGGGGGGATGAAGTTTGCAGATCTTGTGTAGAGAAGAAAGAAATGATTGCAGTCGTCGCGGGTGTTTTCCCCCCCCCCCCCCCCCCCCGAGGTACGCCAGCGTTCTAAAAGTGTAAACAATCGATTGGCTCAAGCACTGGGGACGATAATTTGAACGTCGTGCACCAGCAGTAGCAGCAGCAAGAACGCGCCACTTGGAGGAGGGGATCGATCCTTGACACTTTCTCGGTGAGTGGTTTCACTTGCCTTGTAAGGCAGTGGTTAACAGCCCCCCACCCCCACCTTCCTCCCACGGGCAGAACACTGGTCTGGAGACCCCCCAGGGGCACATTATAATACCACTTTTCCTCAGCAGCCTCAAACTATCACAACTTAGCTGAGGATATGAGTGACGATGATTCCAGGCATGAGTCTTTTTGCCAACTAATTAGAACTATTTCCAACTCGGATTTGATTGTGATCCTTATGGAATTATACGATTCCCAGACTTCATGATATCTCATGATTCCCGAAACTTTATTATATCTTGTGACGGGAATGATTCCCGGTATATATATGCACGTCGGGACCTGAGGATGGCCGGACATGCGCCTTGCTTGTCCCGCGCCGGAGTGGCTTCGGGAAAAACCAGTCCAGATTGTGACAGATTGTGGCCAGAAACTTCCTTTCTCTTCACTTTTCCCTCGCTTTCTCATTTTTCTTCCCTGTTTCTCTCTTTTTCTCTTATGTAAATTCCAAGACAGAGAAGTCGTTGAGAAAGAGACGCTCTGATTATATTTCCAGTCTGCTGCTGCTTGTCATTATTCATGGGGGCAGTAAAGATTCTCAAGTTCCCAGAAGGAGGTAACCTCGTTACTGGCCAAAAGGTCCTCTGTTACCCGTTCTCTCTCTCTCTCTCTCTCTCTCTCTCTCTCTCTCTCTCTCTCTCTATATATATATATATATATATATATATATATATATATATATATATATATATGAAAATGAAACACGACGTACACCCCAAATATAAATGTCAGTAGACATTGTGGGGAAAAAACCGAATAACGTAAAGAAAGTTGGAAATATCGATTGATGATTTCAGGTACTGATGGAGGAAGAAGCTGACAGCCGCGCGACCTTGTTTTTTGTAGAGTTGACGACGGTCCATCGGTCGCGACGGCTGTCTTTATAATAAGGTTAAGCAGTGTGGCATGGAAATAGCATGTTACAGAAGTCTTCGGTTGGTTGTGTCGTAACCCATCTTGTGGATCGGGTAGGTCTACACTCTAACCTAATCTAACCATGAAGACGTTAGGAAAACCTGTTAGACTATTGCAGACATGGGGGGTTGGGTGGAGCGGTAGGGTAGGTAGGCAGTTAGGCCTGTTTATATAACCAGCCGTATCTTTCACTCTCCTGCAGGCTAAGTAACAACTTCCTTGCTCCTTATGTTCCACACAGTGCAGTCTGGTACGTCATACTCGATGTGTGTCTGTGCGTGTGTAGTGAGGTAGTACTTGTGTGTTTATAAAGCACAGGACTATATGGGTATGACAGTGAACCGGCATCAGACGGACGGACGCACGCACGCACGCGCCACCTTCCGAAATTATCGTACACCCGTCACCACCGCGTAAACAACCAGCAGGTACCACCACCCAGCCGAGTGGAAACATTTAAACAATTACATAATCAACTACGCGTTATGGATGGCAACCTGCTGAAGCCTGTGAAAGGCAGAGGAGTTCGCCAGTGCCTTTCTTCTTCAGCGAGACTCGACGCTCGTATATGTGGGGTGCTCAGATTAGTAAGGAAGTCATGTTATTTAAAGAAACGTTTCCAATTCAGTCACATTATCAATATAAGTATTATTTTTTTCCGGTAAGGAGTATACGTAGTGTGTATGGTCCTGGAATGATTGATGAATGCCTAAAGGAGTTTGAAGGTTGTACGATTGTTAGTTTTAACGTTGACGGCCAGAATGACCCAAGCAGCCTAAAGCCCTATATATATATATATATATATATATATATATATATATATATATATATATATATATATATAGACATTCTGTTTGACCTGACTGACCAGAATGTTATTGTTTCTCAGATTTTGTCAGTGGATTCTGTACAGTGGCGGTAAAAGTGGTAAGCTGGGGGAAAAGTCAACCCCTCCGCTTAAAAGAAAAAAGAAGAGGAAAAAAATATATAATCCCAGAATATTTACAGTTCCCGCATACGCTAATAACTTTTCCAGAACCATGGGAAAAAATATTGGTCAATTTTATTATTATGAACTGGAGCTTTTAAACACGTGAAGTTTTTGAGATTTTTCTATTTTATGCATATACAAAATGTGGAATGAGGTTGTTAACACGACGGTCCTTACTTTATCACCGGTGGGAATTAGTCAATGTAGAGACTTACGTTTGCTCATAAGGTAATGTATTGCTTATCCTGCTGGATTCCGTAATGAAGTGTCTCACGGTATCCCTGGCTAACCTCAGCCTGATTATGTAGTCCTTGTAATCTTCTGGTGGACGAGGAATCCTCTGTAAGGAAAACGTGGTGAACTCAAGCCTGTGGGATTCGAAGTGAACTCATTCTCGTCGAAATGTAGGCAAAACTTGAGGCGTGCAGGTTTTCTAATTAAACCAAGACCCTTTTATGTTGAACTCTTGTTTAGTCCGTGTTTGAACTCTGTCTCTCCAGTACGGGTTGTGTTGAGGGTTCGTGATCAGGATCCGTAGTTAGCTCAGCTGTCAGTGTGTAACTCACTCATGAATGTCATCGACCTTAGGTATATGCCGGGTGAAGGGACGGGCTCTCGGATCCCTTCTAATTCTACTTTCAGGCTGATGCTAATCCCCCCCCCCCCCCCACCTCTCCTCTTCTTTTCGTTTTTGAGTTGTTGTGGATGTGGGCTTAGCGTTTACCACTGTCCGAAGTTGGTACATGGGTAGGTAAGTGGCTAGGCAGGTGGTCGGAGGGGGAAGGGGGTTTAAGAGGATAGAAAGGTTAGCAGGTACACGTGTAGGTTGCCAGCGGACTGTAGGGGAACCTGACCGTGTTATAAGATGGGGTAGGTACGTAGGTTGGTGGATGGAGAGGTGGTTGTGTATAATCTTTGGTAGTGCGATTGGTTGCTGGAATAGGGATTGGTGAGTTTGTGGCCACGTAAGAAAGCCGGTACAAAGATGGATAGGTAGGCGGGATTAAAGAGTAGATGCTTTGACGAGTGAATCATGGGACAGTGATTAGAAATATCTTTTGACAAGACGTAGGAACCTGACTCTCTTATCTTTGTTTTTTCAAACCCTAAAACAAGAAGAAACATCATGTAGACCCTGTTGGGTTACCTTGAGGCGCGTGGGTTTACACTGCCCTCCCTTTCACTGTACTTATGTATGGAGGAGGGCAGCTGTGTGTGTGTGTGTGTGTGTGTGTGTGTGTTGGTGAGGGAATGTATTATGTAGGCCAGGATAATACTGCTTAGTATGATAGATGCCACGCCTGGTGGAGTGTGGCGTGGTGGGTGCTACGCCTGGTGGATGGTGGCGTGGTGGGTGCCACGCCTGGTGGAGGGTGGCGTGGTGGGTGCCACGCCTGGTGCAGGGTGGCGTGGTGGGTGCCACGCCTGGTGCAGGATGGCCCGCCACCACACCGACTATAACACTGATAAAACTGTAACTTTGTTCTGCCTTGTAACTTGTGGGCCCCAACCCCATGGGTCGTGGTTTGAATATAACTATTATCCATCATGGCATCTTATATTGCAACAATAACAACATGGGTCATCGACCATCTGGTGCGCAGGCGATGACCTAGTGATTAGAGTCTCACACCAAGGTAGTCGCGGTTTGTCTCATGGTGATTTGACGTGACGTTCTCAAGCATTACTTTCTGAATCACAGGAAATGTGGTTTTCCTGTGGGTATTATTATTAGTATTAGTATTAGTATTATTATTAGTAGTAGTAGTTGTAGTAGTAGTAGAAGTAATTGTAGTAGTAGTAGTAGTAGTCATTATTATTATTATTATTATTATTATTATTATTATTATTATTATTATTATTATTGTTATTATTATTATTGTTATCATTATTGTTATTGTTATTATTGTTATTATTATTATTATTATTAAAGGTATTACTTATGTATGCAAGAGTTTTATTTTCCTTTGTAATGACGGAGTGATTTACCGCTCGGTTGGTTTGGTCGAACATGAAAACACAAGAAGGATGATGTCATGTGCCGGAATTAATGATCACTTGAGTGAAGCGAACACAGAATTAATCTGAATTAAGAAATAAAGATATTTGTAGTAAATTAAACTTAGAATTAAAGATTTCAAAAGTTATTTTTTTTTAGTTAACTTGACTTAAGCTAAGGAAACTTTAAGTCAACCGAACTTAAGATAAAGAAACTTAAAGTTCAACCGAACTTGGAATTTAGAAGTGAGGCTATTTAGCGTACACTTGAGTTAGTGAGGAACGCTGCAGGCTTGGGATGATACGTGGATGCCTGCCATTGGCCGAGTGTGGCAGCCCGGGAGCCAATCACAGCGCTGCCCTTGCAGGCCAGGCTGGGTCGATTATAATTACCGTGACGGATGGGCTGGTGTCATGCATTTGTTATTGCACCGTGTCATGCAATAGCATTGTTATTTTTTCTCTCGTATGTGAACATGTTGTTAGGGGCCTACACTGCCATTTTGTCATCACTCTTGACTTCCATCATATCCGCGGGGATTACATCATGGCGTGGGTATGATGACCGAAGCAGGAGGCACAGTGCTAGTGGTGCTATGCTGCGTTGATGTGGGAGGATGTAATCGGATGGTTACCGCTGGAGCCCGTCCCTGTTAGGGTTATGTAGTTAAAGAGTGGTTTGCTCCAGGAGGGAGAGAGAGATTAGCGGTCCATGAACTACTGGTGATGATTTCATGTTTTAACAACCCGTTCTCTCTCTCTCTCTCTCTCTCTCTCTCTCTCTCTCTCTCTCTCTCTCTCTCTCTCTCTCTCTCTTATATTTAAGTACTCATATCTTAACGTTGGTATTTATAGGTTTTTAATGAGATCCGTGTCCTCTCTTAATTAGCAAGCACTTGAAGAAAGTTTGATTCATCAATTTTGAAAAGTTTTTTTCAATATTTTAAGTTCATTGTTATTTGCTTGTTTTTTTGTTCTATTATTTTAATGGTATGTTTGAACGTGTATTGTTAGGAGTGATTGTTATTTCAAGGGTAGCTACAGTGAAGGTATGTAAAACATGGTTTCTGTTTTTGGATAATTTGGTGCGCCTGTTGTTCTGTTAACAGTGGCAGTTTGTGGTGTTGTATTGTTCGTCTGGGTTATTATTATTATAAGGATTAATAGATGCATTCTGTACATGACAAGAGTATATATTGTGGGTGAAAACAATTGTTTGCTGTTACAAGAATCGCTTATATATATATATATATATATATATATATATATATATATATATATATATATATATATATATATATATTATCCCTGGGGATAGGGGAGAAAGAATACTTCCCACGTATTCCCTGCGTGTCGTAGAAGGCGACTAAAAGGGGAGGGAGCGGGGGGCTGGAAATCCTCCCCTCTCAATTTTTTTTAATTTTCCAAAAGAAGGAACAGAGAAGGGGGCCAGGTGAGGATATTCCCTCAGTGACCCAGTTCTCTGTTCTTAACGCTACCTCACTAACGCGGGAAATGGCGAATAGTTTGAAAAAAAAAAAAAAAAAATATATATATATATATATATATATATATATATATATATATATAT
The DNA here is from genome assembly GCF_036320965.1 of Panulirus ornatus. Taxonomy (NCBI): domain Eukaryota; kingdom Metazoa; phylum Arthropoda; class Malacostraca; order Decapoda; family Palinuridae; genus Panulirus; species Panulirus ornatus. Next base: position 11,626,721 of record NC_092257.1, read on the forward strand.
ATATATATATATATATATATTCCCATGAGTCCACGGGGAAAATGAAACACGATAAGTTCCCAAGTGCACTTTCGTGTAATAATCACATCATCAGGGGAGACACAAGAGAGAAATATAAGTCAGTTGATATACATCGAAGTGACGAAGCTAGGACGCCATTTGGCAAACATGTGATTGTCCTAGCTTCGTCTCTTCGATGTATATCAACTGACTTATATTTCTCTCTTGTGTCTCCCCTGATGATGTGATTATTACACGAAAGTGCACTTGGGAACTTATCGTGTTTCATTTTCCCCGTGGACTCATATATATATATATATATATATATATATATATATATATATATATATATATATATATATATATATATATATATATATATGATAATGATAACGTTTTCGCCATTTCCTGCTGTAGCGAGATAGCACCAGTAATAGACGAATAAATGGCTTTATTCACTTGCATCCACTCTTTAGATATCATATTTGTGTGTGTGTGTGTGGGTGTGGGTATTCATAATTTTTCTCCAAGTCAGTAAATAAAACTTTGAGTTTATGTAGTTTACTTTGAGTTTATGTGATTTTCTTTCTGTGGTTTCGGTTTGCTTCTTGGTTTAAAAAATATTCCACGAGTTAAACTGGTCATTTTTCTTCCCAAGTGCATTACTCTGTGGTTTTGCTTGTTACCTGCTGAGTTTAATTCCCTTTTTAATTATTAGTTATTCCAGTTTTGCGGACGCCTCCAAGTTTGAGACATTTTGAATGAAGTTGGTTGTATAATGTTTACCTTGTTATTCCTTAATGTGTTCTTTGAATACCATGACCACGACGGCACGACCCTTGGGTATGGTCGAATGTCATATTTTCAACGTTGGGCTTGTTATAATTAGTTATTTATTCATTTATATTATTTTTTATCCCCCTTCACCACACACACACACACACACACACTAGCCTGTACATGAGGTAGTATGGTCGATCACTGGGTACGTTTCATAAGTTAGGGGAGTTTTTTTTTCTTGTCATGCTCGCCCTCTGACCACCTAGTAACAGACAAGGCTTCTGGCTACGGCTGTCTGTACTGACACCGGGGTAACTGGTTACCACAAGGAGACACTGGTGTTACCCATACCTGGTGATGGAGAGTTGGACTAGTGTGGTAGGGGTGTTCAGTAGCAAGGTTAGTGACAGGGCAGTCGACCTTGTGGACGGTTATTGTTCATACCATGTCTGTTGTGGCCTTTGTTGGCTCACACTCCACCCTGACCGCCCTTTTCCGGTTGTCACGCTACCCTCTGGCTCTGTCCTTTTCCTTTTAGCTGTCACGCTACCCCCTGACCTGCCCTTTTTTGGTTGTCACATTACCCCCTGACCCTGCTTTTTTTTTTTAGAGGGGGGGGTGGGCTGTTACGCTACCCTTGACCTGCCCCTTTTTTGGTCGTCACGCTACCATCTTGTGGCTATTACCGCTGCAGCATCGCCCCTGAACGCTCGCACGTAACACTCCAGCAGTGGGCCCAAGTTCGAGCCCTGCGGCACTCCGATACGGTGCAGGCTCTCTGTTGCTGCTGGCTAGGTCCCCCTGCTTGTGGTGTACCTGCTGCTGCTGGCTAGGTCCCCCTGCTTGTAGTCTACATGCTGGTGGTGGCTAGGTCCCCCTGCTTGTGGTGTACCTGCTGGTGGTCCTCTGGTGCTTGAGCCTGGGGTCATCCTGCTGTGTGTCGTCACTAGGCCCACCGGTGCTCTTCCTGCAAAATTAAGGTGCACCTAAGATGTGGGTACGATGGGAAGAGTTACTTTACTGTCGTAAGTCTTGGCACTGCCTCGCATTCCCTCAGTACCACACATTGTGAAAGTCGTGAATGCAGTGAAGGCAGAGTAATAATAGCCGTCGTGTGTACTGACCAGGATTCACTAAAGCTATTTAAAGAGACGGTAATGAATTTCCTGTCATTCTTTCGATTGTGTTGCTGTTGCCACCGGACCTAACGCTGTCCGGTGGAGCAAGGACGCGGGGTACACACACAACCACCCTGGCTATGACGTAGAGAATTGAATTACGAAGGTCATATAGGCGAGGTTGTGCGTATATAGCGTGGGTGTGTCGGCCGTATCATCCGTCCGTGGGGAACTTCCTTCTTCCTGCATCAGTCGTCAGGTCCCCCAGACCACCTACTGCTGACGTAGGTACAACCCTGTTGTTAGTACGCTTCGACGAACTCCTCCTCCTCCTGTATTAGGTCACCATGATGGGGTTACCGGCCGCGGTGGTTGGCATTGGTTCAGGCACGAGTTGGGGGGGATGGAGTGATCGCAGGCTTTGAAGGATATGCTAACAGTGATAATGTTGGACGAGCAACGGAGGCTCTCATAGTCACAGCTCACGACTGTGTGTGTGTGTGTGTGTGTGTGTGTGTGTGTAGTTCCGTTAGTGGTATTTGGTGCGCGGCAGCAGCAGCAGCAGCAGCATGTAAAGTATTACACCTCCCAGACATCACGTCTCCCAGACGTTTGTCATGTCGTGTTCCTCGCTCTTGTAACCTTTTTTTTTTTCTTTCCGTTCCTCGTGTGAACGATGACATATGAACGTGTTCACAGATTTCGTCACCTTCTCCAGTTCCACCTTCACTGCTCGCGTGCTTCTGCTGAGTCGACGTTTATCTGCACCTCGCCAGTCCTCACCAGTCTTATCTCGTCGCGCTGATGCATATGTATTGAGAACTGCATCACTCCTGTTGCCCTTAGTAGTATAGTGTAGCAGTGCATGCAAGAGCTGCATGATTATGAGGTCAGCTGTTGAGGGAATGCCCCCACAGAATGCTCAAGTTGGTGTGTCAGATTTATTTCAAGTTAACTTGTCGGTTACCAAAGTCCTCAGCATCCAAGATCTTTACATTATTTATGCGATATATTGTTATGTGCTCATACCAGCACTCAGTTTGGATTCCTGGAGGGACCACTTGGGCCCGACTTATATAGAGTCTTGCTTGTGGTTGTAGGAGGAGCAGAAGATATTTGTGTTATTAATCGGGAATAATGATAGTTCTGAAGGAGAGATAATATTAAGTGAGAGGAAATACCCGTGTGTGTGTGTGTGTGTGTGTGTGTGTGTGTGTGTGTGTGTGTGGAAGAAGTGTATAATTTTGTAAGAGATATAAAACCTTTGCCTGACACACACACACAGACAACATAAGCAGAATATCAGCATCATACATTTGCATATTCACAGACAGAAGCTAACGAAGAAATGAGTGAATATATTTACGAGATATTACTGGCCAACAAGACTGTGTCGTGCCCGGTAGGGTGGAGTGGGTAGGAGGACTGTGTTGTGACACGTGATTGAGGCAGGTGGATGGTCATGTCCGGACCACAGACACCTGCCCTTAAAGTTTGGATTGACGGCTCACGACCTTCAGGCCAGCTGCTGGGCCCGCTTGACTACCATGTTGACTGACTTCTGCTCCACCACTGTGACATTTCAGAGTAAACCACGGCCTCTCTCTCTCTCTCTCTCTCTCTCTCTCTCTCTCTCTCTCTCTCTCTCTCTCTCTCTCTCTCTCTCTCTCTCTCCCCACGAGCGAGGAAGTGTACTCCTTCCGTCCACAGCCTCTTCGAAGACGACTTTTCAATCTCGGCGTAGCTGTTAGTTAGCGGAACTCGATAACGTACGTGTGTGTGTATGTGTGTGTGTGTGTCTGATTATTTCGTAACAGGTGTCGGAAGGCTCGTCATAGTGTCTAGCGGGAGACGTGTATTTGTCATGGGCGACGTCTACAAGATACGTAAGCAGCATTCGATAATGACACCCGCTCCCTGTTGCTTGGTATGGCTCAGGTGTATGGCGGCATCTGGAGCAGTCAGCACATGAGGGCGAACATCCTTGGCACACACACACACACACACACACACACACACACACACACACGCTCAGACCATTCCCGGTGGGTTAAAGGGAAGCGTGGACTTGCGCACTTAAAGCCGTGTTTCTTGCGTCTTCATTTTTTTTTTCTCAAACCGTTGATACCTAAGGTGGGGCAAACATCTCCCTCTAACACCGTCTCCGGACACCAGACTCTTCCTGTGCTTGTGCGTAATCCTTCGTGTGGCGTCATATCTGAAGTATTCTTCAAGATGGTTATTTCCCTCAAGACATTCATGCTTCTCTTCCTCCGTCCGCCTCTCCTCCTCCTCCCATCTGTTCTTTAACCAGCACCTCCTCCGTCGTCCGCTTCGCTGTCGTGCCTGCTTAATTACGATGTCTTCAAGTATGCTTCTCACATCTTCCTGTTGTATATATATATATATATATATATATATATATATATATATATATATATATATATATATATATATATATATATTTTCAAAATTGCGCATAAGTTGTCCATCTCTGCTGCCTGTGTTTCCAGCTTGCCTGGCCTATGGATAATTTGTTTTTACTTCCATACATTAGGGTTGAGATTCATGCTCGTTCATGCAAGCTGCTGCTGCTCTGTATGCTGAACATGAGCCAGTCGCCAGAGCTTTCACTGCTCACACACATTTTTTTTTCCACTTCTCCCTCTCTTTACAAGACTTTGCTCTCACCCTCACCCTCTCCAGTCCCGTCCTTACTGAACGTTGGCTTCTCTCATACGTTAGCTCATCGGTAGCTTCCAGGTCTCCACCATTCATACCGCGCCGTCCCGTATCTCCCAGAAGCTAAATGGGATAATCTCGCTCACTCCCGAGCGTCCTCCAGCCTCCTCCATACATCCTCTACGCATCCCACCAGCTTATCCAGACATCCGTCCCCTCACCGTTGCAGCCGACGGGGCGCGATACATCGTGCACACGTACGGACGAGAACCACTATGGTGACGTCCACTTCTGTGTCGTCGTGACACTGGGTGCCGGGCCGGGGGCTACCTTGCCCTTCTGTCGCGTCCCGTCCATAAGAACACTTAAGGACGAGGGTGACATCACCACCACCACCACCACACAACCTTGACGCCCTCCCACACTTATTACAGATCCCTCACTCACTCACACCACCACCACGGCTTGCTCTCACATGTGCACTCCTCTCACCACCACTTGCTCTCACATGTGCAGTGCTCTCATGGTAAAACCTCACAACAACATTCGTATATTTTCCAGTGCACACGACATGAATCATATGAAGACGTCTCTCCTTCTCCTTTGATTTGTTTCTTTAATGTTATCCCTAAATCCTCCTCTTACTTCTCTGTCAAGAGCGTTTACCGCGTCTAGCTGTCGTGCAGTCATCTGCTCTACCACCCCGCTAACCCTCCTCACTTCTCAAACTTCGCCTTGTTCTTCACCAGCGAGAGATTTGCAGATCCGTTTCTGCACAACCCTTAAAAAAAAAGTACAATCAAAGTAATGGCTGGTCGCCTCAGCGATGGCACCCAGCACTGGTTGGTGCATCTAAGCTGTTGCAATATCCTTCGGGTTGCGAGGAAAGATATGAACTAACAACGTAACATGTAAAGAATGCGTGAGTGTCGGTTGCTGGGTTGTTTTTAATGCTCAACCTCTTCCTCACAGGGACACAAGACTAACGTGGTATTCCCGATGCGGTTGTGAAACTTGATACAGATTGTACAGTGGCACGTAGTGCTTGGTGTGAACAGTTACGTTCATGGTTGGTGATCATGGCATTCCATTATGTTCACGCAGTAGGGCATTATAGCAAGTGTACGCATATTGTGAACATGGTGAGATTGCTTGTATCTCTACAAGCAAACGTGGACAGATGGGATGAGGTTGTGTGGGTTATTATCTTCATGATGTAAACGAGAGAAAAATCCACCGAGTTAGACGTAGATGAGGATGGCATGGGCTGTCTGCAGCCTTGGTGTATGTAAAGATACGTGGAGTCGGCAGATTTTTACGTGTTTCTTTGATTAAAGATGAGAGTCATGATATCTGACTCACTGTGATAGACTCTCTCTCTCTCTCTCTCTCTCTCTCTCTCTCTCTCTCTCTCTCTCTCTCTCTCTCTCTCTCTCTAGAATCTTGAAACTACTTGAAAGATTTTGGTTTTTGTTTTATAGGTTGAGGAGAACGAGGAGGGGTGGGGGGGGGGAAGGGTATTTTTCAGTCCTGCTTCAGCCGTCATTTTGATAGGTCAGGTCAGGTCAGGTCAAGTTTGATGAGGGCAGCAATCTCTGTAATCTAATCTGTCCAAGACGATAAGGGGAGTGGAGCAGGATCTGTAACAAGGAAAAAGGACGTGTGGTTGAGTAATGGTGTGTCATCAGCACAGGAAGAATTGGTGGCTGTTTACTGGTGAAGTACACGTGGGAAGATGTGTGATCTGTGACAGTGGGACGTCGGTAGTGATCATACATGTTTCCCTGACATATATATAGAATGAAATCAGTCTGATGATAGATAAAGATTTACGTAAGGAATCAGACGAAGTGTCAAGATATGAGAAGTGGTAAGAAAATATGACGTTCCCCTGGGGAACTCCCCTTGTTGGATTAACCGAGGATGGAATAGCTGACACAGGAGCAGATGATGATGACTGTATCACGGATGACGTGGGTGTGACGGAGCTTAACGTATGAGACACATGATAACACACGTATTGTCTGAAGGTACTGTGAGAGAATTTAAGGTATGAAACGTTGGTGAAGCGATAGGAATGGTGATGTAGATGTGTTGGATGTTGTTCATGTGGGAAGACCTTAACCTTTGACCTGATCGTGAATGTGTCAGGTCAAGCCAACCCGTGGGTCGTAACCTCGTCGTGCTCATGGGCCGTCCTGTGGTACTGGAGGGGTTAAGTTGTTAGGGAAAGATTCCTTCCTGCCTGATATTTCATGCCACAAATATAATAACAACGAGTTGGAAGTGTGTGTGTGTGTGTGTGTGTGTGTGTGTGTGTGTGTGTGTGTGTGTGTGTCTGTGTGTGTGTGTGTCGTCGAGCTTGCCAAACGCAGCTGAGTAAGTTGTCTTCCCTCTGTACCGTCGCAAAGTCTTGTAGCCTCGTTGCATAACCCTGACCGCACTGGTGACTTAAATGAACTCTCGTGTGATTACTGTTGTCATCACAGGACACCATTACTTGACGTAACCTGCAGCGTAGCCTGCCCTCACGCAGCCGTGGGTACTGCTACAGCAGTGTGAGCGCAGCCCGCTTTATGCAACGCAAGCTTGGCCCGATTAGCACGGCCGTGACGTGCAATATGTAATCCAGTTTGTTGTTAGTTCCTGTAAGTAGCCTGACCTGACACCCCCCCCCCCCCAACCCTCCATAATGGGTCAAGACAAGGCATTGGGGGAGGGGTGCAGGGGTATGGGGTGGGTTGATGGGGGTGGTGGCCCTGGTAATTGACACGGGTCACGCTTGCCGCGGGTGTTTTGGCATCGATCGCTGCGTCAGTGCCGCCGCTGGTGTGTTGCCGCCGCTCCTGGGCCAGTCCTGCCGGAAGGCCAGGCCTCCAGCAAGTTAAAGGGACTCTTGTTTTTACCCGGTAATGTGACGGAGGCTTAGGGTGGGTGACGGAAGGTGGGTGGGGAAGCGTGACGCCCTCATGACACACTGAGTTGATCACGCGTTCATCAGACTTTGTGAGAGTGTGAGGTCTGATCCTTCTGATTTATGATCAAGAGAAGGTAGTGACGTCAGTAGTGTTGTCTTCCTGGCAAGAAATACAGTATTGTAACACAGTTTGCAGCTTTGTAATGATCACATTTCTCGATGCTTTCCAAACTCTCCGTTAAGTTATACGTTTTCCCCCACAGTGTTGTGAGAGCATTGTGAAGTATTGCAAGGTACTTGTGTATCCAGGTATCATTCCAATTAGGTAACTAACTGTTAATTGGACTGATGTTACTCTGTGAGGTCTCCCTACAGATCGAGGGGCCTCGTTCAGTCGAATATTCCTCGTTGCCTGGAGACTGAAGTACTTGCATTTGGCAATTTTTGTTTCATTACGTCTTACTGTGTCATAATGATGCGTGGCGGGCCAGCATGTTGTTGTATGCTGATAATTTGTCTTCGGTGTGGCATAACGCTGTTGCCACGAGCCACAGGAATACTTTTGATATTTCCGAGTACAATGCGGTTGTATGCAGCTCAGTAAATATCCGCTGCGTGTCTGTGTATATCACACAGTCTCTGTGATAATGGCGGAGGTTGGAATTGTTTGGCAAATCCAGGCTGTTCGGATATCACTGGAGTATATTTATATTTGGGCCATGTTTTCTCTCGACGTTTGAGCGTGTGATTAACTTCTCTGTTCCTGTTATGTCTTGCAGAGATATGATTGATGGTGTGGTGGAAGGATTGTCTCCTTGGGGAATCCGATCAAGGGTGTTCTTGTGTGAAAGAATTGTATATATGATCTCGGCTTGTGGTCAAGGGTACAACTGTGTGAAAGAACAATTGTATCACATGGCGTTTGGTTAGGGGTGTTTTGACTGTGTGAGATTATTGTATGCCCTTAGCATTTAGCGTCTGGTTAAGGGTGTAACTTGTGTGGGAGAATTGTATGCCCTTGGCGTCTGGTTACGGGTATGACTGCATGACGTGGTCACTCTGAGCCTGGACGGGTGTGCGGTACAGGGGTGTACTGCAGAGTACTCACAACCCACGACTATACCTGTCGTGTGTGCAGGAGGAGTGCAGCTGGTATTGACGCATGAGGTGTGGGAACTCGTTATCGCATTGGTTTTATTGCCTGCTAACGACCGTGTACACCGGAGTTACCATCCATTGTTCGGGGGTGGAAAGCTTTTTTCTTTTCCCCGTGTTGCAAAGACGTTTCTTATCCTTCCTCGATCCTCAGGTTTTCCCAGGCCTGTGCTGGGCAATACCTCCTCCATCATGTCCATGTTTTCCTGCCTCGTCCACTCTGGTTCAACAAGTGTACATACTGACCCTCATCGCGGGCAATTGGGATAGATACAGTTCCCCCGGATGAGTCGGGTGTTGTTTCGGAAGCTTTCGGTAATCACAGAGGTTGTACAGTCGAGAGAGAGAGAGAGAGAGAGAGAGAGAGAGAGAGAGAGAGAGAGAGAGAGACGGAAGGCAGACTGGTGAATAGCCAGTATGTAGGTGATGATGATAATGTGTTCCGTGGGCTGGATATTATTGTGGTGATGATGATGATGGCTCGGTATGTTTGTTGTTATTATGGGTCACGTTTGATCATTCCTCCTGCCATAATGTGATAGTAATTACCATGAATTAATTACGTGTATCATTAGGCTCTGTCTCGTTCTGTACTGACGTTGAGTCTGCTTATGTGGGTAATGGGTTTCTCTCGGTTGCCGTTATGTTATGGGATATTTTCGTCGTCTGCTGCCTCAAGTGAAGTGGCTGGAGGTGTGTCGCGCGTGGGAGGAGAAAGCATGGGAGGCGAGCTGCACACCCAGGGAGGCAGGTGTTGTGTCAATCGTCGGGAAGACCCAGCCATGGTGGCCTGCACTCACCTCCTGAGTGGTCCTCTGCCAGCTGGTGGGAGGGAGAATCAAGAGACCTCATGCTGTGTACTGGTGGTGAGGTTTGTGTCAACGTGTCGGGTGTTGGAGCGTTCTGTTCGGTGAATAGTCATAGGAAGGAGACAATGTTTTTCGTGTCTAATAGTGTTAATGGTGGTACACTGCTGTGTATTGCTGATGTGACTGTGGTGATTATAGTTGCATATGCAGAGAGGCGATGATTAGTGTCTCATACGTTGGATGTATTCAGAGTTGTCGACCAATGCTGCTTTTATGTCGTGGTATTGGTGGTGATGGCTAGAGCCAGGTCATGTGTTGGGGGAGGGTAGGGGGTGGTGCCCGGGTCATGTCGTATGGTGATGGTGATCACACAGTCACTGGTGTAGCGCCACCTGATCAAACATGTGTGATGATGACCATGGCCATCGTATCCTTGTGGTGGTTGTGGTCAGTGATGATGAAGGAGGGAAGGTGGTGGTGGTGATGGTGAGGTTCGAACTTGGTTGTGTAAAGAGGCAGTCGATGGTGTGATGAGATACTGCTCACGTCATGAGTGAGTGATAACCCCTCTGTCTGCCAGCTGGTGAGACATGGTTTGGGGGTTATTGTGGCTCCACCTCCGGCACTTGGTAGTGATCCGTATGTCTGTCTGTATGTGCGTCACGTGTGATTATGTTTGTCCAGATGTATTACTAAGGGGAAGGAAGAAAGGGAAGAGATCTTAATGCTTTGAGTGAGACACTGTATGGTGGCGTGAAGTCATACCCTTAGCGTCGCACCGTCGTGTTCAGTGGTAGTACCGTCGCGCTCAAGGATCGTACCCTCGTGCTCACGGATCGTACCGTCTTGCTCGAGTCGTACCGTCGTGCTCAAGGGTCGTACCGTCGTGGTTCATGTGTTTAACGTAAGATTTGGGTCTTGCGTGCAAGTTAGTTTTCTCACGGAGTCTGGCTGTGTGGTTGGAGGCGGGCGGTGTAAGTCAGCGGTCGTAACGCACGGATTGCGCTGCCAGCAGCAGACTGAGTCAGTAGCGGGAGTCGCCCGCTGGTCCTCACGTTAGCTAACCTTAGCGGCTCGTGTTGGTGGGTCGGTACAAAGGAGTTCCGTTGCGTAATGCAGTTTTTCCAGTTGTTTTTTGTTTTGTTTTCTGTTTTTGTTTTTCCCTTTTCCATCCATTTCCTTGGTGGTTCTTGGTTTGCGATAAGATTAGATATATTTGTCGTGTTCAGGTCACTTGTGGTAAGGCAGGTTACTTTGTTTGGCAAATGAACGTATTGGATTTGGAGTTAGTGATGGCTGATTGATAGACAGACAGGTAGATACTTAGATAGCTAAATAGATAAGACACACATATAGATATTAACACGCACAGATACATAGATAGGTAGATAGATAGATAGATGTATAGACAGATAGACAGACATGTATCTAAACCACCGCAGAGTAGAATGTGGCGAGAGGTCCAGTCTGGGGTTCAGGTCACGGTGGGAAGCAGATTAGCTCGGAATATATTTCTTATTTGTCGAGTTTGAGGCTCGGGGTTTCTGGAGGCGGCTTTTTGAGTGGGTTTCTCTAGGGGGATTTGGATTGGAGGCAGGAATTGTGGGGGAGTTGCAGACTCTGGGAGGACCGGGACCAAATGAAGATCAGGGAACGACTGGACACAAAGGTCACTCATACACCCCTGGACCTAAACCCTGCAGCTGGGTTCACAGTCATACCTCCTGTGTCTTTGGCCAGCTGGTGTCCTGTGTCTGTGGCCAGTTGGTGTCCTCTTGTATCTGTGGCCAGCTGGTGTCCTCCTGTGTCTGTGGCCAGCTGGTGTCCTCCTGTGTCTGTGGCCAGCTGGTGTCGTGACCCCCCGCCCCCAGTACCCGGCTGCAGTAATCTCTCGTCTGTAAACATTTGGTGTCTTGGTGCCGTGGAATGGGTTAGCGCTTCCGGTTGGCGGGAATGAGGTTGTGTTCCGTTATGGTGGTGGGTGAGGGTCGGGGGAGAGGCTACGTAGCGCGGGCTGGGGGGAAGGGAGGAAAATGAATAAGAAGTAAGGGGGTTCTTGTTGACGGTTGTAGTACAGGAAGAGGGGGGGGGGACGAGGGCCTTGGTTTAAGGACGTGGTCTGCCAGGGGAACATGCGACTGTTAGGGGTGAAGGGGAGCCTCCCCCCCCCCCACGCAAGAAGGTAATGGAGGGGGATCAAGGGATAAGAATAGAGCCGGGGGAGGGAGGGAGGGGATGATAGTGGTGGTGAGACGGAGATTGTGGTGAATGGTGGAGGTCGGTGGTGAGACAGAGCTTGTGGTGGAGAGGGAGAGGGAGTGAGGCTGGTGGTGGTGGTGGTGATGGTGGCGGTCGTGCAGGAGGTGGACGTGTTAGGTTGCTGGTGATACAGTGCCGGCGCGTGTCGCGCCACACACCTTGTAAGATTACTGCCACACTGACTAGTTCAACCCCCACCCCCACCCCGTCTCACTCCTCCTGGAGAAGGGTGTTACACTTACCTAAGGCTCTCTACACCAGCAGGCCTCCAGGACGGTGTACACAAGTAACAGTAACACATTGTGTCACTGAGGCGTTACGTGGCTTCATACAAATGTAACAGTAACGCATTATTTTTGTTTCACTAGGGTGTTACGGGGCTGCTTGCAGAAATTAGGAAAAACTCGCACACTTTATTGCCCACTTCTGGAAGTGTTACGGGTCTTTGTAGTTGACAGGTAACAGTAACAGTCGTTACGAGGGTGAAGGTAAGAATATGGTGTTAATGGTGACTGTGTGAGGATGCGACTATGATACTGTAGGAGTGTTAGCGAGAGTGGAGGTAGACGTGTTTGGCTGAGGATCCCTCCTACATGCATCTGTTGTTGTTACGTAATTACGATGCCACGGGAGTTGTGTTGTACACCTCAGGCCTTAGGTCACCCGAGGCAGGTGTGTGTGGTGTGAGGTGTCTGCCATTCTCTCTACGACGACAGGTGTTTAGGTGGAGGTGTCCCACTCTCACTACCTCGACAGAGTGGTGTGAACAGCTTTTGTTAGCATGTCGTCTTAATTTCATTTCATACTTCTAGCTTCCTTAACGCTGAACTGTACAAAGTATTATTCCCTCCTCATGATATGTGACCCTTCCTTCTTTTTCCCAAGTACGGCGTGATGACTCCAGGGCATGATGACCTGGCATTTGACCTGACCCATAAAGCTCAAGACAAGCTATCATACCCAGGAGTCGTACCGTTATGTCGAAGGATATACTGCGCTAACGAACTCGAGGGTCGTACCTTTATGCTCAGTGGGTCGTACCGTCGTGCTCAAAAATCAAGATGATTATAGCTGCTTCGCTGGTGGAGTTGTCCACCGTGACCTGGTGTTGGTATCCGCGCGCGACCAACTTCATCAAATGTTACGTTTCTCGCTCTTCATATGTCGGTAGTTGTGCTCCGATGTTTTCAAAACAAAGCCAGTTGTGGTAACGCCTGGCTGGTGTGTGTGTACACTTACCCTGCCCCAGTAGCAGCGCCCGCCTCATAGTACCGGAAAGAAGGCACGAGAATCTCCTTAGTACACGGCAGGAGTGGGCCGACATAGGAGAGTGAAGGGAACCCTCACGCAGGCCGCCCCTGTCCTCCAGGGGGCTTGGAGAACTACCATCATGGGGGAAATACGTAATTAGTACGTTGTGGCTGGCGAGGAGCTGTGGGGGGCCGTTTGTTCCTCGACCACCAAGAAAGTCGGGAGTCCGTCCGAATGGGAGACGCGCGATTGTCTTGTGCACGGCTTTTAGTTTTATGGAGATTTCATGTATTAATTTGTGGTCACGGCGGCTGCAGGAGCGAGGCGTGACGACGTCGTTAGTTCTGCCACGTGTGGCTGGATTGTACACGCTCGTTTGTATGGGATGTTGGGCGAGTGTTACGTTACGTCGCTGGTGGAGAGAGGAGGAATGGTGAGGTACGTTGGTGCCCAGGGCCACTTGATGTACCGGTGTATGTCAGCTGACTGCCCTCCATACTTCTCTCTCTCTCTCTCTCTCTCTCTCTCTCTCTCTCTCTCTCTCTCTCTCTCTCTCTCTCTCTCTCCATACCACTGAGCCATAATAACGCCAGGTTCACAGCCATAGTTACTCCAGTCTCGTCAGGTTAGTACACAGCAAAACGTGGTTCATAAGAAGCAGGATTTGTGTGGTGTAATTAAACGTTTTTGATTACCTTTTTGCACAGTATAGAGGAGGGAGGGAGTTGTTGTGCACTCGAGGGGCTCCTTATCTGTGTGTGTGTGTGTGTGTGTGTGTGTGTGTGTGTGTGTGCGCTTCGCAGCTACTGCAGGCGTCATCTCTGGTTCTCTGTACAGTGACAGCTCGCTTTAGTTCGTCCCATGACACGGTCAGGTTTCCGTGGCCGTGACCTCATTTTTCAAGGTCATAGCCTCCGACTTTACCCTTCCTCGTCCTGTAGGTAGAGTGGACCTGGGGTGGGGTGGGGAGGATACCAGAGATTTAACTTTCTCCCGTGAGTCATATTACAGTGGTCCCTCCCACTGATGGACGTCTTTTTATCACCTTTGTTATAAAAAGAAAAACTGGTATGTATATGTGATGTTGAGCAGCTGGTTTATTTTGCTAACAATGTATGCTGACGTCTTGAACCACGAAAAGACTCTTCCCCTATAAATTGACAATGGTAGAAGAGTTTGTTTCAACATGAGCTCACAGCTCATGATGATGTGACTGGTTCTGGTCGCGGAACGAGTCCTCAACACTACTCGGGTAGCGTCGGGTGGGTTAAGACGGGTCGGGTGCAGCTCTCCTGCAGGAGGGTGTTGAGTGTGGATGATGTGGTTATGTTGTGGTTGGTCGGGAGGGACTTGAGATCGTCCACAGCACCAGGTTATGAGCGTCAACATATGGGGAGCTACACCATGACAGCAGTATTCACCAACGTACTTTTTTAAACTTTCACTTTACAAGTGTTCCCTGTCATGTTTAACCAAATACTCTCCATAAACATTCCACGAAAAGGAAAATTAGTTGCCCTGTTATTCCTCGACACCGAAGGTTTTCGTTTGTGTCGGGTGTTGTAAACAAATGGTGTGTGCGAGGCTCACCACACGAGAGGGTTTGGAAACCTGGCATCACGGAAAGATCGCTATCAGCAAAGTTACTTTCGCTGAGGATGTTGCAAGTGAAAGCTGAATAAGTCAGAGGAATATCGAAAGTTAGAATCATCGAAGGTATTTTGTGTGCGTGATTGATGAGCCTGTGGTGGAGTGATGTACATTGGGAAGGATGTGGCTGTAAGTTTATTTCGGGATGTTGTGTATTTTCGAATGTTTATCTTTGTAGGCAAGAGATCGCTCATCCTTTGGTAGGCCGTAGAAAGCACTACCCTTGTGGAGACTAGTGCTTGGCCTCGCTACCCTCCATTGTTGCTGCCTGATTAGTATCCTGTTCCGTCGAGCTCCAGTGAAGGAGCTTCACGGAAAAGGAGAGGTCAGGTGTGCTGGTGGCGGAAGTGAGGGATGGATGGGTTAGTAACAAGAACTGGTGATCGAGGAAAGGAAGCTGCAGAGAGAGCTAGGGTCTATAAGACGTACAGGGAGGGGAGTAGCACAGGGAACAACTTGAGGGAAGGATTCCAAGGATACAGGTAACTGGCTCGGAGAAAGGAGACGATGCTCGGGGGGTCGGTAAGTCCCCCCACACATCTGTTAGAAAGTGAAATGAGAGTAGCGCCGAGGGACGCGAAGACGAGGAAGACTGGAGGCGTCCTTGATACACCAGGGGGAACTTTAGAAGAACCCGAGAGAGTTAAAAAAAAAAAACCCACTGAAGAAGTGGTCAGGTTGAGCAAGGACGAGGGGGGAACGTCCAGAGGACTCCAGCAAAAACAACGAGGTTACTTCTACAAGGAAGCCAAGTGCAGCGGACTGTGGTGGGAGACCGTGGGACGCCCAGCCCAACAACAGGGACGTGTCAGACCCTACAGGGACTTTTGGACGACCGAGACAACCTTGAAGCTAACCATTGTATCGAAAACAATTTATCTCAGATTCAGGAATGACTACAGGGCAAGAGATGATGTAGGAGCACCGGGTGGGTCTTCGGTTGGGTAGAGAGTCATCAGTGTTTACTGTGGGAAGGTTTTGGATATAATGAAGAGTTAAGTTGATGAGGGTTCTGAGGGAGATCCTTTTCAGTGTAGACACGGATGACCGGTCGTAGGCTGTACGCGGACCAGGAAGGAAGGAGCTGTGGGGCAAAAAAATGAAAAATAAAAAGGTGAGATACAACCAGTTAGTGTTATGCTGGAGTTCGGCAGGGGTGTTCATTATCTCCTAACCTTTTTGTTCGTCGATGGACTGATGAGTGAAGTGAGGGGAATTGAGGAGGAGGTTGAGGTGGAAGGACGAGGAGAGCTGTTGAAGATCAGGGAAATGTCGCCAGGATAGAGTCAGGTCTAGGGAGTTTGGAGGGCAGTAAATGACAAAGGCAAGGAGTGTAATGTGAAGACGAACGTTGGGGAGGTAAAGTTGATTGAGGTTTCTTGTACAAGAAGACTGTGGCGCATTCACAGGGCCGCCAGGAGTCGAGCCTGCATGAGTAGGTTCGAATGCTGTTGGCGGCAGTTCGTCCACTGTCAAGCCAGCTGTTAATCCTCCCCAAGGGCTGGTCGATAAATTGGGTACCTTGTTTAGGCTAGGGTATATGTTTGTATAGCTTCAATGAGATGACTTTGACTAGGGCATCCAGTTACCCCTACCGTCTCAGCTGCCATAAAGAGTGACTAATGGCGAGAGAGTCAAGCAGGTGATCATGTAGCTGGGTAGTCCTGGTGAGAGAGACTGATGATGTGAGGCACATCAGACCAAGGACCGGCCGGGTTGGCCAAGGAGACCAGAAACCAAGGACCGTCTGGGTTGGCCAAGGACGCCATAGGTAAGACGATGGAGGAGCGACTGACGAAGAATGTGGACATAAAGACTTGTGGTGATCGAGTGTATCTTTCCGCCAACCACAAACGTAAGACTGTGCGAGAGAAGGTTAGAGGTGTACGTGTGAAGGGAGGTGGAGGAAGTAAACTTGGAGAGGACACGAAAAATCTTAGTGTAAAAACAAGTTCATAAACTCTGTTTTGGTTGGAAATGGACTGAGTGACCATTACAAGGAGGTGGACCACTAGATGTTGTGGTTTACTGACGCCCTTCTTGGCTCGTTGACACAGCCAGGACGTGATGGGTGTAGCTCCACACAACCCTGGGTGTGTGGGGGCCGACTTGACCATAGCCAACACGTCATTTATAACAGTCGTGAAGGGTGAAGAAGCTGCTGCTCCCGTTCCTCATGCTCAACCCACCTTTGCCATGAGCCAGAACTGTTAATTATCGTGCAACACATCAAAAACGTCTCTATGTACAACACTGTCTTTGAGAAGGTTTCACAACCCCACTGTCATAACCCCTTCCTTAATCCTGATGGAAGTGTGAAGTTGTTACTAATTCCAGATGGTGGAGGCTGGAGTCCTGCAGGTTGCAACACTGTGATGAAAACGGTATCATCAGCAACCACGTCTTGTACACTTGAAATATCTGTCCTTCCGCCCCCTCAAATATATATATATATATATATATATATATATATATATATATATATATATATATATATATATATATATATATATATATATATAATGTACGTGTGTGTGTGCGTGCGTGATTGTTGTATATATTTATGTATTGGTAAAGTGTCAAAGTGAATATTGCAATACGCTCGGCTGTGCACCGTGATTCACGGAGTGTAAACACCGCTTCGTGATTGTCAAATATTAAGCAGACACCAGACTTTCTCCCGGGGTGGCTGACGCCGCAAAAAGGCTTGAGCGTCGCACAAGCTTAATGGGTTTTTCTTGTGAGCTTGAAATTCATATGTGGAGGGACCAGGCGGGGACATCACTGGCGTCCGGCTGTGGAGCGCAGGCAGTCATTGATCATGAGGAGGTGTGGAGGAGGAAGAGAGTGGTGAATGGTGTGGAGTAGAGAGAGGGAGTAGATAATGGTGTGGAGTAGAGAGATGGTGTGGATGAAGATGCTTAGAATAGAAAGGGCATGATGATGGAACCATGGATGGAGCTCGCCCTTAGTACGAACAAATACGAAGAAATCTGTGTTGAAACTGCCGTCTGGGGAGATACGTAGCGGGCCCGGGCAGGCTGGGAGGGGTAGGTGGATGGACCAGGGCGGGGCATGTGTGCCTCACATACTGGCTGGCCGTGAGCGGCACCGCTGGACGTCCAGGAGTGACTGTGGCCTCCTGGGAGATGATGATGGGTGGTTGTGTGCAATGGTCAGGACTCGGACGGTAATTGGTTGCACTTTTGTCACTGCGGCAGCACTGACGAAAGTGGTGTGCCATTGCCCTGTGATACAACATTTAGGTTGTCGTAGGTCTCCTGAGGTCATGTGTCACTGCCAGTGTTACAACACTGGTGTTGTAACAGTCTTTGAGGTGGTGTGACGTCCTTTCAGTGTTACGTCGCTGGAGGAGGTATATTCTTTGTCATATGTTACTCTGTCTTGGCACCATGCGTGATTTTACGGGTTTGTATATCCTAGATAAGCACCAGGGGCTCTGTGTAATTACCTCTCTTCCAATCACTTATTTGTACTGTAACGGGGAGGGAGCTATACACTCGTGGAGCACCAGTTCTTGCACTGTACGGGGAGGGAGTTGTAAACGCGTGTGGCACCATCTCTTGCATTGTACTGGGAGGGAGTTGTACACTCGTGGGGCACCATCTCTTGTACTGTACGGGAAGGGAGTCGTACACTCGTGGGGCACCATCTCATGTACTGTACAGGGAGGGAGCTGTACACTCGTGGGGCACCATCTCTTGTACTGTACGGGGAGGAAGTTCTTCACTCGTGGGGCACCATCTCTCATACTGTATGGAGAGGGAGTTCTACCCTCGTGGTGCCCCATCTCATGAACTTTCTCTGTTGTGCTTACTAACCCCCTGTATGATGTATATTCCAGTATTTGAATATGAGAAAGAATATTTCTGTACGTCTTTTGCAACCAGTTTCTTGGGTAATTTCATGATGTAGCCTCCTCTGGTGTTTCTGTCTTCACATATTTCACAGAACTGCTCACTGTTGACATCATCAAACTGGTTTGAGAAACTCGAAAGTTGTGATCAAGTCATTCCTGCCTTTCCTCTCGCAGAGTTGAGATTTTATTTTTTTATGGTTTTTTTACTCGTGTGTTACAGCGAGAGAGCTTCACAATTATGTTGCTCCGTCCCTTAACCTTGTATATATGTATCATGTCTTCACACACACACACACACACACACACACACACACACACACACACACACACACCAGACGTAGCCAGGTTTCCATTTATGAACCAGCCTCGAGGGGTGAATGAACATCTGAGTTAGGTGAGGGCCGACTGCCGCGCTTGGGATTCGAACCCATGCAAGTCCGACACAGGGCAAACCCATGGTTACTGTGGTCACTAACCACAACACCACGGAAGCCTGTGGTGTGTGTGTGTGTGTGTGAATGTGTGTGTATGTGTGTGTGTGTGTGTGTGTGTGTCCTGTGGTTTGTTTTCCTCGCTCGGGAGCACCAGGATGCAGAGCAGGTACCCCAGACAGGGTCTGCACAGACTCGGCACGTGCTGGGGTCTGTGGAGCCGTGGGTGAAGCATGGTGCCCATCACCCAGCGAGCTCTCCTACTTCCCCTCACCTGCTCAGACTCCTCCCCCTTTACGTATGTATATATATATATATATATATATATATATATATATATATATATATATATATATATATATATATATATATATATATATTCTTTCTTTTTCTTTCATACTATTCGCCATTTCCCGCATTAGCGAGGTAGCGTTGAGAACAGAGGACTGGGCCCTTGAGGGAATATCCTCACCTGGGCCCCTTCTCTGTTCCCTCTTTTGGAAAATTAAAAAAAAAAGTGAGAGGGGAGGATTTCCAGCCCCCCGCTCCCTCCCCTTTTAGTCGCCTTCTACGACACGCAGGGAATACGTGGGAAGTATTCTTTCTCCCCTATATATATATATATATATATACACGTTTATATAATTGAAAAAAGGTGTTATGCGTCATCAGTAAGAGGCTTAAGAGCGACCCCTGCCTGTGAGGATAATTTGAAGGTGAAGGGTTATGGGTCTGGGGGTTGAAGAGAAAGAATATAAAAAAGACATTAGTGTCTGGTGTTGCCCTTCCCTGCCTGGCCTGGAGACGGTGGCCTGAGGTGTGGCGTGCCCCAGGGTGTGTGAGGGTCACAGGGTGGTGTGGTGCATTTCTCTTGAAATGTTCATGAAATAGATTTTATTTCTGCTGCCTCTTCCCTTGGTGGGTGGAACGATGGGACTACAGAGACCTGCCGTCGGACTAGCACAGTGTGACCACTCGTCACTAGATGTATCCTGAGCCTCATAGTCAGAAAGCTCTGCTATTGTTAGCAGGAGTCGCCGCTTCATATCGTATTGGCTCTAAATTAATCCGAGAACGTGTCGTGTGTCGGGAATACGCAGTGTTGTAATGGGGGGGGGGGGGGGGTCAGTTGACGCCAGAGTTAAGCGTTGATTGAATCCACTACGTACGTTCTCCCCTCTTTTCGCGTCGGTCGGTGCGACGTTGTGTGGCGGTGTCGCGTCAGCTGTGTCGTGACGTGGGTGGGTGCCTGGTTACCTGACCCTGAGCCACCTACTGCTGCTGCTGAGGCTGGTAAACAAGTCGTGGGTGCTACGGTCAGCTGATTGGCCTGCTCAACACCACCCCCGTCCTCCCTCACCGTTGGCCGCGCCCTCAAGAGACGTCGTGTGGTGAGGAGTCCACCCTCGACTGCCGCGCTGGTTGCGTCCTCCCGCCCAACTCCTCCGTCAGAAGACATGGGTCCGTCCCTGATTGAGGGCCGACGGATCCTTGACGAAAGTACACCACTGCCCCGAGGCGCAGGAGTAGGAGTAGGTTGGGGAAGGAGGGAGGGATTATCATGGTGTGGGAAGGGGGAGGAGTGTTTCGTGTCTGGTTGATTGAAATACTTGTCAGGAACTTGTTCCGGCTGGTGGAAGTCTGGCCACACCGTCCTCCACACCACGTCTGGGGACGCCTTTCAGCTGGTGGGGTTGGTGTGGCTGGCGTGCGTCTCGGAGATCATGACAGCGATGGTTCACCACGATATATGCACCACACCACCACATCACACACACACACACACACCCACACACACACCGCCGCTATCACTTTTCCTATCACACTGCTATATCACCAGAATGCATTGTCGTTACCACACACCACAGTGCCCTAATCGACTACATATAATAGCGCTACACTACTTTCCCTTTTTACGAGGCTCCCTCAGCGCCAAGGAAGCTGGCCACGTCCACCAGGCGGGGAGCACGGGTCAGGGAGTATGAGTATGATCCCTGTCATGGTCCTCCACGCAGTGTGTGTGTGTGTGTGTGTGTGTGTGTGTGTTTACTGGTCACTGGAATGGTTACATTGATCTCTGGGGTAACTGGGCTTCATGATAATCCTCGATGAGCAAATGTGATATTACTTATCTTGACCGACTTTCATATCAGCCACACGTATTGCCTTATCAGGGAAGTGTAGCTGCTGCCGAAGCATCATGGTGTTGTGTTGATACTGCCCTGCTGACGACGCTCGCGGGTGATTATAATTGTTGTTGTTGTTGTGTGCGTGTGTGTGTGTGTGTGTGTGTGTGTGTGTGTGTGTGTGTGTGTGTGTGTGTGTGTGTGTGTGTAACGACCACACTGCAGGGGAACGAGTTATTAGGCGGCCGGTCTTGCTAGCCGTGGCAGGGCTCGGCGAGATGACCCACAGTTGACCTCTGACCTCGTCACATGCCACGGGATGCTGCCACCTACTATCTCCACTGGTTAGGTGATAGGTATAGATCTTCATGGTCAGGTGTGGGGGGCTGGCTGGCTAGGTGTAAGTGTTGTATTTTAGGCTAGGCGGGTGTGTTTTGCTGGTGACCCGGGTGTTGGGTTGTGGGTGTCGAGGGAAGAGCGTGGGTGGTGTGTGGCAGTAGTAGTAAGAGCGTTGTCAGTCATCAGGGATGATGGTGGTGATGCAAGTGTTGGGAGTCTGTGATGAAAGTGATCGCTAGTATTACAGTGTTAGTAATGATGCTTCCATTAGAGTCATTATTCTCTGTCATGAAGAGTGGGGCGAGGTGGGGTGGATCACTATCGGTGCCATGGATCGGTGTTTGGTTAGGGGGGGGGCATATCCAGCCGGCTGTTGTCGGTGTCATCCCGCATAGGCTAGTGTTGGCAGGTACAGTGGTGGCCGGGCTGGTGTTGGCAGGTACAGTGGTGGCCGGGCTGGTGTTGGCAGGTACAGTGGTGGCCGGGCTGGTGTTGGCAGGTACAGTGGTGGCCGGGCTGGTGTTGGCAGGTACAGTGGTGGCCGGGCTGGTGTTGGCAGGTACAGTGGTGGCCGGGCTGGTGTTGGCAGGTACAGTGGTGGCCGGGCTGGTGGTCCCAGGTGTGATGGTCACAGCTCGTGTTACACCGTCTCGCTGGGTCATTTGTTGACAATTATGTTCATTCTTGAGTTGGTTATTGATGGTAAAGTATTTATAATGCTACATCTTTTATCATGATGATTTTTGCATATTTCCTCGCATTTCAATAATATCTTTTCATGATAGATATTTTAATCTTATATTTTCGAATGTATTATGATTATTTTTATTAGTCTCTCTCTCTCTCTCTCTCTCTCTCTCTCTCTCTCTCTCTCTCTCTATATATATATATATATATATATATATATATATATATATATATATATATATATATATATATTATGTATATTTGTGTGTAGAGAGATAGATTGACATAGAGGCAGACAGCTAAGTGTAGACGTATATAGATATTACTCTGGGTGTCCGTCTTTATATATTTCATTGTTATCACAGTGTATGAGGTTGCAGCTTAGTGGGAAGCACCAGTGTCAAGGATAGCTGGGGCAGGCTGAGCGTCGGTGCTGGGGCTGCCGGGTCTCGAGGCGGTGTACGTATATAACCAGCCAACCAGCCAGCCAGCCAGCCAGCTTGGGTGAGGGTGGGTGGGTGGGCTGGGTGTCGTGTGGCTGCCGCCCACACCGGTGTCAGACTTCCTCATGTACGTCTGTTTGTTGTGCACAGTTAAGTTCTCCTCCTCCTCCTCCTCCTCCTCCTCCTCCTCCTCCTCCTCCTCCTCCTCCTCCCTTCCCCCCACCACCTGCCAGTACTGCCACACGACCACCCTCCCTCGCCTCAACACACCAAAGGTTTATTACATGTTGCTTACGCCCTATTGTCCTGGCTACATAGGGGGCTCCTCTCGACCCCCTCTTCCCCCGATACATAGATCTGTGTGCCATCAGTACCTACCTCCTGATGCTCCCTTGATATCCTTGACTGTATGAGGCAGCAGCCCGCATGCCTGCCCACTAATTGCACCCAGGATGAGTAGGTATGGTCTGTTGGTACGTTACCAAGAGTTGATGAATATCTCCCCGTCTCTGGTCCAGCTGTTTCTTTCTGCTGTTTGTGATGGAGTTCTGGAGTATACACAAGTTGAGTCGGAACTTGTGGAGTGGAGGAAGGTGTGTGTGTGTGTGTGTGTGTGTGTGTGTGTGTGTGTGTGTGTGTGTGAGAGAGAGACTTATTGCATTACGGGGGAGACGATATTACGCTCGTGTGTGCGTGTGTCTGTGTGAATGGTTTGTTTATTTCATGTAACATTTATGACATAAAGAAACTTCAGCCATATTTTTCTTTATGTGAGCTGAGGCGGTATGGACAGCTGAGTAACTTACTCCAGACCAACTTGTTAAAGATGACATGTATGTACGTGTATGCGGCCACCCTTTTTCCGTCTTGTTCTTGGCGCTACATCGCTAACGCGGGAAACGGTGTTCAGATACCCAAGCTAGGTGCTCAGTTTACCATCCACCTCCTTATGGAGGATGAACATCTAGGTTGACTGCGAATCTACGGTCAAGGGCCGTACCCCCAGTCAGGAGCGGTAACCGCTACACTCGTGTACGTTGACATTTGCCCTGCACCTGTATGAAGCGTCTGGTGTAAGAGCAGGGCAGTGTGTCTAGTAATTATACAGACGTCCTTCTTCCACCATTTTTGGAGATTTTGTCTTCAGAATTCCTGACCTACTGAAGTGGTCGTCTCTTTTTTTCTCTCTCTGTTCACAATTACACATCGTTTTATCATTTATAAAAACAGGCCATTTTCCATCTGAACTTCGACGCCACGTAACGCATCGTGGAAAGGGTTCCTCCCCGCCCCCTTTGTGCAAGCCCAAGTCGTCCCGTTAGTGGTACTGGTGTTGTGAAGTATAGCTTTATGACCCAGCTGGTGTGGTGCGCAGGACACACACAGGTCGAGGTAGCGACTGTACCAACCCTTGGTGCAGGGGTCAGAGGTCACGTCGCCAGTACTGCTTGTTTGCGGATTTGTGGGCGTCCTGGCTGTTCCCACCGTATGGGGTGTGAGTGGGGGGTTTGGTCGTGTGTGCAGTTCGAGCGTGTGTTGCAGGTGTGGGTGTGATGCCTTACCCTGGGGGGAAGCGCCAGCTACACTGCACGTCCCCCATGTTGGGCTCCACCATCTAGGGGAGGGGGTCGTCGCCCGCCACAGTTGGTTCCTGCTCTTCAGACCCTCCTGCAACACCTGTCAGCGGGGGTGGTGCGGCTCACTCGCCCCCGACTACGGTGGGGTGTGGGTGGGAGGGCTTGACTCTTGGCTTTCCTGCGTTGCTTGCATGGCTGCCTCTCTGCCTGCTTGTGTGCTCACTTCCTGCTTGCTTACCTGCCCCCTCCTGCCCCGCTTGCTTCCACCACTTTCTCTGATGCCCCGAGCTACGGTCGAATACACGTACCCTCCCCTCCCAGCACAATGAGCCATTCCATATGGATATACCTACGCATGTTAGCCGTGCGCACGTATCAGGCAGACGATGCGGGAATGTGATGTGATTCCTCCGGTGGGTCACTGTCTGCGAACGTAGTAGGGTCACGAAACGTTGCATTTCGTGTGACGCCGACTTTGAGGCTCTCGACCGAGAATGTGTCCCATGCCACTTACACACGTGGGGCAAGCACTTGCAGCGTCCTGAGGGCCTTAATCCTCGATGATTGACTCAAGGGCAGACCTTCAAGAGGCAGTCGTCTTGTGGCTTTTTTTTTTTTTTTAAAGACACTTCTTGGGAAGCGACGAAGTTGTTCCACTCGCCACAGCGTTTGTGCAACTTGTAAAGATTTTTTTTTCCAAGTTGCAGTGTTAGTGTTGGTGCGTGTTACACGAGGGTTGGTGGTTACTTATTGACGTCTGGTACGTTCTTTGTGTACCACGGCACGATCCTGGTGTACGACATCGTACGACCCTTTGATATAATGGCTCAACCCTTAAGCATCATCACTTCAGAGGTCGTGCTGTCGTGCCCAAAGGTCCTACCGTGGGGTTCAGGGATCCCACCGTCGTACTCCGTGGGTTGAGTGCATGAGATGCTTTGCTCTGTTCGGTGAGAAATTAAGTGACTTTGTGATAGCAGAACGCGGCTTCGTGGAGGTTAGGTTTTGATTCTGATAAACCCAGGCACTCGTGAACTGACTTGTAATACAGGAGCTCGGGGCTCAAGCGAGCCAGTGGTTCGAATCTTGAGTCCAAACCAGATGTTCCATCACCTGACTGATCTAAGCTTTGCTTACTGTGGTTTCGAACCCATCCACAGTTTCCTTTTTCGTGACTTAATTCAGCCTTTGTTTACTTTGTTACGAATCACACTCTTAGATTCGCTTCAAGTTCCAAATCTTAGCCTTGTTCCGTGTGTTTCGAACCCATCCATACTTTCGCTTCATTTTTCGAACCTAAGCATTGTTTACTTTGTTTCGAACCCAACCAGGATTCTGCTTAATGCCTCGAATCCGTTCCAAGTGTTATTTCAATTTCAATCTTGAGCCACGTTAACTGTTTTGGACCCAACGAGATTGTTGCTTCGTCTTTCGGATTGACGCAAATTGCTTCACTTTGTTTCGGAGTCGGCGTCAAGCGCATCCATTAGTTCAGGATCGAAGCCAAGTGCTTCACTTTGTTTCGAATGTAGGTCAAATATTAGACAGTGGGGTGTGTGTGTGCGCGCTCCGCTCCGCCCACTTACCTGGTCCTCGAGTGTGTGCATTACCTCGAGAACCAGGGGTTGTTGCTGTCTGGTGTTAGGGTTGGATCATCTGAACGTCTCTCCTTCAGGAGGTGTCGTATAACGTAGCATAGCGTAGCAATCTTTCTCAGAAGTGTATGAGGTGGCCTGTTGCAGTACGATATGCTTGGGATTGTTTTGGATTCGTGTAGAGGCTGGGACGTAGAGTGCCAGGCCCACAGTGTGTGTGTGTGTGTGTGTGTGTGTGTACAGAGTGAACGTGATGGAGGGAGACACAGTGGGACACGGTTGGAGCAAGCCGGTACGAGACGGTGACTAACACTCGGTCATTTTCGTGAATCGTTGGGCAGACCTTGTGCAGCGCAGACAGAACAAATGCATGACTGTGTGCAATAGTACGCTCCAGTGACCCCCTGACGTCACTTACACACACACACACACACACACACACGAGACACCCTCCCCCCGGGGTAGTATTTCGTCAGGTGTATGTATGCATTATAGCTTGTAATGGCGAGCAGGTTCCGTTCCGGTGTATGTTGCGAAAGTCGTTACCCAAGATATTTATTTATACCCACTCGTCTGGTTCATTGACTGTACGTGTGTTTCTGTATGTAGGGCGGCCGCGGGAGTATCACACGTGAGTTTACCTTTACAACGTCTCGTGTGTTTGTGCGTGGGTTGGCTTCGTGTAGTTTCCCACCCGTCATTGGAGCGTAGTTGGTAAGGTAGCTGTGCACCACAAGGTGGCAGCACTCAGGCGCACCGCCCAGCTTGCAGGCAGCCAGACGGAGGCAAACATCCTTTCGATCTCGGTTGCGATTCATTTTTCTGCTTGTGTTAGAGTGATTGATGCAAGAGGAGAACTGGACCAAGGTCACCACACACAGACACACACACACCGGCCGCCTGACTCGCTCCTTCACTACACACACATTGGGAAAGCCATGGATTCCTCCGTCCTGTGGTTGACAGACCCAGTCCCAGGGGTGGGGGATGTTGTTATTGTTATTATTATTATTATTATTATTATTATTATTATTATTATTATTATTATTATTTTTTTTTTATTATTATTATTTTGTCAAGATATGCAAATTATTTGTAGAAATTGTGTGTGTGTGTGATGAGGTGACCTTGACTGTCCTTGGCCAGGGGTCACAGTGGGACAGCCCCACACTGGTGTACCGTTACTACTGCTGGTGGGGGTAGGGTAGGTCGTGTGGGACTTGGTGGTGGCGACGGACACCCCCCCCCCCCTCCTATACCCCGTCTGCCAGGTTAACACGGACCCCCCCCTCCCCTGAAGATCAGTGTTGACCCAAGAGTCTGGGGAACTTAAGGAAGGTTTGGGTTCTAGTTGACCCCCTCGGGGCTAGTGTCATGGCGGGACTACTTTTGGGCCAAGTGTGAGAGGTGAAGGAAGGAAGGTTGTGATGTATGCATTTTGTAAGTTTGTGGATGACGGGCTGACCTGGCTGGAGTCGTTATGTGTCACAGGTCAAGGTCAAGAGTTACTGAATGACAGGCTGACCTGGAGTCGCATTCTGCCACAGGTCAAGGTCAGGCTGGTGTCATCAACTGGGCCGGGTCGTGCCGAGTGAGCGAGCAGGCGAGTGACTGTGTCATGTGGTGACGTAACCCGCCTGGGTCATCTGGATCATGTGTCACGCTGGTGCTGGCAGGCCAGCCTCCCTCCCTGCATGTTGGCAGAGTGTGACGGGTCGTCATGTAGGGAGACAGTGTAGCAGGTAACGCCTGTCTTCGGGCGTTGTCACCTTTATTGAAAGACGTTTTTGTTGTGTGAATTCGATACTTTTTAGGGGTTTTTATTCCTCCTTCTCCTCCTCCTCCCACTGCTGCTGCAACAGCCGGACTTCCAGTAATTAAAACTTTGTGCACCACCTCTGCAGTCTGGGGTGCGAGTAGCGATTGAAATTTGTCACAGGACTGGATAGCCGTTTGCCACCTTGGGAATAGCAGTTGGCAAGTTGTTTACCAGATTGCACCGCCGGGGGCGCGACACCTCGGGAAGGAAAAGTAAAGGTCGTGGTAGTTGACAACGTCGACAGCAAGTGTTGGCCAGAGTGTCACTGACCCAAGCAGGAGGAGGAGGCCAGGTGAGATGGTGGCCTTCGTCCACATGGACATTGTGGAGACACATCAGGAGAGCTCCAGCGTTGAGACTGGCATGTACACCAGCACACCCTCTGACTCCGTGACTGGTCGGTGAGGTGGAAGATCTCTAACACAAGAGGAGCAGGAGGGAGTGGAGGTGGTTCTTAGGGTGAAGGGGGGAGTGAATGAGGTGGGGGACGTGGTTCTTAGGTTGGGGGCTATTACGTGCCCGGGAGTCGTATTGTCGTGTGGTCGTGGGTCGAGGTTGGTATGGTCGTGGGTCGAGGGTGGTGTGGTCGTGGGTTGAGGGTCGTTGCCACTGGTGCAGTGAAGTAGGTGCCTTGCCACCGTACTGGGCGTGTGTGTGTCCATCACCACAATCATGTAATCTATCCACTTGATGCTGGCCCGTACGGCGTTCCTCCCACACCTTCCCTGCCTTACTCCACCTAGCGTGCCTTACCATGTACTCCACCTAGTGTGCCTTACCATGTACTCCACCTAGTGTGTCTTACCATGTACTCCACCTAGTGTGCCTTGGCATGTACTCCACCGAGTGTGCCTCATAATGTGCCCCACGTAGTTTGCAGCGTTGAACCCTGCTGGATACACGGGACGGTTCTAGGGACACGGGACAGTTCTCCTGGTTCAAGCGAGTATAGCTGGTGTTGCTGTATTCCCAGCGAGTATAGCTTTGTTATCGTTATGATGGAAAGATAACAGTCTGGAGGGAATTACTGTTGGTTCAGCAGTGTCACGGAGGCCGCTCATCGCCAGGGTAGCGGAAAGAGAAAGTAGGCGTGTATAGCTCGGGGGAGAGTACAGATAGCGAGAGGAGAGGGAGATGTTTTAGCTAGCCAGAGTGAGAGAGTATAGACGTAGGGAGGGGACGTACTGGTGTTGTATAGTCTGGTGTTATTGAAAAGTATTTCTTATGTTTTAGATGTCATGAGATTGGTTATCGTGTCCCCCTGATATCTTGACAGTGGCCGTGGGATGGTGTGGCAGGTGTCATAACGTCATCATAAACATGTTCCCTGGCGGGATATCCCCTCGCTGCTGCTGCTGCTGCTGCAGCTGGTGCCGCGGTGTGTGTTATGAAGTGATCGTGCAGGCAGGACTGGGGTTGGTAATGTCGGCGCGGTCCAAAACTTTCCCAGACTTACCGAGTCATAGCGAGGGAAGTTGAGGACCAAGTGAGGTGCCAGCAGTCCTGGCGGGCCCCGCTGGTGGGCTGGCAGATTATAAGTATGGAAGAAAATAACTCCCACCTTCATGTTAAGATCATATTTATCATAACGAGCTCCAGTCTTTGGCTACACAGTAGAGATAACTCCAGGTATGAATTGGTGAAACTGCACTCGAGTCTGTTGCCTGAGAACGATCAAGAGTGGATGACTTGTGTATCAGTTGTTTCTGTGGACGCACTTGTTAATGGCACAGTGATTACTCCATCTCTGCTCTTCTGGTACCATGGGAGAACATGGCGAGGACAGACAACTGGTATCTTGCAAGCCAATAGAGGAGTAACACCGGTGTTTATAAATAATGATAAGTAATTATGATTCATTTTTCTTCTTTTGTTTAATGAGGATTATCTTTTGTTTTTCAGGTGAGTTGGGTGTCATCGCTGGTGGACGTGGTGTTGGTCATATGTCGTCCTGGTAGTTGAGTTCAGGTAGTGGCCCCACGTGTCATGTGTTTTGCCTGAGTATGTACCAGCACGTGTCATGTGTCACGTGACGGGCTGAGGCCTCCTCCCAGATGTGTACCCTCTACACCGGCATGTATCTTGTGTCCTGCTTCTGTATGTACGCTTTTTATGTATCACGTGACTGGCTGAGGCTCCACCCAGATATATATATATATATATATATATATATATATATATATATATATATATATATATATATATATATATACCCTTAACACTGGAAGTCTTAAGGTTTCTTTGTTAGTGGTTCCTACGAGACATACCCCGTCATGTGTCTTTCACAGACGGTGTAATCATCTCCATCAGAGAATCTGTCTGCATCCACAGGTGGTGGGTGAAAACTTGCTGGTGTTGTATCACACATAGATACCCAGAGGAGATAAGATTAAAGAATTCACCAGCTTTTTAGAAAGTACGTCAGAGGTGAGTCAGTAATTAGGAAGAAAACAGAAGGAAGATGGTAGGAATATGGTCCAGAGGAACATGGTGGGTGGCAGTTTGTGGCGGTATGGTTGGTATGAAGCAAATGAAGTAGCCAGGTTGTTGAGGCCACAGTCGGTGTTAACTGTGACCCTGGCAGGGGAGGAAGGTGTTTGGAGTGGTGGTTATCCTCACTTACTCGTGGTGTGTTTTGCACACCCCGGGTTGTGTACTGTTGTTGTTATTGTCTCGTTGTCCTCAAGCGTCATCGTGTGGCGATTTGCGGGAGGTGAGGCAGCCTGCTGGGGTGTGGGTTCCTGGTGAAGGCGCTGCTGGCGGTGGTTAGGGGAGAGGTGCACGCGGGCCAGGTGAGCAGGCCCGTGGCTCTTCCCTTCTCCCGGTGCCGCTACCGTCAACGTACGTACCTCCGTCTTCCTGAAGTATTACCATGTCTTGCCGGTGATTCCAGCTGATGATAGACGGGTGTAGGTTCCCCGCACCCGTCTTTTTTGTCTCATCAGGTGTGGGTTGATTTTCCCCGTTGTGTGTGTGTGTGTGTGTGTGTGATGACATGTATCACACAGGAAGATGGCGTTGATGGCTCCGGGAAATTACAAAAAAAGAGGAGAGGTTATATGGACCAGCGGGCTTGGTGGCGTTAATAGTTGACAAGTGTGTGGTCCAACAGGTGGTCGGTAATGTGGCCAGCTGTCTGGTAGCACAGGTGGGTGGTGGGTCGTGACAAGGACAGAGTGGAGCGACCAGCTGGCTGGCTGGCGGGGGTGTAGGGGCAGGATGTTTACATCAGTCACCAGAGCAGTATCCTGCCTTGCTTGACCCACTCCCCCACCTCCACCTCCAGCATTTGTGGTCCCACACCGTCTGGACCACCACCAGCCCTCCTAGACTACTTGGTCCATCCTCCACGACCAGTAGCAGTCCCCTTTGCTTTCCCCCCCATGACCACTTCCAACCCTCCCGCTGCCCCCTACTCTCTCTCTCTCTCTCTCTCTCTCTCTCTCTCTCTCTCTCTCTCTCTCTCTCTCTCTCTCTCTCTCTCTCTCTCTCTCTCTCTCCCCCCATCTGGTCTGATGGAGCGGGCAGGTGCGTCTGAATGCCGTATTGTTGCCTTGAAAATACACGTACCGGGGTTAAGACTGCGTAGGCTCCATGTTTCCCAAGGAATTTGTAGAGCTTCTGTGTAGCGCCGAGAGTTACTGGGTAGTTTACTGGTGTATTTATGTCTGCGGACTTGTTTTTTGTCCTTGGTGGTAGTTTTGTTTTATTTTTTCTCTGTTTGTGTTTGTCCGGCATGACTGGGGTGTTGTTTGTTTGTGTCTTGAATACGAATCTCTCTCTCTCTCTCTCTCTCTCTCTCTCTCTCTCTCTCTCTCTCTCTCTCTCTCTCTCTCTCTCAGGGTAGAATACTTCCGAAACCATCCGTGGTAAGGTCCGTGACCTAGCTGTGGGGAAAGAAGACATCTGAAACCACATTAAGGTTCCAGACGTAGCTGTATAGTGGTAGAAGATCTCAGGAACCATCGTAAGGTAAACTTAATGTAAGGTAGGGTTCCAGACCCAGCTTTGGGGTTAGAAACCATTGTAAGATCAAGGGAAGACGGAGTGGGTGCTGGGGCAACACAAGTAAAACATGAAGAGATGCGTTAAAAGGCAAGGTAGAGTGGAGGAATGTAAGATGCCGCAGGAGAATGTGGAAGATGGATGAAGCTGTGGTCTTGGTAGTGTTGTAGGTTGGGAGTGAGAGTAATGGGCGGGGTGCCTAGTGGCCTGTAGTGTGTGTGTGTGTGTGTGTGTGTGTGTGTGTACACCAGCGGGAGAGGACGTTGCAGGAGGCGAAGGTCACTATCACTGGACCATTATGAGAGATGACCTGGTGGAGTGTAGTCTGCTGAAGGAGGAGGAGGAGGAGGAGGGTGAAGAATAATGCGGAAGTGGAAGGAAGTCGGTGATGAGATGGAAGAATGAACGGGTGAGATGTGAAGGAGGGAGGGGAGGAAGACCCCGGGTCACCTGTTGTGGGGGTGTAAGGCAACAATACCCAGAGGCTCTGGCTCGGCCGGTGGGGTGGGGGGAGGGCACCTCCTGACAGCTGGACGTCTTGGCTGCTGCTCAGGACAACATTCCTTGGTAAGGCAAGAATTGTTGAGACCTGTCCTTGTTGACCGAGATTTTCAGATGTCACGAGCTTGCAAAAGTAAACATTCTCAGTCTTACATCATAGCCTCCACTGGTGTGTGTGTGTGTGTGTGTGTGTGTGTGTGTGTGTGTGTGTGTGTGTGTGTGTGTGTGTGTGTGTGGAGGAAGGCAGAGACATGAAATTAGGGAAGGAGGATGAGGAGACTTTTGTGAATGAGGTACTCTGTGTTCCTCACCTGGAGGTGCGGCAGTGGTGGGTTAATTATCGGTTGCAGCGGTGGCTTCCGTGGGAGATTTTGTGTCGAAATTCTTCACACCTGATGACGCCAGCAGACTTGGCAGGCGAGACAACCTGAGTTGTGTCCACATGTGGTGTGGGGTCTTGTCAGATGGTTTTATACATCTGCCGCTGCTGGGCGCTGTGAACGGTTAACTTGATCCCCCTGAAGCCCCTGTCTTTCATCCCTTATTGACAAAATGTTCATGTGGTATGTGTCACATGATGAGGATGCCTACCGGCACATATGTTGCTCGTAGGGGATGGCATACGGTTGGCTTATGATGGCCAGAAGCAGAAGCTAATCATCTGGCATGGATGGACATTGAAGTTAAGACGAACTTAGAAACAGTAAGCTTGTAGTGATTGTTTCAATGTACTACATAGTGATTGCAAGAGTAACTCTCCTATTTCTGGGAGTGTTGTTTTCTGGGCTTTGTATTAAGGAAAGGGTTTAGTTCTATGATTCTTAGTCACGTGAAGATTACGCGGGTTACCATAGTAACATGAAATGTTGGTCTGAAATTGTGTAAATGATATGACTTGGATGCTGAACGTGCAGGAAGGAGCACCATCCGTCAACGCCATGGAAACAGAGGGACGAGGGATAGGCATTCCGGCGGGAGATGTTTGTGTTGCACAGGTAAGGGCGGAGGAACCGGGATGGCTAGCATGCCCAGCTGCAGGTTGGTGGAGATGGTTCGCATGGGTAGTTAAGGTTGGGGGGGAAGGTGGATGGTTGGCATTCTTTTAAGTGGAGGCTCGTGATGATGGCTCGGGTGGTTGCTTTTTAGAGTTCTCTCAGGATAGAGATCGTGTTGGATGGGCGAGGATAGTGAATGTTGTGGTTACGCGTGTCGTCCATCACTGCCCGTCATCCTGGGAGGCTAGTTAATGGGAGGAGTTGGTGTTTGGCGGTGGTGGTGTTGCTGCTGCCGCTGGCCTCCTCCTGTGTGATGCAGCTGTGGTGACCTCACCTCATGATGCCGCCTGCTGACAGTGGCCGGGACCGGTGCTCATCTCGGTGCCGGTTGACATATCCGGCCCCGGGTGATACGGTGTGCGGCAGCCGGCCAAGGCACCGGATGCTGTCGGTGAGAAAACAGATGGGAATGAACGGTAAATCGTGACGGGTACGCTGAAGTTGGCTGTGGGACGACGGTGTGTTTATAGTGAAGTTAGGCGGTGAGGGAGGTAGTAGGAGTGACTGACTGCCTCGCATGTGATGGGCCAAAGGGAAGGTAAATTTTGGCCCCAGCTGCACCAGCAATGACTTGCTTGTGTATTTCTAAACACCGCCTCAATTTCCCCCCCCACTTAGCGCGTGCCTGCCTCTCCCACACGCGCTCGACCTCACATGCTTGTAACTCCCACGCCCCCTTCCTGGTTCATGTGCTTCAGCCCCTCCCTCACACTGTGGAAAGGACCCGGCCCTCCTGTCTTCCACCTCCTCCTCGCCCTATTATTATTATTATTATTATTATTATTATTAGTGAAACGTGTGTGTGTGTGTGTGTGTGTGATTTTCTATTGATATGTCTATGGTCCGTCTTTAGGCTGACCTAGATCATTTTATGACGTTGTAGCGGCAGACGTGTGGATCAGGGGACGTGGTACACATCTAGGTGGACATGGGGCTGAGCCTCTGTAACAGGCCCCAACCAGGACTGGAAGA
Source organism: Panulirus ornatus (assembly GCF_036320965.1). Classification (NCBI taxonomy): domain Eukaryota; kingdom Metazoa; phylum Arthropoda; class Malacostraca; order Decapoda; family Palinuridae; genus Panulirus; species Panulirus ornatus. Next base: position 11,660,772 of record NC_092257.1, read on the forward strand.
TCACAGTTGTCGAGGGTAGAGAACGGCTGACCACTCGATCTCTGTGCCATCTTGTGGAGTATGGTACTTTGGTGGTGGTCTTTGGTGTCTCATGCCTCTCTGGTTCCTGGTGCCATCTCAGGGTGTCTCCTGGTGGTGTGATCTTGAACGTGTCGGTCGATGTGAGCGTGCGATGGTGTCTTCGTTCCTCCGTGGGTCGGGCACGATGGTACGCCGCTAGGCACGGACCCTAGACACGATGGGACGACCTCCGTGCACGACGGGAGGTACGACCCTTGGGCACGATGGGACGACCTCCGAGCACGACGGGAGGTACGACCCTTGGGCACAATGTCTGACCAGTGACCATGGTCAGTTGGAAGGCCAAACTATTATACGCCCTGGTCATACAGTCGTACTCCAAGGGGTTATTGTGCTGGTGTCGTCTTTGTCTCCACATATCGCTGCGGTACGACTAAATCTTCAAGGCGACTGGCAGCAAGCATCCCTCCACCGCGCTGCCGGCCGCGCTGCGAGTAGACATTAACCCGTGACATTAATCACCGACCGTCAGTCTGCGAAACACAAATGACTTCATATTTTTTCTTCTTCCATCTCGTGTGATGAGCGAGACGTGGTGAGGGAGGGGCTCGTGGAGGAACGTGGCGCACTTGACAAGCCGCGCTCCCTCCCTCCTGCAGGGGTATGATAATGGCTTTCATCTTGATGCTCTGCTGATTATCATGATGATCTTAAAGACTAAGTCTGTTGCCTGTGGGTCTGACACACACACACACACACACACACACACACACACACGTGCTTTAAGAGCGGAGTGTGAATCACAGGCAGGCCTGAGAGTGGTTGGGGGGAAGAGAATTAGGAGGGAACCGACGATGCTATGAAGAAGGAAAACTTTTAGGATGAAACTCATAAGGCGGTGAATAATTCAGTGCCTCCCTCCCTCTCTCCCGCCTTCCTCCCTCCCTCCCTCTCACCCGCCATCCTCCCTCCCTCCCTCCTTCCGCATACCTGCCTGCCTCCCTCCCTCCAGCGCCGGCTGCCGCCACGCCACCTTGATCAAGTTGGGGAACTGTATTCTCCCCCCTTCCCCTCCCCTACCTGGCGTGCCCGCTATCTCCATCACTGTTACAACAACGGGTTCGTAAACGCCCGTGGGATTCGAGGGTTTCCTTGGCCTGTTGCCCGGGCGTCGGGGGTGTGGGTGTGGTACGCCCAGGTGCCATGATTGGGTAAGATTGGTCCCGTTGTTTTCCGCTGCGGCTGGGAGGAATGGGTGCGCTGCCGGGGTAGGTGTGGGAATGGTTGGTGGACATGCTCTTGCCGCCATGGGAGAGGGGGGGGGGGGGATCGTGGCGTCTCCCATACAAGGCGTTGAGTGAGGTAGTTAGGTTAAGTGAGGTAGTTGGGCCGGCGGGAATGCATGAGTCTCCCACCATCATGGGAGATGGGGGGATGGGTGGAATATCCCCCACCATGTGATGGGGGGGGGGAGGGAAGGGGATGGAAGAAGGTGGTAATCAAGTCCGTTATGGAAGTGTTTCCCCCACACTGTAACTAGACCCCCGCCCGGGGTTCCCAGTGTACCCAAACAATGGAGATCATTCTCACGTCATTTGAAGGCACGAGGATTCGACCCTTGGGTCTGATTGCCTGGCCTTTGACCTTACTCTTAAGGGTCAGGTCAAAGGTCATAAGCACGTGGAGTCTGGTAGCACTGTGGTTCAGATAGATTCATACATAAGGCGAAAGAAAAATAGGGCAAAAAAGAAAATGTGAAGAGGGACTCGGTGTCATGACATAGTGGCAGGATACGTGATTGGCCAACCTAGTGGCATGTGCAGTTTCTCTCAGGCGCCAAGGGTAACTACCGTGTACACCTCGTTATGAAATGGTTATCCACGTGGTGATGGCACTGGTTGATGGGCTGTGCATTACTGCGGGAGGAAGGAGTCAAATGGGTGTGTGTGTGTGTGTGTGTGTGTGTGTGTGTGTGTGTGTGTGTGCAGCTGGGACACTTGAACACAAACATCGGTCGGTGTTTACGTATGATCTTACACCAACCATCTCTCTCTCTCTCTCTCTCTCTCTCTCTCTCTCTCTCTCTCTCTCTCTCTCTCTCTCTCTCTCTCTCTCTCTCTCTCTCACGAGACTGCGAGGTTCCTCTTCTCCGGCCGCTGGGTGGGTTACATGTGTGAATGTTGGTGGAGGTGTGGGTTGTGGTGGGCGTGCTGGTGTTGGTGGAGGTGTGGGTTGTGGTGGGCGTGCTGGTGTTGGTGGAGGTGTGGGTTGTGGTGGGCGTGCTGGTGTTGGTGGAGGTGTGGGTTGTGGTGGGCGTGCTGGTGTTGGTGGAGGTGTGGGTTGTGGTGGGCGTGCTGGTGTTGGTGGAGGTGTGGGTTGTGGTGGGCGTGCTGGTGTTTGTGGAGGTGTGGGTTGTGGTGGGCGTGCTGGTGTTGGTGGAGGTGTGGGTTATGGTGGGCGTGCTGGTGTTGGTTGCCTGCATCATGGTTGTTGATGATTGCAACCCCCCCACCCCCTGGGTCGATCACTGTTGCAGCACTCCCCCCCCTCCTCATTTGGGTAATTGTTCCTTCTCCTGCTGTTATTTTTTATTACTTGATTTGGGTTATTGCATATTGCAGTGCAGTATTTTTATATGAGTGACGGGTGGCCTCCTCACAGTCTGCAAGGGTTATTGGGACGTTTCAAGCTTCGTTCCCAGTGTTATTGCTGGCATTTCTTTCCAAGTACCACATGATCATCTTTTTCTTTTTTCCATTTCACCAACTCCACCAGAAACCATTTTACATTTTGCTTTTTGAATACCCTGACACCACTACACTTCCCACGGAGGGAGAGAGGGACTTCATTAACTTATGTTGGATTTAGGAACGCTTGAGTAACAGTAATGAGATCAGACTATTTTTTTAAAAGAAAAATAAATCTGGTTAGATCGTAAAGAAAATGACATGATACTCGTTGCCATAAGGCCAGCTTGGGCTATGTCAGGATATTTGCAAGCTGAGTGGGTCAAGGATCGCTGATGCAAATATGCGTTTAGGTTAATGTTGTGTAATTTTACAGTGAAATCCACCTCATTTAGAAAGTAAAAAAGTATTGAAAACGATTTAGTGATTTCATCAAGACTTAATTCATAAGAAGTTTTAAGAGTGAGGGGAGATCCACTAAGTCATGGAATGTGTACAGGATGACAGAGAGAGAATGTTGTGGGATGACTGGAGTCGCTGAATGATGATTTGTGGAGAAATTCCCAGTGCGTGAAGCACAACCCCAGAGATCTCTTTAAACATTAAGAAGCAAGAAAGGTACGAAAAACATGACGTCAGTGACTCCTACATGAGCCGTAGCGAAGAAATGGCATCTGTGGTAAACAAACATTTGGAATCACCGTCCACTCTCAGAAACTGTTTAATATACCATAATCCCGGTTCGAATCCTGGGAGCGGCAGTTGGCTCACAGTCAACCGAGCTCTTCATTCTTCCCTCTGGGCTGGTCGATGATTGGGTACATAGCTTAGGCTTGGATATATATATATATATATATATATATATATATATATATATATATATATATATATATATATATATAGCGGATATAAGATAGCCATGATTATAGCATTCAAATGGCCATGCAGAGTCAGCTTCCATAAAAAGAAAACGTACTGCCAGGGTCAAGTGATGGTTTCCACTTGTGTGACATACGAAGCCATGAGGTAATTAGATACCCATGAAAATAGATTCAGTAAGTCAGCTGTTGGTCGTGATGCCCTTTGTCCTCTGGGTTACAAAGTAAGATATTATGTTTAACGAATGTATATAAAACTATTTAGTGATAGCCATATAGTAATAAGAAAAATGCCTCGACTTCCTAAACGCTTTCGATAAAGCTGTACATAAAGAGGTTTTGAGCCAAGACCACATGACACGTCGTAGGAAATTTAGTATGCGCGTTTGGGTTGAGGACTGGCATAGAAAACGAGTTTGTCATTTAAACGAGGAAACGTGTGACCGGGCGGGCATGACAAGCGGCTTACCACAAGGCTTCGCTCTGGGTCCCGTTTACTTTTTTTATGTGAGTATCTCTGTTACTGATCTAGAGGCAGGACTGTGGTAGTGGATCTAAGCTGACGTTACGAAGTAGACAATAAATGACCAAGCTAAGGTAAGATTATTTAATAAGAGATTTAGACAGTTTCATACAATTTGGCATGACATGGATTCAGATGAAGGGAAATACGTTGTGATACATTTTGGTGACGAGATATTGTACACAGTAAATACAGTGAGCAATTGATGTAAACAAAATATACAAGAGAACGTCCTTGGTGTGATAAACAGTGATGATGTACACTGTACACTCAGTTCTGCTGACCTACACATATTAATACTAAGCCAAACGATATAAGGCTTCCGAGTAAGGATTATTAAACTTCAGGACATGCAGGACATGAGATATATAAACACTGTACAACGCTGTAGTCAAGACATAGAAATAATGAAGTGTTTACTGCTTCGTAAAGCGTGATCGGCTGCTGAAGGCTCGTACGCGGGACTTGACCATTGACTCTCGACCAAATCTCTCGCTCTTGAGGTCCTCCAGCCACAGTAGTCTCCGTGTAGTGTTGGGTGGGATCACTTGTTTCCCCCAGTGGGAGTGACACAGGGGCAGCGCGCTCCACCTGCCTTCCCTTCTTTAATATAACCACGATCCTTCATCCTCGCCAGGGGACTCTGTGCCAACCTTTTCTTTGGAGGGCCAGGGGTTCTCTCTCTCTCTCTCTCTCTCTCTCTCTCTCTCTCTCTCTCTCTCTCTCTCTCTCTCTCTCTCTCTCTCTCTCTCTCTCTCTCTCTCTCTCTCTCTCTCTCTCTCTCCCTCCCTTAGCCTCTACGCACGCCGGGGGGGGGGGGGGGGCAGGGCCCGAGTGATAGTCTAATCTTGGTGTTGTTTTTATCGCCGTGGTGGACAGGGCCGGTCGCCACCTGCGAGCTGCCTCTCTGTCCGCAGGCCGTCAGGCGTCGTCGTCTCCTGTCTGGGCCTCGCGCGTCATCGCGTCGTTCGTGACGTCGTTACTCGCCCCCCCCCCCCTTCTCTCTCTCTCTCTCTCTCTCTCTCTCTCTCTCTCTCTCTCTCTCTCTCTCTCTCTCTCTCTCTCTCTCCTCCGACGTCGTATGTCAGCATGGAGCAGTTTGTCGTTCGTTCATTTCCGTTCTGTTGTAACCATGTCGTAACTAGGCCGTCGTAGAGTAAGACCCCCATCCCCCTGTTTTCTGAAGTATTTCCAGGATTGTGGAGAGGCAGGTGTGGGGTCGGTGGGGTTGTGTAGCGAGGCGGGTGCCCATGCTGTGGGTTGGTTGATGGCTGCACCGGTACTGATGGATGTTGTCGTGCGGGTGTCCGCTGAACGTCTGCTGGACGAAGATGGAGAGGATTGCGCCTGTTTCATCACCTCACTCAGTTTTCTTTAGTATGTCCTCTCATATATTTGTTATGGCTGTGGCGTCTTGCATAGTGGATTTGTTGGTCTGCCTCGTTGATGATTTGTAACGTTGAGGTGAGGGACTTTGCTGTTGCTGCTGGTGCTGCCTTTAATGGGTTTTAAATCATTGGACGACAATGTTGGTTTACTCCTGCAAACACAGGTGGGCAGTGGAGGGAGGGGTGGAGCGGGCGGCATCGGTGCGCCTAACATGCCCTATCATGGCATCAGTCTGGCCCCCCTCTCCCTCCTCCCCTGCGACTTTTTCACGGGATTCTCTGAAAAATCTACCTCACTGTGTTCATTTGCAGTCCACAGTGACCCAGATTCGACTTACGTTAAGGTGTCGGAAATGAAGAAGACTTGAGGTTGGAAAATATGTTTATATTTTGTGTTTTGCAACGTGGTGTTGCGGTAGAGTTAAGAAAGGGAAGGGAAGTTTGGAATGTAATATCTGTGTTTTACAAGATGAGAGGGTATGAGAACACTGCCGGGAAGTGGCCAGTCATCTGCTGTGGGGGAAAGTGCCCTGTGTCTGGTGTCAGATCCCATCTGAAAATTCTTCGTCCTCTTGGACGTTGGTTATGTACGTGCAGAACTCTGCGGTTTACAATCTCTTCGGTGCAGTTTTTGTGTAAGTCAGCCAGAAATCATTCTTCGATAGATAGGATATAAATGTCAACACCTTTGTTGATATTCCATAGCCACAGCGATCCAATTTTGATCAGAGCTTGATTCTTTTATGTTTGAATGTTGTAAAGTTGTGTTTTTGCCTCCAGTTTCGTTGTTCACTGTTTTTGAGGGTTTGTTGTGAAGTACATGAGATGTCTCACTTGACCTGACCTGACCTGATCGTGTATTCTCATGCTGCATCAACTTGATTGTCATTCCTCATGAGTAACTTGCCAGAAACTCCCGTAGTGGTTATCACAACACAAGGGTAACTCCCTGAGTTACTGCAGCAGTTCTCCCTCACTCGGCCCCTCTCTCCTTGGCTTTTCTGGTCCTGAGTAGTGTATGTAACTCCTCAGTTCATGCGTGGCACCGTCCATTGTGAACATAACTGTGCATCGTTTAATGCATTTGAGCTTATGAATATTTCATTCGTCAGTATGAAGTTGCATGTCACGTGGTGTGCTGAACGAGACGGCTTCATTGTGTAGAACACACTCTCAGTTGATGTCATTCGCATCATCTGTTGTTGTTCTTGTTAGGAATAACAAACATTTTGTTCAAGATATATTAACAGCCATCCTCCGGTGCCCCCACCCAGCGGCCCCCTTTTCTTGAAGGATGGAGGTATTATGTAATGGGTTGATATTGTGTGGAGATGCAACTGTAGAGTTAGAAGTGATCCCTTGGCCCCACGACCTTATGCTACACCCGAGGAGGGAGGTACTGAAGGTTGGTGTGAACGACCCGGCCATACAAGGTCTGGGCCAGAGAGGCTCTGGTGAAGGGGGGCGGGGAAAGTCCTCGTGAAGCCAGGGTCAGAGGTTTGATTATGTGATGGTGACGGTGTGACGGATACCTCTATGTCCATCGTTTTAATTGTACTACTGCCAGCCCCACACGAGGTGATGTTATTGGTACATTTGGTTTGTGTTGTATGTTATAACGTTACTTGCACCAGTGGTTTGTGTTGTATGTTATAACGTTACTTGCACCAGTGGTTTGTGTTGTTTGTTATAACGTTACTTGCACCAGTGGTTTGTGTTGTATGTTATAACGTTACTTGCACCAGTGGTTTGTGTTGTATGTTATAACGTTACTTGCACCAGTGGTTTGTGTTGTATGTTATAACGTTACTTGCACCAGTGGTTTGTGTTGAGTGCCATAACCCCAGGTTGCTGCAGTGGTATTTTGTACATGGTTGTAATTTCGCAGTTGTACCATAACTGGGAGGAGGTTCTTACACTCGCAAGGCCTCATTTCCTGAACATCTTCTTTGTTTTTTTTTTCATACATTGAAGATAATATTTATGAAAGTGAAGGACGGTGTCGGTGAAATTCTACAAGGTAACAGCAAGATGCCACTCTAGGAATACATATATATTTTTTTCAGTATAGGTCAAGGGAGAAGGTGAGTGGTGTCGTGATTTCTTTGTACGTCAGGATGTGTGGTGGCTCTGTAGTAGAAGAGGGAACATCACTATAAACTGTGAGCCTTTCTTAAGTCTCTCCTGCCTGCTCTCTTTCCTTAACACACACACACACACACACACACACCGTACAAAATATTAAAAAGTTGTATGATAAAGAACGTTCAAGAGATGGGGGGGAGGGACCCACGAGTGTTGAACTCCCTCGTAGTACGTACTGTATAAATAGGTAATTACACACACGCTTAAGTATGACGGGTTGTAAGGCACCAGAGGCACACGTGCATCAAAACAGTCACATTTCACTGTACGGGTCTACAAATGTCGTCGCTGCCTCCACTTTACCCCTCTCGGTTCGACCTCCTCTTTCCCTCTAGCTCGAACCCCTCCCCTCCCCTTCCACCTCCCTCCCACATCCAAAAGAAAGGGAGCTGGGGATGGGGGAGGATGGAGTGTTGCCAGCGGTGTAACGGAGACTGTCGAACGCCTCTTGGGGGTTAACGAACGCCCTGAACGTTGAGGTTGTAAAGCCTTAAGGTAAGTTGTTAATTAACCTGTGAATGGATCATTGAGTTTAAGTGCCGGGTGGGGGATGGGGGAGGGACTCGCAAACCATCGGAGGGGGTACGGTGGGACCACCCCAGGGGTGTAGAGTACAGACAGAAAGAGAACTGCAGACGTGTGGAAATGCAAGAGGACTTGGTCGCCGAATCACTGTGCTGTCGCGAGGTGGGATTCGAACCCGTTATACGGAAAGTGGGAGGGTTGGTCCAGTGAACAATGAAGGTAGGGTGGGTCAGACCCACCCTGGCGCGCGTCGGTGGCCCTGGGAAGATTTGAGGTCCGGTCCACTGTAGGGAGAGAAAGGCTCGTACTGCATCAGGGAGTAGAAGGAGAGAGAGAGAGAGAGAGAGAGAGAGAGAGAGAGAGAGAGAGAGAGAGAGAGAGAGAGAGAGAGAGAGCGTGATTCCACCACAGGGAGAGAGAGCGTCGTACCACTGTAGGGAAAGAGTTGGTCGTACCACTACTACAGGGATACAGCGTCGTTCCAGCATAGAAGAGAGAAAGAGAAGGTCGTACCACCACAGAGAGTGGGAGGGTCGCGTCACCACAGGGAGTGGGAGGGTCGCACCACCACTGGGAGTGGGAGGGTCGTGGAAGTATCACAACTCGACAGGAAAAAAATAATAAAGTGATATCAGCCGTGAATCATGGTGCTGCGAGCTGCACTTTCTTTCCTTTTTGTATGAGTGGGTTGAAGAGCATGACCTTGTGAGCGGTGGGAGCCGCTGCAGTTGGGGAGTATGCCGCCGGTGGTGGAGGGAGTGGCCGCTCCCACTCTGGCGATCATGACGAGGGTCTGACAAGAAGTGCCGGTATGGCGAGCACACAGGACACACACACGAGGACCGTGGGGTCCAGTATTTTTGGAGAGCCTTAATCTACAACGTTTTAGTACCACTGTGGTATAGAAGTTTTCCCCTCCCCTTATGAACACACACACACACACACACGTACGTACGTACATAACGACGTAGCGCCTGGGTTAGCGTTGCGATCCATTATGTTCTTGGAATCTGGTCAGTGTCTCGGCGGAGAAAGACTGCCTCGCGAGTCATCCCAGTTGTTCAGCCCGTTACCTAATTGCACGGTGCTGGGAGGGAGGTGTACATCCGTGGGCGGCTGTGTGAGCAAGGTTTGCATGTGTTATATGTGTATAAATTCGAGGTGAAGAGATTTGGCGCGACTGGGTGTAAAGCCTTATCTCCCCTTAATACCGAAACGGTAAGGTCAGGGCTACACAGGCATGACGGACGAGGTGTGAGGCGGGAGAGAGAGTGTGCCAGGCGAGGTGTTAACCTTGGAGGAACGTGTCATGATGTGAGCGCTGGTGAAACTTGTCTACTGGCTGTCTTATCCTCCTCCTCCTCCTCCTCCTACCCTCACACCTCAGCCCCCAACCTGCCTGGGTGGATGAAGAGGGAGTCCCGCGCTAACGATTCTGCGATGGATGGAGGCTCTGATGACGCGTTGCTCGCCTCGAGCCAACAACACCAGGATATTGATAGTGCTGATCTTAACCTCCCCCCCGGCAACGTGGTGAACGACCCTTGTAGGGGTTGTGATTCCCTGGGCCTTAACCCGACGCTGAAGCGCTGGAGTGCCCCGTTTAAGGGTCGTACCGTCGCCGTGTTCGTGAGTCGGACCGTCATGTGTTCGAGGGTCGTACCGCTATGGATAGGGGTGAAAGAATGCGATGACTTCCCCGTTTCCCCTACACGAACATGCGTGTTCGCATGAACTGGGTAACTGATTTAAGACAGATTTGCCTGTCACCTCGTGGAAGGGCAGGTATTAGATTGAAATAGACCCGGTGTGCAGGATGTGGCCGGCCGACATGGAAGTCTGCGGGGGATGCTGCCTCCTCGTGCGTGCCTTGAAGGGGGTGTGGTGAAGCAGCGGGAGATACAGAGGTGCTTCCAATGTTGATCCTTCCGGACGCAGAACAACTTCCTGGTCAGTGTTGTGCATCCCTAACGTCACTCACTTCTTTAATGTTGCCCTCATTTGTGTGTGTGTGTGTGTGTGTGTGTGTGTGTGTGTGTGTGTGTTGTCTGGGGATGGTAGAGACACACCTACCGGAGGCGCTTCGAAATTATACGTTCTTGAGGTGTCATGGCCGCGTGTGTGTGTGTGTGTGTGTGTCCCCCACTCCCCCCACGTGAGCCGGAGAGGGTTGCCGAGTACACCGGCGGCGGCGGCGGCGGGAACTCCTCTTTGTTGTCGTCGTTTCCCGCGCAAACCCACGTGGTTGGTGGACGCCTGCGGTCGGCCGCGGCAACCCGTAGTATCCCCCTCCTCATCCCCCCCTCTCCCTCTCCCTCTCCCTCCGGCACTCACTAACCCCCGGCCCGGCGTCTGGACTTCCTGAGTTGTATGAAAACGTTCACAGTAAACGTGTGTGTGTGTGTGTGTGTGTGTGTGTGTGTGTGTGTGGCGGATGTTACGGCTGGGCAGGTGAAGACCACACGTGCTGGGTGATGTCACGATACTGTACACTATCTCTGGCCACAGGGGCCCTGAGGTAGCCTGGCTTGGTTCACCCACTGCCCCTGGGGGGTGGACACGCCGTGTACAGCACCTGGGTCGGGCCACATGCCAGCGGACCAGACCCCCGTGTGGTATGATCATGACTGATGTGCAGTATGGGCGCGCGGAGGGGTTCAGTCTGGTTGATTCTGTCATGGAAACAGTTGACGCGTACCTTACGCACGGCGATATCACAACAGCTATAACCGGCGCATGGTTATAATCACATGGCAAAACGTAAAAGTAAGATGGTATTGTGGCGACTCAATACGGACCGGAACGTTATTAATTGGTTTAACTGGATGACTCGTCTTGTAGGAGGAGGATTTCATATTTACTACATCGTATGTGCAGGAGGGGACGTGGCACGGTTGGAGCAGATCTGCTGCAGTATCGTGAGGCCGTGGTTGTCTTGTGATAAGGTCGCCTAACTACCCTCCCCCCCTACTGCTGCTGGGGTTGTAAGGTCGTGTGTGTGTTTGTGTGTGTGTGTGTGTGTGTGTGTGTGTGTGTGTGTGTGTGTGTGTGTGTGTGTGTGTGTAAGGATAACGCACTTGAACAAGAGTTCTTATGGTTTATTGAAACTTTACAGTTAGCAAAGTTTCAGCTCTCAGGACACAGTTCCTGCTAGACCCCCACCCTTACCCACCACGCCTGAGCAGCTCTGCCGTCCTCCAGTTCCCATGATGATGGTGTCGTCTCCTGCTTGACCCCCCCCACCCCCCACCTTCACCCCCGAAGGCCAGGCCGAGCTAGATCTTGTCCCACCGTGGGAACACCACACGCGTCCCAGGGGCGCCGCGAGCAGGTTTGCCGGCACGCCCTGCCCAGACAGAGTTCGGTTACTCCACCTGTGTGTGTGTGTGTGTGTGTGTGTGTGTGTGTGTGTGTGTGTGTGTGTGTGTGTGTGTATTTGTTTGTGTGTGTGTATTTGTTTGTGTGTGTGTGTGTGTGTGTGTGTGTGTGTGTGTGTGTGTGTGTATGTCATCAGTATATGTATGTAATCTATATATGTTTTATCTGTATGCTGACTATGTGTTTGTGAATGTATAACATGTGTGTATGTAGTATGTATCTGTGTTATCATTTGACCCCTGCTGTTCGGGGTTGACCTCTGGTGACCGAGGTTGACCCCTAGGGAGAGTACTTCTCCTATACCCTCCTTGCCTGGGAGACCCAGTATGCAAGTCACATGTCGTATGTTGTTATGCGTCCGGGGAAGTCTACCCTGGGGTACTTGTACGGAAATCTACCCTGTGGCTACTACCTGGAGGGTACTAGTACGTCACAATGGACAACCAGGTGTGCTGACGAGTTTCTCCATCTCTCCCACCAGTGGATGTCAACTTTCACTCCTTTTTGTCTCGGTTTATCTGTATCTCTTTTCGCCACACCCTCACGTGGGCCGCTGGCACTCAGTCTGTCCTTATCATAAAACACTTGACGGTACGTAACTCATACCCTTTGCCCTCTGGCAAATGAATCGTCGCAAGTGCTTGAAAGTTGTACTCTCCCTCCCTCCATCCCTCCCTCTTGATGTACTATCATATAATTATGTTCGTGAGGGAATTCGTCAGATTGTGGACAGAGGGGAGACAGTGGCACTCGTGGTCCTGTGTTGCAGGGTAGAAACACGCAGGAAAGTCTGTACCACACGAGAAGAATCACTTAATCACCCAGACGTGGTACGTAACGAGGTGTTGTTCCCCAGTGTGGTGGCGTGGTATGGTGGTCGACAGGTTGTGATAGGTCAGGGGGACGGGGAGAGGTCGACTTACAGACAGACGGACGCGACAGTCAATCTGATTAGCAGAGAGAGAGAGAGAGAGAGAGAGAGAGAGAGAGAGAGAGAGAGAGAGAGAGGAAATAGTAAGTAGGGAGCAAGACGTGTTAATGCACAGACAGTAAGACCACACATACAGGGATGACGAGACAGGAAGGTGGACGGACAGGGAGACAGGAGACGGCCAGACAGACAGGCGGGTGGCTGGTAACTCGAGACAGGCCGGAAGCAAGCCAGTGATGAGCGGTGGCACGTTACCACATGTGTTACGTAATACTGGTGCAGTGTTGCTCTGTAGTATACCTTGTTCCTGTACCACAGTGTAGTGTAACTCCTTCCTGTACCACAGTGTAGTGTACCTCCTTACTGTACCACATTGTAGAGTACCTCTTCCTTTGCTACAGTGTAGTGTACCTCCTTCCTGTACCACAGTGTACCTCCTTCCAGTACCACAGTGTACTCTTCCTTGTTCCTGTACCACAGTGCAGACCATCTTGTTCCTGTAACACAGTTTGGACCCTCTTGTGGCCACAGTATGGACGACCAGGTTCCTGTACAACCGTGTTGATGTACATTTTGTAGAACGCTGTATCGTACAGCTCAGGGTGTTGTACTGTCGTGTAGGCTTGACGCCCTTGGTCATATTTACTCGTGTAGGGTTCTTGCGTGCATGTAATGTTATTGTTCATCTCAGAATTGTATGCTAAGTTGCCAACATTACTCACTCTTGTAGTTTAATGAATTCTGTGTATTCCTCACCTTGGAAGGTCTTTCCTGGTTCTACGAGAGCGGAGCAACTTGTAGAGCCTGTAGCACAAGCTGTTAATATCTTGCATTTTGTTGTAGAAATGTGAATATAAGATTTTATGACTCACTGTGTACTGTTGTGGGTCTTCTCGAACACCTTTTGGCTGTTGCATAACACATCTGACTGGTGTGTAGTCTGTTGCAGAACACATCTGACTGGTGTGTAGTCTGTTGCAGAACACATCTGACTGGTGTGTAGTCTGTTGCAGAACACATCTGACTAGTGTGTAGTCTGTTGCAGAACACACTATTGAGTATGTTTCCAAACATGTCTTTGTTTATCTTGTGTATTATGTTTTACAACATTTTGTTTGTGTTCTTTGAGTAATGCCATGTGAGGTGTCTGGTTATAGAGTGTCTGGTGCATCGTCTTGTACAATATTTAGTTATAGTGTTCTTGTCTACATGTAGAACACTGTGGAGAACAACTTATGGTTTCTAGATGTGGTGGAGGGAGGATAGTGAACAGCTGGGGAGGGGGGTAGGAATGATAGCGGTGTGGTGTATGTGGTTGGGGAAGAGAGGGGAAGGAGGGAGGGGTTAGGTGTGGTGTGGGTGGTTGTGGGAGGGAGGGAAAGAGGGGATAGGTGTGGTGGAGGGAGGGTATGTGTGGTGTGGTGTGGAGTGCGAGGCAGTGCACGGTGGCTGGAGAGGGAGGGTAGGTGTGGTGTGGTGTGGAGTGCGAGGCAGTGCACGGTGGCTGGATTGTTAGGGATGATGTAACGGGATACCTGCTTCCACCACCACTACCTCCCTCCCACACACCTCCCACCCCTCACGTCTCTCCTGCACCGTCTCCTTCCCGTTTATGTCCCTCGTCTCGCTGTGTTGCTCCCTCCCTCCCTCCCTTCCCGCCACCACAATTGCCACAACCCCGTTGCCATACCACACCCAGAACGATATCACATCCCCCCACCCTCACTCTCTCCCACTACCACACTTCTTAATAATGATACTGTGAAGTAGGTCTCTGTGTATTATCCTGCTTGATCCGTGTTCACTGTACTACATGTTGCAGCTCTCTCTCTCTCTCTCTCTCTCTCTCTCTCTCTCTCTCTCTCTCTCTCTCTCTCTCTCTCTCTCTCTCTCTCTCTCTCGTGTGTGTATAGATGAGAGGTGTATAAGATGTTTATACCAACCCACACAGAACCATTGTGTGTGTGTGTGTGTGTGTGTACATAGATCGCCAGGAGACTCAGAAGGGGAGTTTATTATCACCGTCTTCAGTTCGCCGTATCATTCGGGCTGTATTTCAGGGCAGACGCTGGTACGAAATACCAGACGCCAGAAACAGACCACATCACAGAAACAGGCCACATCACAGACACAGACCACATCGCAGACACAGACCACATCGCAGACACAGACCACATCGCAGACACAGACCACATCACAGACACAGACCACATCACAGACACAGACCACATCACAGACAGACCCAGTTTTCATGGCTAGTTCTGCAGCTCTCCTTCTCGGCATTTGTCTTGCAAACACATGGTTGATATCAACGTGAAAGACAACTTTAACTTGGGTTAAAGAATCTCTTGATCATGAAGTTGAGTTTTTGGACTGGAATAATCTTCATATTTGCATAGCTGGGGCGCTACCTTCCCACGTCCTTATGTGATGTTTATGACATATATACAGAACCTTCAGTACTCATTGTATATATATATATATATATATATATATATATATATATATATATATATATATATATATATCAGGACTTTCTCTTATTATGTACCTGAACGTTGAGATATATATGAAATACTGGTTGTGTTTGTGTGGTACTGGAGTTTGCGGTATTGGTATCAGTGTGTGGTAATGGTACGTGTGGTAGTGGTACGTGTGTGGTAGTGGTACGTGTGGTAGTGGCACGTGAGGGAGGTGTTGCTGCTACCTGTAGGCCACTGGTACTGGGGGTAAAGTTGGTCGGGGTGTGGCTGGGGGCGTTCTCCTGGGTGTAAATATTGTATCTGTTGATCGATTAACAACATTGTCTCCCAGGTCCCGACCGCTCTGCATTGTTTATTGTAACGCTGTAAACAACTTTAAATTAGTATTTATTTTTGCACTGTAAACAGCTCATTCGTATTTATTTTCACACTGTAAACAGCGTGACATTGGTATTTATTGTAACACTGTAAACTGCTTATTCGAATTTATTTCCCTAAGATATATTTTATTTCCCTAAAAGATATTTTAGGTGGGTTTCTCCCTAAACAGGGCGATGTGTATAGCTGGTCGAGTGATAGGAAGTGCTGTACAGACGAACTTTTAACTGGCAATCCCAGACAAACTTTATTATTATCATTATTATTATTATTATTATTATTATTATTATTATTATTATTATTATTATTATTATTGTTATTATTGCTGTGGAACATGATGCGACTTCTCGGTCACGATGTAACCACATGCAGGCGTAGCTAGGTGCGCGTTCATATGCACTTTGTTCGTATTTATATATATATATATATATATATATATATATATATATATATATATATATATATATATATATATATATAATGGTTGAGGACTACATCAGGATATATGATTGGGTGTCAGAAAAAAATGTGTGTTGGAAATTTGAGTCGGGGAGGCAGCAGCAAGAGAGGGTCGGGGGTGGTGGGCCGTATTGGAAAGTGGTCGTAGGATCTGGCGGGTTAAGTTAAGGGAGAGAAAATCGTGTAGAGCGGGAGTGTTAAACAGGTACAGGCTGGACACGACGACGCTGGGTTTCTCTCTATCTCTGTGTAGCCGGGGTTGGCCAGGCGGCGGCAGACCAAGCCAGGTGAACGCTGGTTCTGACGGCCTTATTGGAATGGTCCGTTGCTGAGTCCCCGCCATGGCCTGCCACGACCTCGTGCTGGGTTGTTATGAGTCACGGGATGATGATGGTGATGACTGAGGGAGGAGGAGGAGGCGGAGGAGGTGACGAGTGTACACGAGGGAGGGAGGCTGGGAGGAGCAGTTGATGCCGGGAGAGACGTGTGTTGGTGAGTACGAGTCGAGGGTGATGGAAACCCCTGGTGGAGGCAGACGACACTGTGGACAGGTAGATAGATAGACAGGTAGGTAGATAGGTAGATAGATAGTGATTACAGGACCAGTGTTCGCATGAAAAACGAGACTGAGTGTGAACTTTTGTCGTCGGTTAGTAAGTGACGTCTCGAATGATGCGACATTGTGCGATGACGCAGTCAGGTTGTACGACGCAGGGTGAGGCGGGAGGGACTGCCCCACCCAGGGTTAACTGGAGCTGCCGCCTCCTGGGGGTTACCTTGCGTACCTGGGCGTCCCGGGTTGGATCATGGTGACCCCCCCACCATCATGACCTTGTCCTCGTCCTCGTCGTTATCCGGACGGTGCTCCCCTCACCCCCCCGGGGGGGGGGGGGGGTGTTTTCTTAGGTTCTTCCTGGGGGTACGTGTAGTAGTTCAGGCTGGGGGTAGTTGTGCGTAGCTCAGGCTGGGAGTATTGGCGTAATCATGGAGCGTGGATGGGGGTAGGACGGTGTAAGGTTAGAGCGTAGGTGTACGGGGCAGCTGCGGGAAGCGTAGAGATAATGCGTAGAAGCGTCGTCAGGTCCACGTGCCGCGAGTGTTACTCCTATATACGCTTGATCCACTGGTCTTTCGTACTTTCCCTCATTTCTCCTGTGCGCCGTATGTGCGAACATGCATTTTGATTTTCCTGTGGCCGTATTTGATCGTCATTACTCCATATTGATTATTTGTATTGTTTTTCGTGTGTCCCATGAGGCGCTGGCGGACACTGTGCTTTGTGTTGTGCGTGTCGTGGATGATGTGTGGCTGCTGATCTTTGTGTCGAGGGACAGGTCGGATGGGTTCAATAACCCATTGAGCACGACGGTACGACCCTTGAGCATGACGGCAGGACCCTTGAACACTGCAGCACGACCCTTCAGCACTATTGTACGACCTTTGGGTGTGATGGCCAAATCTTTGACTCGACCTTACGTAAAAACAAAGGGGTCAGCTTAATCACCAACCAGCCCAACATACGCATGGGTCGTACCGTCTTGCAAAAGGTCGTCGTGTAGAGGTGGTTGGTTAATAGACGCAGCAGTATACAGGTAGTGGTGACAGGTGTTGCTGTAGATGGCCTGGGAGGGTGCTGCTGCTGCAGGGTGTGTGTATGTGTGTTTGTTATTACGTATTTATAAAGTACGGGGAGGGAGCGCTCTGCACTCGTGGGTCCCCGTCTCTTGAACTTTTTCCATCATTCAGTATTTTAAACTTTTATGTGTCGCCAGTGTCCACAGGCTTATCCCTTCGTTTGTTCATCCTTTTAATATCCTTGATTCACAGTCTGTAAAAAAACTGCTTCTGTTTTAACAAGTTTCTTGCCTAAGTTCATGTTCAGGACTCCGTTCTGTCTCAGCATCTTTCGAAGAACTGTTCACTGTTCACGCCATATAACTAGCGTCAATATTTCAAGGTTGTGATCAGATGACAATCTGGTGGTGTATATTCTGGTTTTGTCTTGATACAGGACGTGAACAGCACGACTCTGGCGACACGTTACGTACACATGTCACCGCTGAAGCCCCTCACTTAAAGAGATTCCTGCGCTATAGTTTATATACGAGTATATGACGCCAGATATACCGGGTATATACGCCAGGTACGTCGGGTATATGCTTCAGGTATTTCCTGTTAGATGATACCCTTATCGGAGCTTTCTGTCACTATGTCCCATCCATATTACCTCTCTCTCTCTCTCTCTCTCTGCGGTTCATGCATCTTCCTCTTTCTTGCAGTGTCATTGTAGGGTTTCGTTTGGCTCTTGTGAGTGGCGCCGCCGTTTCGCTGTGTTCCTCCCCAGCGGCTCACTTGTCTGGGTAGGAACGTGTGGCCGAAGCGTTGAACTGCGCTCCCCGGGGTCTGGCTATATAGGGACGAGTCCTGCTGCACGCTCTCCCAGCCTGCCACGTGCTGGCTGACTCTAGTCAGGGCTCTGGGAGAGAGAGAGAGAGAGAGAGAGAGAGAGAGAGAGAGAGAGAGAGAGAGGAATGAGAAGGAAACTAGTGAAGGTCATACTGTAGAACTTTGTGTGTGTGTGTGTGTGTGTGTGTGTGTGTGAGAGAGAGAGAGAGAGAGAGAGAGAGAGAGAGAGAGAGAGAGAGAGAGAGAGAGAGAGAGAGAGAGAGAGGAATGAGAAGGAAACTAGTGAAGGTCAAACTGTAGAACTTTGTGTGTGTGTGTTTGTGTGTGTGTGTGTGAGAGAGAGAGAGAGAGAGAGAGAGAGAGAGAGAGAGAGAGAGAGAGAGAGAGAGAGAGAGAGTCACGGTGCGGTGTTTCAGGTAATCTTCAGGTAGTTGATACTGGCATATATTACCGCACCTGAGTGTGTGTAACCTCAGGTGTTACGACACCTGTGATGATTTCGCAGGTGTTGCGTGAGCTGAAGCACACAGGTGTGGTGTACTGCTTCTAACCAGTGCACCACACCTGTGTGGTGGCGGTTGTGGTTGCATGGTTGTGTTGGTGGCTGTGGTCTTACAGTTGTTGTGGCGATTGTGGTGGTCAGTGGTTGTAGTGGTTGTGGTGGTAGTTAGTTGGGTTGTTCTTAGTGTGCAACGTGACAGTCATAACCCCGCGGTGGTGTGTGGCCGTCAGACATATCAAGGCTATATTCTCTGTCGTGTCCTTAAGCCCAAACTGCAGCAACTCTCATGGTAATGGTGTATTATCTTCATGATTTATGGCTTTCCATGGGTCCTTCCTGTAGCAGACACGAGGGATAGGTGCTGTATTATGCAGTACTTCACAAGGGAGAGGTGCTGTATTATGCAGTACTCCACAAGGGTGCGGTACTCTCTGCTTTGTTCTGCAACATGGGTCACCGAGAGCTACCCTCTTATGTTGTAGTGTGGTGGGGCAGAGGGAGGGAAGGTTTAGGGCCGGGGCAGGGGACGGAGTGAGAGTGGGGCTAGGGTGTATGACGGAGTGAGGGAGAGGCGTGAAAGTAGAGCTGGGGACGGGGAAATATGTGAGAGTGGGGTTGGAGAGAGGGAGGTAAGAGTAGGACTGGAGAGTGGGAGGAGAATGAGAGCTGGGCTGGGGAGAGGAGGAGTGATTGAGAGTTGGGCTGGGGAAGAGTGAGAGTGGGGCTGGGGTAAGCAGGGTCAGGGGCACCAGCAGGCAGGGCCGCCGCCAGTTTGCACTCAGGCATTTTTTTTTTCTTCCTGGCACCGGCGGTGGCTAGCAACATGACCCCACCCTCACCCACAACCCGGGCACCCACTCACTCTCCAACACTCCCCCGGCCACCCACTTTCCACTCCCCTTCTCTGCCTACCTTACACACTTGCTCCATCCCACCCTCACCTACCCCTCATCACGCACTTCCTCTCCTCCGGCAAGCACTTTTCCTCTTCCCCGGCACACACTCTCTCACTTTCCTCCCTCTCCCCCCGGCACGCGCTCACTCTCCCCCGTGTCCTTCACTTTCTCTCTGGTACGCGCTCTCCCTCTCCTTCCTGAACCCCTCCTCCCCCAGCACGCATTCTCCCTCACCTACCCCAAGGCGCGCTTTCACTTTTCCCCCTGGTCATCACCACGTCCCTCTGGTCATCACCACGTCCCCTTGGTCATTACTACGTCCCCCTGGTCATCTCCTCGCCCACCTGGTGACGTGCTCGTCCCCCTGGTCCTCCATACGTCACCCTCCGCCATGACGTAGCTTGCTGTAGGTAGCATCATGTGGTTGTCGCTAGCTACACGCTGCTCCTGCAACATGTCGCAGTACCTCTCTCTCTCTCTCTCTCTCTCTCTCTCTCTCTCTCTCTCTCTCTCTCTCTCTCTCTCTCTCTCTCTCTGACCTGACCTGGATCTTGTACCTGTATGGTTCTGTCTCCCTGACTTGCTGTACCAGTATAGTTCTGTCTCGTATCTCTTTCTACTCCCACTTTTCCAACGATCTCTATTCCACAGCTGAGTGTACCGCTGTCTCTTTTCCCCTGTGCCTCGGTTCCTCACCTTTGCTGCACCGCTGCGTCTGTTCCTCACCTTTGCTGCACTGCTGCTTCTGTTCCACACCTTGGCGGTACTGCTGCTATAGTTCCACGCTCTTGCCGTTGCTCCCGTACCACCGCCACTAGACTTCGCCTTTAACTTCTACCCGAGGCACTGTACGTACATCTGTACATACGTATCTGTGCCTGGGTCGCTGCCCTCACCCACCTCTTCCTCCCTCCCCTCTCTCCCTACAGCTGTAGGTTTTCGTACCGTAGACCACGACGGTACGACCTCTGAGCTTGACGGTACGACCTCGGAGCTTGACGGTACCACCCTTGATAGCCCAGCCTTTGATTTGACCCTTAAGAGTCTGGGTCAGGCCAGTGCTATCATTCTTGAGGGTCGTACCTTCGTGCTCAAGGGTCGTGCCGTCATGCTCAGGGGTCGTACCCCCGCCGTGCCGGACTATCGCACCGTCGTGTTCATGGGCTGGGTGTGGGGTGTCACACAGATGCGATTTATAAGTTGAGAGGAGAAAGTTGTGTGTAGTTTTTCATGATCACATGACAATGTGGTGGTGGTGCGTGTGTCAGCCGTCACCAGGGTAGACGCAACGGGTAATGACGCTGGCCCCAAGCATGTAACCGCAGATTTATATGCATTAGGCTTTGCGAATGCTTCCCCTCCTGTGAGGGAGGAGGTCTGCTCGTGTTAGGTGTTGAGAGGCATACCAGAGGTTGTTGGTGGTTGTGGGTGTTGTTGTAGGGCAGTAATAGCAGTAAGGTGTGGTGGTGAGGGTGAAGTTTGATGTTGAACCTCCCTTTGTCTGGGGCTGTATTGTGAGGAGGGTGAAGTAGACTGTGAGTGTAGATCATGAGAATTTCTTACGGATCGTTTTGTTGTGAGGTATGTGTTACTTGTTGTTTTTGTTGTGAAGATGTGGCTCTGAGGACTGGCTGGTTGTGATGGCAGAAGGCAGCTCAAGGTGTGTGTGTGTGTGTGTGTGTGTGTGTGTGTGTGTGTGTGTGTGTGTGTGTGTGTGTGTGTGTGTTTACCGCCCACCTGTGTGAAGCATGAGGTAGTATGAGGACTGTCCCTGGCCCTCCTTGACCTGACCTTGCACAGCCGCCAACACCACCGCCGTGGTACGCAACGCCCAACCAGCATTTTTGATCTGACTTTCCTGTTAGCTTCCTGCAAAGTCTCCGTGCTCTGCAGCCGACACTGTGGCTCACCTCAAGACTTTCCTTAACTTTACGCAGTTGGTGTACCTCGTGGGTAAGTCAGGTAGAGTCTGTATACCTCACGATGAAGTCTTGTAGAGTCATGCACACGTCTTGATGAAGTCAGGTAGAGTCTGTATACCTTATGATGAAGACGTGTATAGTCGTCACCTACCTTAATGTAAGAGAGAGAGAGAGAGAGAGAGAGAGAGAGAGAGAGAGAGAGAGAGAGAGGAGTAATCATACCTCATGCTTTCATCTTCCAGAGTCCAGTGTTCGCAGTATGACAACCATGACTATAAGTTTTTTCCTTTCTCGTTGCAGGTAAGGATGGTGTCACATGGTGTCCCCCTGACACTGAGAGCCGCAGTGCACGTAAGTTAGAACACGCTGCACCGCCGGGCTATCTGCAGCGGTATGACGGTGCACCGTACCATTACGGTGTTGTGTTGACACCCCGGAATATCTGCAGCAAGCAGGGATATCAGTACTCGGGGAGGAGAGGAGGGGTCATTGTGGTGGCAGTACTGGGGCAGGGGAAAGTTTACGTGGAGATCTCTCGGTAGTTAGCATCTTACGGAGGAGCATTGTGAAGGTTAGTGGTGGTGTGGTTGGAGAAGCGGTGTTGCGACGGGCGCATCCATGCTGGGTTGTGATTCAGGCCACGTTGTATGGGTGTAGCCTTAGAGACTCACCTCTGTCGCTGGAGGATTGATCATAACGCTTCCGTGATGATGATGGTGTGTATGAAGGTGATGGGATACTCTGTAATCCACCTTGTACCTGGTGAGTACTAGGTAAAGTCCTCAGGGGGGGTCTTCTACCCTTACAGGCCGGACTGGGCTCGGGTTGTCGGTCGAGCAAAGCTGGTCTGCCTCACTGTGTAAATACTTTTCCAGGACGCTCTCAAAACCCCTCCATTGTGCATCCCATTGTGTACCTGATGATTGCTGGCAAGGTGGCGGGAACACAGCCGACCGAGCCGAGCGTCCTTTTCATGGCGGCGTCTCCAACCTTGGCAGTGACCGTTGAGGAGGTCGTCATCAGTCGTGTTGAGAGAGGTGACTTGTGACGACGCTCGTGGAGAGATGACGGACGACAGTGTGTCATTAGCAGCGCTGTTAGTGATGACGGGTAACGGTGGCAGTCAAGCCTCGCTCGGGGGATCTGACGGGTGATGATAAACGCGTTATGGGTTTGTCCGGCTTCTTTCTCGACAGAAAAAAACAATGACCTTAATGGACTTGTCCACCTCATGACCCCCGTCTGCGGGCGTGGGGGGGGGGGGGGGGGGATAGTAGACTTACAAATATTTCAGTGTCGTAATGACCACTGGTCCGGGTTGTGCAGCCATTCCCACGTCTCGCACTGCACGGCACGCTGCAGGAGGAGCGTGTCGGGTGTGATACACTGGTCATGTGTGGCTGAACACCCCCTGACCACAAGCTCTCAGACGTGTGTCAGAAATCCTCACTACAGCCAGGGTGCCTCACACCTTCCCACTCTACTCTGCTCACCTCCATCACTTGTTCCAGTCGTTGCTTGCTGTCATCATCCTACATCCTTACAGGTGTATGATTTTTCGAGACAATACCCGTGTTGTGTGTGTGTGTGTGTGTGTGTGTGTGTGTGTGTGTGTGTGTGTGTGTGTGTGTGTGTGTGTGTGTGTGTCTTCTGGTTCGTTAGAGGGTTGGAGAGGACTGTAAAATGCAAGGCCAGGACGGCTGAACCCAGGCTTCTGATGCAGCGGTGGTGCTAGACACACTTACGGCTATACTGGGGGAAGGGGAAGTTTTTACTGGTGTCGTGGGCCAGTACTGAGGAGGGAACGTTAGCAGTGACGAGGGGGGGTATGCACTGGGCGTCCCCAGCCAGTGACGCTAGCAAGGTTCATCGGTATTTTGGTAGTGTTCCGGGAACGTCCACAGTGCCAACAGGCCGCACCATGCATGCAACACACATGTAGCAGTAATGCCTTCAATGCATCAACACGATTCTTAACAGCAATATATATATATATATATATATATATATATATATATATATATATATATATATATATATATATATATATTGTTACGAATTCAACACTTATTCAGGCAAGGTCGCAAGTAACATATGTTACAAATACTACTGTTCCTTGTCTTGCAAGGACGTTATAGATTTGTCAAGTTGCACAACTCAGGATAACACAATAATAAAGTTATGGGATTGAATTAAAGACTAGCATTACACTAAATCTACTTATAATGAAAGAATTCAAGTGTACAAAGATAGGCACATAAATCAAGCATGAAACATTACGTTAACACTGAACATTAGAGTTAACATTGAACATAGGATAACATTTGTACATGACTTAACATTCCAGATAAGATTTCAAGCCAGGAGTTCTCTTTCCTCTATGGCAGTTCTTCGATAACATTACACTGATAATTATAACGGGCTTACAGCACAACACTTGGGTAATGGGCTTATAGCACAGCACTTGGGTAATGGGCTTATAGCACAGCAGGGCTTACAGGCTTACAACACAGCAGGACTTACAGCAAGGGTGGACCACTTACCTCGCTGGGCTAGAAAGAGAGAGACTCAGCGGGTGTCATGGGTATATATTACAGTAAAGACAAGCGTTCCCTGCTAGCTATACAACCTTACATTTTGATTGGCTATGAGCCTTAAAGTATTCTGATTGGTTGGAGGAACAGTCACACAAAACTGCGTAGATCACCCTCCCTCTGGTAAGCCTGCAGCGATGACATGTCCAGTACGGGTGGCGAAATATTCCGCAGCTGATGACAACTTACTCCCCCCCCCCCCCCCCTCCTCGGAGAAGGGTCGGGGTGCTCAAGGACAAATGACCATCTGGTTTCAAAATAAAATTAAAATTAAAGTATTACGCCTAATGCTTGGTGTGAACTGACGCTCGGAGGACGTCTCAGAGGGAGGCCTTAATCCTCGTCCTGATAAGAAATATCAATACCATATGGACACACACACGTTATATACGCGAACATGTGAGCACAAGCACACGTGTTCCGTAACAATATATATATATATATATATATATATATATATATATATATATATATATATATATATATATTGGGCACGACGGTACGATCCATGAGAACGAAGGTACAAATCTTAGGACACGACGATGCGATCCTTAAGAACAGAAGAACGAACGACCGCTGGGCATGATAACCTGCTCTTTTAACCCGACCAGTAAAGGTTGAGTCAAAAGCAGGGCCGTTACAAGCAAGGGTCGCACCGTCGTGCTCAAGGGTCGCACCGTCGTGCTCAAGGGTCGTGACGTGGTTCTGAAAATATGTAAGTTTATCACAAGAATTGCTTGCTTGTGTTTACATTATGTGTGTGCGTTAACATATACGTACATGTGTGTATGTATATGGGAACCTTATGCTCTTCTCGTTTGTGTAAGTATTTGGATGGTCTGGGGGCATCTTCTGCCCACTCATCAGGGACCTTCATAGTGTGTGCTTTGTATTGAATTAAATACTGCACCAGGTAGGTACCACTGGTGGAAATGTGAACTGTGCAACATATTAGTGTGTATCAGTGGAAGAACACAAGACCTTAGACGCAAATGTGATTTAGTAATTGATTTATGAGGATACATTAGACGTGAATGTGAAGTTAGTCGTTAATAGGTTTATGAAGGACACACATAACGTTAAGCTGCTTATTAATTGTGTTATAAGAACATATTAAATGTGAATATTATATTGTTCTTTGGAAGATACATTGTAAATGAGTGATATTATTCATTAAATGATTTGTGCGTAACATTCAGCTTAGAATATATAATGATCGGCTTAAGAGGAGAATGGAATGGAAAACATGACCTGTTATAAGTGACGTTATATGGATGGTGCAGATGTTTGTGTCACGTGTGACAGTCACAGTGAGGCTGACGTGGCATCTCCATTACGACAGTGTCAAGCTTCTTGTTAGTTTGATTATTTCTGATTCGATTTACACGTGGGAACATTGGCCAATGCTGCTGGCGTGACGTGAACTAGAGTAATATATACAGTATATATATATATATATATATATATATATATATATATATATATATATATATATATATATATATATATAAAGCGTGCAGGATGGCGTAGCATATATTTCAATAACTTTTCAGAATGTTTTGATTTTTTTAATATTTGTCCGTGAGTTTATGTCTAGAAAATGATATGCAGATGAGTGGGGTTGAGGAGTCATTGTATTGCTGTCGGTCGGGAACAATGGTGTGTGTGTGTGTGTGTGTGTGTGTGTGTGTGTGTGTGGCCTCGGGTGGTGTCGTCAGCGACGACCTTCCCCCTTCGTCGTTGTTGTCTGCTGCAGGAGTTCCTGGCGAAGGAGGTCGGGCGAGCCACTGACTGGGTGCACCGTCTGGCAGTGGGAGCCTCAAGGCGTACCCTCACACTGCACAAGTCTCACGGGGTCATACCGGCACCTGGACAGGTGTGGAAGGCTGCAGACGTACAGACCGAAGGTGACTTCGCCTCTGCCAGAAGAGCCACAGGTTGCACTAGGGTTTGAGGAATGAACAAAGATTAATAATAACTCGAGGGAAGAGCTTGGTGTTCCCTAGTACCAGAGACAGAACACCAGAAATCATTCTTCTGACTGGATTCCCGATGCTCCACATGAGTACAACCCAATCCTTCACGTCGCCTTCCACACTTTGTGCTGGGATCTACCTGGAGTAGTAAAACTGCTGTTAGGTTCATCGAGGTGAGGGTGAGAGTCACATATGTGATTACCTTTGTCACTTTGACATTATGGTCGACGAATCGCTGCTGCTGCTGCTGTACACTGTGATGGTAGCCATCTAGAACAGGGACTCTGGATCAGTGATTGGGTATCCGCACTGCCAGACCGGACTGCTTGCTATTCTCATCCTCCTGCGTCAGAAAGAAAATATTCTCTGTGTGACTCCCACTCCTAACTAACTGCATTGAGCTCCCACTCGCCATGTATGTACTATGGTCGTGTGTCTGAATTGCAGCACAGACGGGTTGAACAATATTGCCCGTGACACAGCTGGTCAGTGTCTCTGGCTTCCTTCACATTTTACGCTCAGAATGCGTTATGTTCTGTACAGGTAACTCCTCTCATTAACGCTCAGTAATTGACGCCATGCGTATGTGGTTGGCGGCCCCATTCGTATATGTTTAGTGGCCTCTGGCGTATCTAGCTAATGGCCTTGTGCTCATTTGGGTTACTAGTGAATGTGTGTAACACCTGTGTGCCACACCTGTGCAACAGCTGTATGTATTCTTATTGGAACGGAACAGCAACTCTTGGAAAATTGGCATTGAAGGCTTCCTCCCCGTCAAGGGTGTGCGTGTCCTTATCTTGGTATTTATAGTGTGTGTCTGAATGGTTATGATGAGAGCTGGCCATTACTTTGTCTATCCCTGACACTGCCTCGCCATCGCGGGAAATGGCTAAGATATATGAAAGTAGAAGTAGATAATGAAAATGATAATAGTAATGATGATAACTGAAGATGATGATGTTAGTCGCAATGGTAATTAAGATATCGTTTTATGAATTGATAAGCTAAAGGTTGAAAGATGTATTGAGAAAATATTTACGATATAGACATCCAGGTTATGAAAGTGATGGGGGGGGGGGGGCTAAACAGACAGTCTGTACGGGGTTACCAATCTGCCTTGTCTTGATGGTTGCTCACAGTGGTAGGGATATGGCTTCACCTGCAGTAGTGGGTGCAAGTTCGGGAGGGCTCGATGCGATTGTCGTCCTTATTACAACTCGTCAACGCTGACTTCAGTGGCATAGTCGTCGACTGCTCATGTCCAGGAGGCACACCCATCGTGGCCGTTATATATACAGGGATTTGAAGGCCCATGATGCCTGTCTCTACTGCTCTGAAGGACGTCATAGGTGAGAGTGTACTGCCCTGTAGGACGCCACAAGTGAGTGTACTGCCCTGTAGGACGCCATAGGTGAGAGTGTACTGCCCTGTAGGACGCCACAGGTGAGTTTTCTGCCCTGTAGGACGCCACAGGTGAGAGTGTACTGCCCTGTAGGACGCCACAAGTGAGTGTACTGCCCTGTAGGACGCCATAGGTGAGAGGGTGGAAGGGGACGGCCCCTTGAAGGCATACAGTGCGGCGATGCTAACCTGAGGAAGGCTGCGTGCAAGACGTGGAGAAATACTCTCCCGCTCTCCAAGGTTGATGGCTTTGTTGATGATTGTTTGAATGGCTTGGGTCGAAAGCTTAGGTGAAGTCATCGAAGGAGAGAGCCACAGAGAGGCCTTGTGCCTCTGTTCATTGCCATTCGATAAGTTTAGGAAGGTGGAGGTGGTAGACGTCTCCTCATTACTGATTCACTGTAGGTGTGTGGAACGTGCATAGGTCTGTGTGAGGCCCAACCGAATATCAAACCCTCACAGTGTAAGCCAGTGGTGCGGGTGTCGGTAGTGGGTCGTAACTCTTAAGTGTTGGTATTTTGACGTCTTTGGTCACGTGGAGACACGCACCACGTCCTCCCATCAGCGGGACATTTTCATTGCTGTAGAGGGACACTGATGGCGGACCAGAGGGCGCTTTGGCTTCCATCGGGAGAAGGATGTTGTGGCGTTTCATAGGTGAGTCAGCGGATGTGGTGGAGCTTTTTACCTTGACACTGTCTGCAGATTCTTACTCTCGCTAAATGGGGGCCGGGAGGCACGTGGTGTCACGGTGAGGGGAGTTACTGGCGGATGGTGACGGAGTGGCTGTTAATGAGTCGAGTAGCTGCTGCGATGGAGCGGTGATGGGCGGCAGGCGTTAGTATATGTGGGGGGAGTAGGAGGTGTGTGTGTGTGTGTGTGTGTGTGTGTGTGTGTGTGTGTGTGTGTGTGTGTGTGTGTGTGTGTGGTGTAACATGACTCCCTTCCTAACTATGGGTTGGTGAAGTGGCCGTAATTTATATCTTCACGGACAGGATGGAATGGTGATACCCAGTGGGGTCGGAAGGAGAGGGGGCCATAGTGTGTTAGCTTCCTCGCCATGGTGGTGTCTACCTCTTTGTGGTGAAGAAGAGAAGCGATGCACGAGCCAGGCCAGCGTGTGGTGGGCTTGAGTGGTGGCCAAGTGGGGTTTGTGGTGGGTTTGGAGTGGTAGCCAGGCCAGCATGTGGTGGGCTTGGAGTGGTGGCCAGGTCGTAAGCGCCTCCGCCAACACCATCAGCACCACCACAGAAATCATCAGCAAACACACAGGTGCTCGCCCGTGGCACTGTTGTGAGCCGCGATAACCTTGCACAGGTGTACCGTACCCCAGGCACGGGGAGCGCAGCGTAGTAACCCCAGGTGGTGTGGTGTAGCCTGAGCAGGGCTGCCGCACCGCAGAACGTGACGTGACTCTTAATGTCAAGTTCAGCGTTGGTGTGGCTCCCCTCCTCCGCCCCTGCTGCCCCTCTGACTCCCGCTCAACGAAGGCTTGACCTGGGGTTTGATACATTTATTATTGTGTGTCCAATCTTTCCTAGTTATCGGCTTTATCTCGTTGGATACTTAAAGAACATGAAATACCTCTCTCGTCTATATGTATGTGGCGTTCCCATGTTTGTTGAGGTGGGGAGTGCGTGGTGGTCACCTCTCGTCGCAAGTGATCCCTCGTCCCCTTGTTGCAGTGTGGGACCGTAGCATCGTCGAGGTCATCCCAGCTACGAGAGCAGCCCCCGACGACTGTGAACATCATCAGCCGTGAAGTGCCACCCCCCCCCCCCCCCCCACACACACACACACACACACACACACACACCAGTGTTTCTGGGAAGAATGTCTGGTTCCCTTTACTTCACCTTCTGTGTCGATAGAAGATATCTTCAGCCTTTCTCTGGAATTAGATAAATCATCAGTAGTAGTAGATTTATTATTATTATTGTTACTATTATTATTATTATTATTATTATTATTATATTATTATTATTATTTTCTTTCGTGCACCTGATTTTTTCTCTTAGTGTTGCGCCACCCTCACCACACCGCTGCCAGCACGCGCTCCTACGCCTCCCACATACCTGTTTTTTCCCGGCACAGCACAAACGTGGCGTCATAAACACGAGGAACACTGGCGTGAGTTTCTCCCGTGCGCCGCCAGTCCAGTCAAGGCTGCCCCGCTCCGGCAGGGGCGCTCCGCTCTCGCCTTAACCTTGGCTCCTGTACGGTGTCTTCACTGGTCCAGCATCAATGCCCTCCCCCACGCCGCACACAACCGTTGTTAACCTGACGTGACGTGGTGGTGTGAGGTCGTGTGTTAACGTCTCTACACAACAAATTATCGCTAGTTTGATACCCCCAGATAGCATGCAGGAGAAATACCCCCAGAGAGCATGCAGGAGACATACCCCCAGAGAGCATGTAGGAGAAGTACCCCCAGAGAGCATGCAGGAGAAATACCTTTAGAGAACATGCAAGAGAAATACCCCCAGAGAGCATGCAGGAGGAATAACCCCAGAGAGCATGCAGGAAAAATACCCCCAGAGAGCATACAAGAGAAATAACCCCAGAAAGCATGCAGGAGAAAGCCTGATGATGTTGATGGTTGTAGTAAAACACTGGGACACTCCTCGATCGCTGGAGGGTAATGTTGGCAGCGTTTCCATCAGTTTCGCGCTGGATATATCCTGAAGGATGCTGGGAGAGGCTTGAGGACACCCCCCCCCCCCCCCTGCATCTGTCTTATCTGGACCTGCTCACGTGTGGTGGCCCCAGCAAGGTGGTCGCTCCCGGAGACGTACTGAGTGAAGGCTCGCTTGGCATCGTCGGCCGATATTTGAGAAGACGAGGAGTCATGTGAGTGTGTGTGTGTGTGTGTGTGTGTGTGTGTGTGTGTGTGTGTGTGTTGGCACGGGGTATTGATGTTGGCTCCGGTGCCGCAGTGACACTCAAGATGGCGGGTTAGGGTTTCCGTCGTGGTTTAGTTGTCGCCACCTCTCGCAAGCCTCAAGGGAACCACTGGCTCCTCCTCCTCCTCCTCCTCCTCCTCCTCCTCCTCCTCCTCCTCCAGATGATGACTTGTTGGCCAGGGTGGGTGGGTGGGTAAGGGAACTACACGAACGGTGGTGCTGAAGACACACCTCCCACCGACCTTGGTGTGGGGGTGATTCATCGGTGGGGGGAGGAGGAGGGGATGGTGCTGCAGTCGGCCGGTTTGTGACGTCACAGTGGCCATGTGGGGGTGAGGACGTGCTGCTGATGCTGGCCAGTTGTTACGTCATGGATGGTTGTTATAACTCCACCAGGAGTGACGTGTGGCCGGCCGTAGGCGTGTACGCCAGGCCGGCTGAATCGTAGTGCCCCAGCTGGCCAGTAGCCGCACCACACCAGTTATACTTGTCATGTTTTGTCTCATCACACGAATTGATGGTATTAACAGCGGATAACTGACCATTTCGCCACCGTCTCCGTCAGACATTTTAACCTGATCAGACCAGGAGTAGAAAATGAGTGCCCATAAGTAGGTGATACGATGACTGCTGGAGAAGGTTATGACGCGAGCTCACGCACGGTCATTACCACGTGCAGGTAAACCAGCACCCGGGAAAATCTGTCTCTGTTGTGAGGGTCAGTTGAGGAGGACCGCTCCTGGGTGTGGCAGAGAGGAGGTCCAAACGAGGACATCAACGATGGTGCCAGAATTAAGAGAACCGAAGTACTGGGAAAGGCTGAGCAGGCTTTACAAATTCATTTTCCACTGTAGGAGAAGGAAGAGTAAGGCGTGATCTGATCACAACCCTTGGCTGTTTTGAACCACTTGCTTGTTGCCGACAGTAAACAGTTCTGGGAAAAGATGTGATGATCAAACAACCAGAGGACACAATATGAAGTTGACATAGATGTACTTTTATGATGTAGGATTTCTGGATGAATTGAATGATGAGACTATGAATGTTGACAGCATACACAAGGTTAGAACGTTTTATGATTAAAGTGCAAGACCTGGGCCCCACGAGTGTGAAGCTCCTCTCTCTCGCAGTACAAATAGTTAATCACACACACACACACACACTCACGCACACACACACACACACACACACACACACACACACACACACACACACACACACACAGCTCATTATGGATGACTTGTTAAAGATTCATGATATTTTATTGGTGTTTAAACCCTGACATGTTGACCTTTACCGTCTCTGGCATGTTAGTGATGGTCTGCAGCCTGCTGGCCACCCTTGTATCTCCCTGACGCTGAATTGTGGTACATTACAAGGGTGGCCCGGGCCACCCTTCTGGCCACCCCGGACCACCCTTGTAGACTACCCCTTCCACCATCTTCACACTCGAGAAAAAGTAAATATCTTCCCCCGCCCCCCGCATGATGGTCTACGACTATATCATTATTGTACGCTACGGGGAAAGAGTTATACACTTATGTTGCCCCGTCGCTTAACCTTTATATATGCTTAATGTCTTTACTCCTTTGACTGGACACACACACACACACACACACACACACACACACACACACACACACACACACACACACACACACACAAGGCCAGCTACCCATTTATTGATAGCCTGAACGGGAGGATGAACACCAGGGTTGGGTGTGGGCCGATTTCCGCGCTGCTCATGAGTCGAACACATGCGAATCTGGCCAGTACTGACTAGTGTGTGTGTGTGTGTGTGTGTGTGTGTGTGTGTGTGTGTGTGTGTGAGCGCTATAGAGGCTATAGATAACTAGTCTCTACATGGTAATGAAGTGAGCGCTGTAGTCTTATTTGAGAAAGTTGTGGGGGTGGCTGAATGATGCATGTCGTTGAGTGATGCATGACGGGTGAATGATTAAGAACGTGTTCGCTGCTGCTTCCGCCTTATTTGCGCCTCTCGAAAATACACTCATCATTCGGCAATGAATAATGTATAGCTAATGTATGATTCACGGTAATTGTCGATTCTCCGAAGCATGAATGTAACATGACGTTAGTAGGGAATAGCTGGGTTAGGTGCGTTGTATAACGAGCGTTTATGATCAGCGACACGGATAACACGAGCACTTACGTACAATTAGCGACACCTGTTGTCGGTGACGTATTCCCAGCATCATGAGGAAGCCGCGGTATTGGTCGCTCGGTTGGGTGGAGTTCGAGTGTTGAATAGCGAGAACCAGAAGAAAGTGGGGGGTGATTTTGATACCTGGGGCGTGGACGTGACAGCTGGGGCGTGGACGTGACAGCTGGGGAGTGGACGTGACAGCTGGGGAGTGGACGTGACAGCTGATGGAACGATGGGAGGTGAGGTTAGCCGCAGGGTGTGTGCAGGAGCTGAGGTACTGACAGACTGGGCACATGGAGTGTGTATGTGTGTGTGTGTGTGTGTTGTGTGTGTGTGTGTGTGGAGATAGAGAGGTCACCGTCGCCGGGTAGGGTCAGTTATGGATGTGGTTGATGGCATTAGTGGTCCCGACTGTGGTGAGTGGCTGCTGGATGCGAAGGCGTGGGCGCTACATTAAAAAATACAGAAGGATGGATGTTTTAGAAATGTATACTGTGAGGATAACATTCAGCGTGAGGAGGGAGGGTTGGTCGAGTAAGAAGAGTTAGGGTAAATGAGAGGTGCTGAAGATGGTTTGATGATGATAGTGTGGACATGTGGTAAACATGACCAAGAGTTTGTACCTGTCGAAAGAGGAGGGCACAAGGAAAAGGTGTGTGTGTGTGTGTGGGGGGGGGGGGGGGGCAAGGAGAAAGGTGGAGTGAGAGGGGATGTGAGTGATGCACCGAGAGCACAGCTCCCTATCCACAACCAGACCCCACACACCTATCCATGGTTTCCCACCGGTCGCTTCACATGCCCTGGTGTTACTGATTTTTCTTGTGAACAATCGGTATTGATTTTTTTTTTTAATGAATGATGCTATTTACTAATCCCAGCCTAACTAAGCCTCCTCGGGCCCAACGTCTTGCTAGGGCGCTAACATAGCTGGCTTCGCTTGCTCTATGTTTGGCTGTATTATATATGATGGACAACATTAAGAACTGTGAGAGAGCGGTTCAGCTGTGTGTGTGTGTGTGTGTGTGTGTGTGTGTGTGTGTGTGTGATGGTAAAATATGAGAACTCGCCGTATTCCTGATTTCTGTCAGTTTTGCCACTTGTCTCACTCGCCAATGAAACATCAAAAGATGTCAACACAAGCGCATATAAACATACTACATCTCATCAGTTCAAGATTTTCAAACACAGTTTTCCCGCCGAACCTTTGATTATCATAATGTAGAAATGTAACACACATTTTTCACACACCCCACACACACGACCACTGATTAACATCCATTATCTTTATAGATTGTGTCGCTTCACACGTTTGTGTACATTTGGAATGACTGAACTCATTGGACATGATACTTTTATGTAGACCAGGTAGGTACAAGTTTTTTTTTCCTGCACGCTTACATTAACTTCTGATTTACTTGTTCCATGTTCATATGATCGACCTCTTCCCCAGCGATGACTTGTAGTCCTCTAGCAACTTATCTGCACCAGTTCCTTATATCAAGTCTCCAGCAGGTGCTACACCCCACAGTTGATTCTGTGTACAACTGAATATTTCCCATTATGGTGTAGCCCCTGGGGGTGTTGGAGGGTATCTGTGGTGAGGCACCAGCTCCTGGGGGTGTTAGAGGGTATCTTCGGTGAGGCACCAGCCCCTGGGGGTGTTGGAGGCCGGGGTTCAGTAAGCGTTCGGGGTGTGTACTCCGTGACCCCTGGCTGGCAGAGGCGTGAGTGTTTGGGACTGCTGGCAGCAGAGGGGCGGCGGGCGGCCGGGACGTGTTCATGCAGAAGGACAGATCATATCTTCCCTGCGTTACAACACCCGCAAGAGACGCTGCAGCCACAACACAGTGTTTCTGTTAGTTGTAGAGGTCGTGCGTGGCAGTGCGGGTATGATGGTACTGTTGTCTGTTATCCTGTCTGTTACGTAGTCTGTTGTCTGCTGCGTTGTGGGATGGGTAGTCCGTTTTCTTTCTTGAGTACTGGGTACTCTGTTGTCTTGTCTGTTTACTTGAGTGTTGGGTAGTCTGTGTGTGCTGCGTAGTCTGTTGGATAATCTGTTTGTTTTGACTGTTGGACTTTCTGTTTTGTCTTGTGTGCAGCTTAGTCTGTTCGTGTGTGCTTCTGTGTGTGTGGTAAGTCACGTCTGGGTGTCAAGGCTGTTATGTTGTATTGTCTCACATTCTCTCCTACCTCCTCCTGCCCCGGCGTCACCACCCACAGGTCCCAGCTCCTCAAGGCTAATGTTAACAAGGGCAGGTTTAAAGCTCGGGGTCACAGCGATCGATTTATTCATGTCCAGTCATCCTCGCCCACCCCTGATGAAAGAAGGAAAGGAACAAAAAAAAGAATGATGGTTCCTGTGATTTTGAATTAGAATTGTTTAAATGGCCAGAATGATTATAATCTTCCGGTGTTGCATGAAGCAAGCAAGAGGCCCCACCTTAGGGAAGAGGTCAGGGATGTATATATTATACATTTTCGCCATTTCTCGATTTGGCGAAGTAGCGCTAAGAATAGAGGACTGAGCCTAAGAGGGATGTGTGTGTCCGAAGGCCTGAATATAGGTCGGAGGGCAACGATAATGGAAACACCTGTACATTATAGGCGCCTATGCACACATGGCTCTTGTCTCCAGATGTGTGTGGTTATCTCGACAATAGAGAGAGAGAGAGAGAGAGAGAGAGAGAGAGAGAGAGAGAGAGAGAGCCTGGGGTTCGATCCCACCACGGTGATTGATTTGTAAATTGCGTACACCGTAGACGTGGCACGGAATATGATTTCTGGTGTACCAAAGTTAGATTCGACTGTGTGTTGTTGTATTTGGGGAAATTCCTTTTCCTGTCGTCCCAGGGTTGTGCCGCGCGCAGGCGCGTATACACAACGCGCTCCTGGGTCCAGTTGCGATCACAATGGAACTTGAGGCAGATTTAATGAGGATCTGGAGTTGGTAAGAATATGAAGACAGAGGCACCTGCTGAGGGCTTTGTTCCTCCCCCAGCAGGAGACGACCCGCCGCATTGTTCCCTTCTAAAACCGTGTTGTACTGTATTCCTTCCCGGGGCCAGCCATTGCTCTCCTGCAGGGGAGGTGGCTTTCTCTCACCACCGTCCGGGTCACCTGAAGAATTCTTGCGTGTGTGTGTGTGTGTGTGTGTGTGTGTGTGTGTGTGTGTGTGTGTGTGCGCTGACGTCGTGTTTTGCAGCCTGCCATACGTTTTCTTTTCTCTCGACTTTCCTGACCTGATGTGTCACTTGACATGGTTTGACCTGACTCTCTCACTCTCTCCTCCCGGGGTTGGTCGGCCGCCCGACCGTGCACTAGATATGGCACTGGGAGCCTCTCCTTGCCTGTCCTGACCCCGTTCATCAAGATCAGGGATTGAGGACACTGTTGCTGAGGCACGGCGGATAAGCCCGGCGTGGATCATGAGATGTGTTGCTTGTCGTCATTCTACGTACATCTACTTTGATGTCACCCAGGAGGTCATCTCTTACACTCTGGCTTGCTAACCCAGTAACCCAGCCTGTATAAACTAGCTTGCTTAACCCAGTAACCCAGCTTGACATAAACTGGTTTTCTAACCCAGTAGAGCTTCTTATATAAACTGTCTCAGTAACGTAGCTCATATAAACTGCCTTGATAACCGAGCCTCCTCCATAAGCGGGCTGGCTTAGTAACCACTGTGTGGGTCTCGTAACGCAGGCGAGTGTAACAACAGTACTACACAGGTCGAGCCAGCTGTGTTATCCAGTAACGTGACCACTTCTTATCCTCAGTTGACCTCACCAGCTGCTCGTTGCACCATCGTTCGTCGACTGCCAGTTGTACTGCCAGGGAATTTACCATCTGTGATGTCGTAACCTCTTGCTCGTACATCATGTGGTCACCAGGTGATGTGTGTATACACTTGTACTCGTGTGAAGTTACCAGATGTCTCTTGTGCTGTTGACGTCACCCGTTCTTCCTTGCTACTGTTGAGGTTATGGGATGTTTGTCTCCTGTACTGTTGTGATGTTACTCGATGGTGTGTCATGTACCACTGAGAAGTCACCAGCTGTTCCTTGTTGTTTTGGGAAGTCACTAGGTTTTCTTGTACCGATGAGGTCACCAGGTGTTCCTAGAACAGTTGGGAAGTCACCAGCTGTTTTTATATAGTCATGATGTCACCGTGTACCGTCGTGAGGTCCCCATGTGTTGTGTGTACCGTCGTCAGGTCACCATGTGTTGTGTGTACCGTCGTCAGGTCACCATGTGTTGTGTGTACTGTCCTCAGGTCACCATGTGTTGTGTGTACCGTCGTCAGGTCACCATGTGTTGTGTGTACTGTCGTCAGGTCACCATGTGTTGCTTGTACCGTCGAGAGATGGCCAGATGTCTCTGGCTCGTGTGTTGAATCATCGAGGATTACTCGGCTTCATGGCACCCTAGTGACGTGTGGGTGACATCTGGAGAAGCAACGTCATTTTGCCTGGTCCTGGTCGGACGCAGGCGGCCCATAATGGCGGAGTAACCCCAGCACACACGCATTAAGCTCCTGCACACCCATTATCTCGATGGAGGAACCTCTAAGTGCTGAAGGATGCCTTGAGCGTCCCGGATCACCTGCCATATTGCTGACCACTCGTCAGTGAAGAAACGTAGTCAGAGAGCCTCCTCCCTGCCTACCCCGTCCGCCAGTGGCGCCCTTTGTGGGTAAGAGATCCATGATTGACAAGCAGAAACCAAGCTTATGACGTCAGGGTTTAGGGATGATAGTGTGTTATGTCTGAAGAAACCTGAGTGGGATGAATCGTGAGCATCGTCACCTCGAACATGGATTGTCTGTTATCACTGCTCATCTTAACGTGGATATGCCAAACAAATGGAATATATATATATATATATATATATATATATATATATATATATATATATATATATATATATATTTGACAAATGTGACAGTTATCGTGTCCCTATCATTACTGTTCCTCGAGAGCGTAGTATCAAGTGGTGAGCGTGTTGACTCTTCAACCTTCCAGGTAAATTATCTTGTGTTGTTTTTGTGTGGATGTACCCCACTGGAAGGGTCCGTCTGATCCATCCACCCTCCTGCGTCATCAAGCTGTGTGGCTTCGCAGTGGACGTCCAGAAGAGCAAGCTGGAGACTTCGTTCTTCTCATGGTAGGCGGTGACATCACTCCTGCCCCGCCAGAGCTGGCCAGATCCCATCAATATGTTGACCGATCTGCTTTCAGGCATATTCAGACAGAGGTATGAGTAATGACTGAGTGCTCCACTCGTAAGGATAATCTGATACACCACTTGTGCTGTTGAAACATGGAGCAAGCAGACAGGGTACGGAGATAGAGAGAGAGAGAGAGATTTCCCTTGGGTGATTTGACATTGTTGTAATGGCTTTATCTCCATAACAACGGTAGAAACTGAAGCCACATAAACCTCTCTGTGAAATGTATCACATTCTGGAGTGAGGATGTAGAGGAGACGGTACATACGTAAAGCAGCCAAACAACGTAATGGAATATGTTGTTGTAAGACACATGTGAAACGATTGAAGGCCATGTTGATCATGGTGCGAAATATGTCCGTGTCAGTGAGGACGTTGTCTGGTCGAGCAGAAATGTTAAATTGTTTCCAGCCACAGTATGAGCCAGGTCTCGTGCTGAGAGGTTACCACTGAGAGCCATATAGAGTGACATTAATGAAGGACATACAAAGTGTAAAGCTGAATGGAATACCAGAATTGAAGGAACGGTTCAACGTTTATGAACACCAAGGATGCCTGGAAAGGTCTTCATGAACGAGTCATGGAATATATAAACCAGATTACAATGATGGGGATTTGATCAGATAAACTGAATACATTCTCAACCAGGATTGACATTTTGGGATTATAATGAGGAAATGGAGGAGGGGAAAAAATGAACAAGTCATCATCAGAATCAGCCAGAGTAAAGCCCTCCTCACCACTGCTCATGTCGCACCAACAGAACACATCATCCAACCCTCGAATATCCAGGAATCCAGATGGTGTGTGACCAGATGTACAGAGTGATCGTTCCTCACCACCAGCTTCTAGTATATGTCCATCCACCGTGCCAGTGTAAGTGGCCACAGTGTTAGGGTGTATGGTAAACTGCCACCATTGTTCCCGTGACACATTAAATTCCTCCAAAGATACGGGACGATTTTCCTCCCATCCATTATATATCCGTTCCATTGAAGGTCCTAGAAAGGATAACACAAGATTTTTTCCTTTGGCAGAGAATCTTTCATTACTTGAGTTCCCCTCTCAGCGGCGTCAGGCCACCTCTGCAGAATGTAGAAGCTGTCTGGTCTCGTAATATCATCATCTATGTAGATTTCAATGTTGGATTTCAGTGGTGTCAGATACCAGAGTGTTGGTGGTACTGGTAACAAAACATCTGGCTAACACCTTCGTAAGCGCTCGTTCCCCACAAGGTTGGCGTGTGTCGTGAGTGCTGGGGTATTCGCTGGTACAAATGGTCGTCGTGCGTCACATTCAGACAGCTGCAGTGATTGACTGAGCTGCTGTTGAGGCTGCTATATTAGGACTCGCCTGTGTCGATGATGAATCATCTTTATCGCCAGTAATCACACACAGCGTAAGCTTATGTGGGATGAAGCAATCTGCTTGATGCAGGGAAAGCAGAACACACATTTCGCTTATCACCATCCTTGGCATGTACCGTCGTGAGGTCACCAGGTGTTACATGTACCGTCGTGAGGTCACCAGGTGTTACATGTACCGTCATCAGGTCAGCAGCCGTGACACGTAACGGGGTCAGGTCACTGGGTGTTATATATACCGTCGTCAGGTCACCAGCTGTTACACGTTCCGTTGTGATGTCACCAGTTGTTATTCGTAACATGTTGAAGTCACCAAGTCTTCGCCTATACAGTCCATAGTTGAGCAGGTGATGTCAAAAATACCATGAAGTCTGTTGCTGACCCTTGCAGTATATACTGGGACAACCTCTGTGTAACCTCACAGCTGGGACGTTTAGCAGTGTTGCAGGCGATGGGTCCAGCCCTACTGGTAAGTGAGTTGGTGTTGCGAAGTCACGGAGGTGCGAGGATATGTTGCAAGGCGTTGAATATGAGGTAATATGCTGCAGAATGACAGGCGTAGGTTGGTTGTGTTGCAAGGCGATCGGTGGTATAGGCGTTGTGTTGCCATTGCTCACTAGATGGTGCTGTTGTGTTGCGGACGTCCGGTGTATGGTGGTGGTGGTGGTGGAATGTACCCTACCTCATAAAGGCCCACGTCCTGTAAAAATCACCTCACTCATTACTGTGGTGAGGCGAGGCTAAGGTCGGTGGTTGGGAGGGGAGACCCCCATGACTTATGAGTTGCTCATGATGCTGAAAGTGTGAGGAGGGGGCTAGGGTGTGTCCCCGTGGACGGACCGAGGGAGGGAGGGAGGGTGAGGGTCAGTGTGAAAGTTAGTGGTGTAAGGGGTTCATGACCCGGGATTTGGGAGAGGGAGAGAGGTCGTCCTGCCTCGCCGTAGCCTCGCTTATCTGCCGTCCTCGTTGACAGTCAGTCGTATATTCGTTAACCTCATTTATCACAGTCGTATATTCGTTAACCTCATTTATCATCCATCTTCTGCCCTTACCTACATCCCTCCCTATCTCACCTGCAGTCCAGCCCTTGCCTCACTCCTGTCGCTGCTGCTCCCTCTGTCCTCTCCCTGCCCCCGTTCTTTACCTTCCCCTGAGCCGCCCCCTTCCAGTGAGGCCGGCAGGAACCTCCCGCGGTAGCGCCGTGGCACTCCTGGTGGTGTTGGCTAATGCAGCTGTTGTGTGGTGCACCACACACACACACACACACACACACACACACACACACACGGAGGATAAAGAGGGTGGATCAGGAATGGAATATTGAGAAGAATATCCTGGACACGGCAGGTGATCATTCCAAACTTTACCTGGGGTAAATTGTCTGTTTCACAGCTGCTGATCAGACAGAGGGAAGCAGAGGGAAGAATTAAGAGGACTATGTAGTCAGGCAGCTGAACGATAAGTTGAAGTGTATTTTTTTTTTTTTTTTACAATGGACAACAGTAAAATATAATGATATTGCACGAGAGAAAGTACAAAGGACGAGGCCCCACGAGTGTAGGACTCCCTCCCTGTACTCGAGCAGAAGGTAAGGCCACAGTTTGATAGAACAAGTGTTGGTTGTGGTATTGATTATGGCTGTCTGTGTGTGTGTGTGTGTGTGTGTGTGTGTGTGTGTGTGTGTGTGTGTATGTGTCGACGGAGGGGTGTAGGGCGGGGATGGTTGTGGTATGGCTGGGTTTTGACGTGTATGGGATCCAGCATTGGGCGTTGACGTCCTGTAATTGTCGAAGAGGCTCGTCCATGGTGCTGGTAGAGTGTGGGTTACACTGGTCGTGGCCCAGGGTGGTGGTCGTGGGTGGAGGGAGCCAGCAGGATCTGCAGTCATGTTTGAGGTCGGTGGTACTACTGCGGCTCGCGAGAATGTACATACAGCACCTAGTAATCTGGGGCGCTAACCTCATTGCTCTCTCTCTCTCTCTCTCTCTCTCTCTCTCTCTCTCTCTCTCTCTCTCTCTCTCTCTCTCTCTCTCTCTCTCTGCCCTTCCTTCCCTCGTTTTCTTCTCGTTGGGCCGCCTCGTAACCTGGATCGTCTGCCAGCTTATCTTGTGTTTCCGTTCCTTGCATCATCCTTGCATGGCTTCCCGTCGTTGTCGTCGTCTTGGCTCACGCCGGCCTGCACCCCTGCTCCTTACCGTGGCGGCACGCCGGGTCAGCTGGCCTGCTCTCTCTCTCTCTCTCTCTCTCTCTCTCTCTCTCTCTCTCTCTCTATGCCCTTCGTCCAGTCTGCTGTGTCCCCTCCCCTCCCCGTATGCGCGCGCGCGCGCGCGCGTGTGTGTGTGTGTGTGTGTGTGTGTGTGTGTGTGTGTATTGAAGGTATATATTGGTGGAGCGATCGGGTTACCCATATGCATCATGGCTGATGTGTTGACGCGAAGGTGGTGTAGTCAGCAGTGCATCCTTGTACGTCTTCCCATATATA
Source organism: Panulirus ornatus (assembly GCF_036320965.1). Taxonomy (NCBI): domain Eukaryota; kingdom Metazoa; phylum Arthropoda; class Malacostraca; order Decapoda; family Palinuridae; genus Panulirus; species Panulirus ornatus. Next base: position 11,702,408 of record NC_092257.1, read on the forward strand.
GTCCCACAGGCCTTGGTGGTGGATGGCCTTTTGTTTTTCTTTTTTGTTTTTTGATGTTAATCTTTCGTGTGGGACCCTCCAGCCAGCGCCATCTGTGTGTGTGGTGTGTGTGTGTGTGTGTGTGTGTGTGTGTGTGTGTGTGTGTGTGTGTGTGTGTGTACTTGTTGGTTTGTGTGTGGTGTGTGTGTGTATGTGTGTGTGTGTGGTGTGTGTGTGTGTGTGTGTGCTTGTTGGTTTGTGTGTGGTGTGTGTGTCCCCGTACGTGGAACGCTCGGGTGTGCCTGTGTTGTAATGGCACTGCAGTGTGAATTAGAAGTGTTGAGCAAGAGCAGCAGTTACCGGCTTCGCGAGCCTCGTGATCCAAGATTGTAGTGTTGAGGACATGTGTCTGGGTGTTGGTGGAGAGAGTCTTAATTGCAGGATGGAGTCGTTGATGGTCCCCATCTCCAGCAGGGTAATGCCTGGCCCTGATCCCTCCTCTCCTGCAGGGTAATACCTGGCCCTGATCCCCCTTTACCTTATGATGACCTGCAGGTCATGCCTGTTGACTCCCGGAGGACGCCTCCCCCACTTCTCATATTAGGTTGTTCTCCCCAGTGGTTCTGCTGTACCCAGTGGCTGCTCTCCTTCCACTGGGACATGTCTCTGGTGTGTTCCCGTAGACGCCGTGGAAGCTCTGCCATGCACCGCCGCCTCACACGACCTGCCTGCAGGACCTGAGGCCGTCGGCTTTCCACCTCTCTCTCTCTCTCTCTCTCTCTCTCTCTCTCTCTCTCTCTCTCTCTCTCTCTCTCTCTCTCTCTCTCTCTGGTCACTTTCCCTCGGTGCGCCCTCCGCCCACCCGTAGCAGCCGGGCCGGCCTGGCGGGGTCAGCGCGGGGTGAAGGGCAGAGGGCAGTGTGTGCATGGGGTCATCTTTACCGTCATCACTGTGCTAATGAGTCCCATTGTGTTCGTAACAATTAGTGTTAACGCATGTCATTACTGTGATGCCCACCTCAGGTGGCCGTCGTGTCCGCCTTTACCCTCACTCACCATCGTTGTTATTGTTCGCCTCTGGTCTGATGACCATCGTCTGGTGGCGGTACTGTGCCCCGCCCGTGGCGCTGATGGTGGCACCAAGTTGACCGATCATCATCATTGATGACGTGTGTACGTCACCCTCCCCGTCCTCCCTCATTCTCACAGCCGTCATCACACACACACACACACAGACACACACACACCCGCAGTGATTGGTAATTATAGCGATTATTAACTTTAATCCCAGACTTCCCCGTAGGGTACGAGATCGGAGAGCGCATGTTATGCTGTCTCCCTTTTTCTTGTGTGTTCAGGACTGTGCGGCTTTGTTATTTATTCACGTTTCAGCGCACGCGTCGAGGTGGGCGTCCAATTACCGCACTAGGTTGCACGGGCTGAGAGGTCAAGAGAGGTCATCCAATTACCATGCGGCTTTGGACGTTGACTAATCACCTCGTTAGCCCCCCCCCCCCCTCCCCGAGCCTTACCCAGCCAGCCCGGAGAGTGAGGTTGACGCCAATTATCAGTGCTGTGTCGGATAACGTGAGGGAAGGGGCGTCCGGAGATAAGGTCACCTGTCGTCTGGATGTATTTACCCGGGTCAGGTGGATGTCTGGGTGGGTGGGGGTTCTCTGTCCCGCACTTTACACGCGGGAGTATACCGAGGTACACCCGCCCTCTTAGTGTATTACATTCTCGGCCACACTCACATACACACACGACGTGCCGGAGGAGGTGAAAGAAAGTGTGAGTGTCAGTGTGGTGGATGAGGAGGCTTCATCATGATGCAGGCATGATGGTGAAGCTCGGTATCATAGTAAGCAGCAGCGAGGCAGGAAGATAAATATGTGTTGGTCGCGATACGAGTCTTGCATGCCATCACCAGCAGCCGGCCTCCCACCCTCTGGAGTCCTGCCATATTGGGGTCAGCCAGCCCGCTGTGTCGTGTGGGGGGGGGGGGGGGATATCGTGGCTATGGAGGGACATTAATGATGGTGACGTGTGGCAGTAGGACTTGGGCGGGGGGGCGGGGGTTGATGTAGGGTTGTGTGACCCAAGGGGGTCAGACTGGAGGGTCCAGAGGTGGACACAAGACACTTCGCCCCACACCCACACCCACAGGTAGAGAAGGGCACGACAAGTGGTTAGGGTTGAGTCTTCCCTCCTTCACCGATGGGGTGGCTGGCGATGGCTTAGGGGTTGAGGGCAGTGCTGAGAGAGAAGGTCAGGTCAGGAGGTCAGGTGGGCGGTGGAGGAGCAGGAGGGACGGGAGGCAAGGGGGGGTCGGGGGGATGGAGGTGTGGGTTGTTACGTCATTCTCAGCACGTGGTGTGTACAGTGACGTCATCTGTAGGGAGGGGTGGTCGTGACTCTCATCACCCCCCCCCCCCCCCCCCCAACCCCAAGCAGCGGACGGTAGTAACCGACCAGACCAGACCAGAGTACCTCCTCCACCATGTCTGGGATGACGGGTTTATGACAAAGTTGCTGGTGCAAGACCACCTCAGGACTTACGTTTTCTTAGAAGAAAGTCTGAGTTACTTTTTTTGTAAAGTGTTGAAGAAGAGGAGGAGGAGAAGGAGGAGGAGGTTTTAGCGTATGATGATGATTGTGTTGGTGTGGCAGGATATGAGAAGGGTGGAAATAATGGTGCGTTGTGTGGTGAAGTGGTTGGATGTTTGTGTGGCAGCCTTGGCCTTGTGGGAGTAAACATTGCTGTGGTGTTGGCCACCCGCCCACCGCACCACACACCACTGGGGCAAGAGTGCTCAGCGTTCTCTCATACCACTGTATAATACAGTGTCCATCACCTACATTTTTCATTTCCCCTCCTCACACACACACACACACACACACACACACACACACACACACGTAAAAAAGAAGAATAAGCTCCGTAGTTGTGGATGTGATTGTGGTGTCGACCTGCAACTCTGGGACGAGGGATCTCTGTAGCGGCAGGAGGTGATGGTGCAGTAGCTGCTTCTCTAACTGTTAGATGAGTTCCTGGTCATGCATGTTGGGGAGATGACCATATTGGGTTGAGTGCCATTTGACAGGTGGGTGGTGGGTGTAAGAGGGACCGGAGGGATGATCTTGAATGGCCTTTTTCTTACGCCTTTTTCTCTTAGCCTCCGTTGTGCGGTGGATGAGGGGCGGGGGAGACCAGGCGGGGTGAGGTGGGGGGGGGGGGGAACATGGACGAGTTTAGGAGGAATGGAAGCCTCGAAGAATTCCGTTAGTTCATACGCGAGACGTCCAGATATCTTGGATCTTCGTAGACGATAGTTGGACGATTTGGTATGGGCACTAAGGGCGTTGCTTCCAGCTCAGTGCATCGTCCAAAATACCACAGAGAACCTTGATGATGGAGGGGGAGGGCGGGCGGGGAGGCTGAGGCCTAGTGAGACGAGTATAAGGAGTGAGGACAGGTGCTGGGGCAAGGTTGACGTTTATGACTGCTGCTGTCTTGGCTTGGTTGATGATGACGTAGTTGGCGGCGGTCCAGTCCTGGAGGCTGTGCAGCTGTAATATAGGAGGGAGGGAGGCAGGGTGGTGGTGGTGGTTGTCACCGGTGACGCTAATGGTGACACCTACGTAACGGACGGTCTGCCATCGAGCTGAAGCAACCATCTGGGCCGGCAATGATAAGGAAGCGCAGCAGTCCTGTCTGTAGGCATGGTGTTGGGTGTAGTTGTGGGGGTGGGCAGTAGTGGTGGGTGTAGTTATAGTGATGGGCAGTAGTGATGGGTGTAGTTATGGTGATGGGCAGTAGTGGTGGGTGTAGTTATGGTGATGGGCAGTAGTGGTGGGTGTAGTTATGGTGATGGGCAGTAGTGGTGGGTGTAGTTATGGTGATGGGCAGTAGTCGTGGGTGTAGTTATAGTGATGGGCAATAGTGGTGGGTGTAGTTATGGTGGTGGGCAGTAGTGATGGGTGTAGTTATGGGGGTGGGCATTAGTGATGGGTGTAGTTATGGTGGTGGGCAGTAGTGGTGGGTGTAGTTATGGTGGTGGGCAGTAGTGGTGGGTGTAGTTATGGTGGTGGGCAGTAGTGGTGGGTGTAGTTATGGTGGTGGGCAGTAGTGGTGGGTGTAGTTATGGTGGTGGGCAGTAATGGTGGTTGTGGATATGGTGTCCAGGTTTGTAGGAGCCACATAGTGAACCCTGGTATAGGTCCAGTTGCCCAGCTTTCCTTCATCCACAGCTCCAGACGATTTCCCCCCCTCCTCCTCCTCCTCCTCCTCCATATCCGGTCCACCAAGCTGTTGATGTTAGCAGCAAGTCTGACAAGCGGCCTCTTGACTTCATCAACGGGATTACTGATGAACTGTTTGGCTTAGTGTAAGTGAATCTTCGTCCTCGCCTGTAACTGTCGTTTTGTTCCTCTGATGTTCCTCTCTCTCTCTCTCTCTCTCTCTCTCTCTCTCTCTCTCTCTCTCTCTCTCTCTCTCTCTCTCTCTCTCTCTCTCTCTCTCTCTCTCTGCCTCATCTACCGTTGGGTCCTGGTTTTGTACGTGGCCTGGAGCTGGTTCACCGATGTTTTGTACGTGGCCTGGAGCAGGTTCATCGATGTTTTGTACGTGGCCTGGAGCAGGTTCATCGATGTTTTGTACGTGGCCTGGAGCTGGTGCATGGATGTTGTACTGTCCGACGTGTTGGTACGTGCATACTTATGTGCTGGGCTACATCGAGTAGGCCAGTCGTGACTCCAGCAGGAGTTGGTATGTAGGTGCATTCACGAGCACTCCTGCCTCTGACATGGCCAGCATTCTGATGTCTCCTCGTACAGCATTGTAAGGGACTTCGTGTGTAGTGAAAGGACCAATGTGGCACTGTATTGTTGGTTAGATAATGTATGCGTGTGCTAGTTACCGTATTGTTGCAGTGGGTAAGGTATCTGTGTGGTGGGTACCGTGGATACCACTGGTGTGGTAGGAGGCCTGGCCTGGGCCTTACATTGGCTGTTTTAACAACCTATTTATTATTATCCCTCTGAGGTCTGACAGAGATCTCATTGTGACCTTTGTATTCCTTTTGCGCTACCGCTCACAAGATGAGCATGGGAACACCGTCACAAATCAATTTAAGTATCATACATTTATGTCCCCCATACTGTGGTGCTCGTCGCTTTTACCAGCCAACAACTCAGCCCACGAGTCGCCTAATTTTGTTCCTTGTTACGATACTAGCTTGCCACCTCCCAAGGACTCCCAAGTAGTGTGACGTTATAACATGACGTAGTGTTGCGTCCTCTTTAGCAACACAACCCTTGTGGTGAGAGGTTGAGGCACTTTTGTTCGGCGATATTGGTTGTTCTCTCGAGTGTGACATGTTGCAAGTGAACACATTGTTGTCATGTGTCATGTGTAGAACACCCGGCTCTCTGTTGTCACCCGCTGAACATATGTATATGTAGTGCATTGTACTGACGCCATGGCACACTGCGGCTGTAACAGCAAATGTAGTGTGGTTGTGATTAATTTACTTCACTACGTAAGTAGCCCTCTTTTTCCTGTTGTGGTGCGTGCTGAGCACAGGACGTGTACGACCACGTGTGGAGCAGAGAGACGTGCAGGAGGTACACAGCTGATACTGACGTGTGTGAGGGAGGTGGCACACGCACCAGCTGGGGAGGAGGGAGGGAGGTACATCTGGAGGTGTTTGTTGATGGCGGTACGAGGAAGGAGGGAATCTTTGCTGTCACACACACACACACACACACACACACACACACACACACACACACACACACACACACACACACACCTGTTGGCAAGGAAGCTGTGGCTGTTGTAAGCACTACACCTCCAGGTATGTCAGCAGAATGTTGCAACCAGTTAAGCATTTAACAATGTCAGGAGATCCTCTCGCCACTTTGACGTGAGGGAAGATCAGTGGGACCAGGAAACATGGTCCTGCACCACGTAGCCTGGACTGAGGAAGGAATGTAATTCTGTTGCCTGATATTACAATGTGCATCGTGTTGGCCCGCCGAGGGAAACTAGGTTTAGCGTCACCTCTTCCTGCATGGCTTTGCTCACAACAGGTCCTTATGCCTTAATGTTTAACCATGTTTCATCTATAGGCGACTCTTTAAGATGCTGCGCACGTTATATGAATAATTGTGAATAGTGGCGTTAGAAGAGAGGATGTGTGTAGCGTGTGTGTGTGTGTGTGTGTGTGTATGTGTGTGTGTGTGTGTGTGTGTGTGTGTGTGTGTGTGTGTGTATGTGTGAAGCCGTGTCAGGGTTGTGGCTGTCTTGCGCATTCCTCGGCGACGCATTTGCATAATGAGGGTTTGGCCCATGTTGAGTTAACATCTGTTTATTTTGTGGAGAGGTGAGAGTGGCGTGTGTCTTGTTGGCCGTGTGGGCGTGGTCCCTGAGCGGGCGTGTGGGCGTGGTGGGTTGTATATCGCGAGGACAGAAAGTTATGAGGCAGGTTAACCCAGCGGTGCCTAGAGGTGGGCTCCCAGGCGTATGCAGGTGTGGGTTGACAGTGTGACCTCAGTCTCCCAGGATGATGTAGGCTTCCCTCTCTACACCTTCCGTGTGTGTGTGTGTGTGTGTGTGTGTGTGTGTAACTAATGTCGGCTTTCCTGACACTGCAGGCGGTGCCCAGCACCACTACCTACCCACCTACCTAGCTCTCCACCCCCAGCAGGAGCTGTGTGTTATGTTGATGTGGTGTACGCGTAGTGTAAGGGGATGAGCCTGGCCACTGTTAGATGTTCCTATCTTGACTCTGATGTAAGCCTTCAGCTTCTGAATATTACCGGCTGCTCAAGAACACCTGCCTGTACGACACCAGCTGGTGAACAAAAACCTCCCTTTACGACACCAGCTGGTGAACAAAAACCTGCCTGTACGACACAAGCTGGTGAACAAAAACCTGCCCGTACGACACCAGCTGGTGAACAAAATCCTGCCTGTACGACACCAGCTGGTGAACAAAAACCTGCCTGTACGACACCAGCTGGTGGACAGATACCTCCCTGTACGACACCAGCTGGTGGACAAACACATCCTTGTACAACAGCTGCAGCTGAAGAATGCCCGTCTATATAACATGATCCGTAATCTCCCAATATCAATTATGGATTCCATTTTTGTTTTTACATATCTTGATGTGTGTGTGGATTACGCCAGGTTCCAGGCTCGGAAGCACATGTATTATGTCTGTGTTAAATAACTGTTGAGGTTTTATCTAACTTGGCGTCTGTAAACCGGTCTGACGGGCGACGGCAGCGGTATTAGGCTCTGATCTGGCGACTTACGACGCTGTTCTGGCGACTTAAGACGCCGGTCTTGTGACTTAACGTGGCTGGTCTTGTGTGCATATGTTTTATCCTTGATGTGTTTGCTTATGAGCCTTACAGATGGCCAACCCATCCGTTGACTGTTCCATAACCAGCCCAGCCTCTCCCTCACGTTGTGCAAACCACGTGCAGACAACTACCGGTATATCCTCATTCAGACGGAACGAGTCTCGGCTATTTGCACATTTTCTCTCGTTACCTGAGGAGTGTGTCGCCTGCTGCAGGTGCTACCTCACTTTCGAGAGCAGTTTCAAAGAAGTGTATGAGGCGTCACATGAGGGCATGTGACGCCTCGTTGTTACCTTGGACCACTGGTGTGTGTGTGTGTGTGTGTGTGTGTGTGTGTGTGTATTAACGTTTGGCTCTAGCGGCCCACTTGGCTGCCTCGTACCCAAGGCAGAGCTATTTATCCGCCGTAACTTCCTTCATTCGTCCCGCTGTTCAGTGCTCGGCTTACCCAGGCGTGGAGTACAACTTTCATATTGCCCACTGTGGTGAACAGAAGCACGGGCTTTCCATGTTGTGTCGTGGAGGCGTAAACTTGCCTCTGTTCTTTATATTTGTAGCAGTTTATTAAGCATGTTTGGTCTCGACTCCTGTGGTTGGTGAGCAGTAATAGTATTGGACGGTGTAGCAGAGTCTTTAATTAAGTTAGATATTTTTTCTTGTTTCCTCCTTACATTGTCATGCACCAAGGAAATTATATATGTGTATATATGTGTATATATGTTTGGCTATGTACATGTGTGTGTGTGTGTGTGTGTGTGTGTGTGTGTGTGTGAAAGTGTAGTCCCTTGGTACATACCCGACTCCAGCAGGTCGAAGCTGCCTTCCTTACATTCTCCCACCAGGCCAACACTTACTTATAGCTTCCTCACCCTTCACTCCCCCTCTCCCCTGTGCTGGGGCAGATTCCTGTGTGAGCCTCCAGACTGAGCCCTGCTGGCCACCGTGCGACCAGCCCTCACTACCTATGGGGAGGTTGTGACCTTCATGCTCCCACTGTACGTGTGAAGCCCGAACACGTGACTTGAGTCATTACTTCATTACTAATTGCTCTGTCACGCCTCTTCCATTTGAACCACACCCCCTTGCCACCTAAACCACGCCCCCTTGCCACCTAAACCACGCCCCCTTGCCACCTGAACCACGCCCAAGTCACCTGAACCACATCACTGCCAACTGTGTGGCGCGTCTGGAGTGTGTTTGGTTAAGCTATTGGGATGGTTGGGGCTGGGGGGGGGGAGGCCCGGCGTTGTTGATAATGGAAGGGGGAGGCCAGTGCGGGGTGGGGGGGGGGGTGAGAGAGCCTCAAGCTTGTAATATCTTGTCCTGCCTGTCGTGTGGCTGCCATGATGAGAGATGGTAGAGCACGGCGTCCGCTCCTGCAGGGGTAAGCCTCGCCAATACACCAGCACGTTTTCTGTCATCTGCCTCTCTGCCCGTGTACTGACAACGTGACATATGTAAGAGTTATAGAAAACTGTCCTCCTGATGGTGTATTTATATACGTGTCCAGCACGTCGGGTCGTGGGATAAGTGTAGCATTAGTGAAATTGATGGTCTATTGCTGAACTGACGGGGCGTAACCTCATGAGCGAATATAATTATATATTGACTACGGTTCGTCCATGAGCCAGTAGACTATGTTTATCGGAACGGATGACATTTCGTGCAGTTTCTACGAGATAAATGAGCCGATAAATCGGCATATTTTTTCTCTCCAGCGATAACCGAAATGGTTATCAGGTGTACATATGCGTATCGCCAACAGGACATTTCATGATTATGTGATAGCTTGCCAGCACTACCAATTAAGGGACTTGTTTGATGTGATTGTTACGGAGACAGATGGCTTGATGTGAGCCCTACCCGCTTTGAAGCATTTCCAAGTGGCCGGCTTCACTGGGGTACAACAACAAGCACGAGTGGAAACTGTTTACTCGCGCGGTTGGTAAAGTTTTAACTGGTTGAGCACGACGGTAGGAACCGTTGGGTATGATGGCCTGGCCTCTGCCCCGACCCAGTTGAAAAGTGTCAGGGTTAAAGGCCGTAAGCCTTCCTGGCCTGCTGGGGCCGCACCGTCATGCTCAGGGGGTCGAGATCTCAGCGAGTATCACTTAGATCATTCTTGCAGGATGGAATTTAATCAGGTACACTACCTTAGGTGCAGTGCATTCTTCAGCCTTGTGGCAGTCTGTCACATCGTACATAATACATGTGGAAAAAATGGAATACATTAGTATATGCATATGATTATCCTCTGACCACGTAGTGAATAAACGAAGTAACGTAACACATTGATGATTTATTACTTTTCCTTGGAGGAGCAACACTAAACAAGCAAAACATTAAATGACTAAATCATATTTGTAGTAAATGATATTTGTCAATAAACATTTGCAAGTGGAAACAACCGAAGGTGTAGGCGGATAACGCCTTGTTGCTCTGAGGCTTCTGGCTTAGCTGCGTTGCCATTCTTGCTTGACATCCATTAATTTTTCCCTTGAAGGAGAACACTTCACACTTGAGTTGTGTAATTATTATACATAAAGGAAAGTGCACGGTGTTGAATGATGTGCTTGAGGTACAGGTGGAAGCAACGTCATGTGTCATAACGCTCTGTTAATCTGTGGCCGGCGATATTGGCAACTGTGCAACACTGTTGCCGCTTTAGACATATATTCATATTTCATGGAAGGCGAACACTTCGCTCTTAGAATATTTATATGTGATATTATGCTTGATATTTGATGATAAACTCCATTTGCAAGTGGAATCGACATCACTTACGATTGGTTATGTCCTACAACGCCATGTTGCTCTGGACTGCGACATTTGGCAACGTGGAGGACCGTTGTCGTGGCTGGTGGACTCTGGCAACATGAAAGACTTTCATTCTATAACATGGAAATGCCGGGTGGAGGCCGTCCATGTATTACTGTTATCGACTTTCCTTCATGCCGATGGAATGTAAATATTCGCGCCAGATGCACGCATCTCCTTATCTCACCATCAGATTATCTTTAGATGATAGGCAGAGTGTCACTCGGGCGTCTTCAGGGAAGGTTGACTAACCGTATCGTAAGGTCGACTTTGTTAAGGTGGGTAGACTCGCAAGATCGACTTCAGGGAGATAAACTCACTCTGGGCAAGTAAACTCGCGTAGTAGATTCAAGGCAAGATGTCCTCCATTTTATGGAGTTACTGCATGATAAATACTGCTCTGAGCTGGGGGGAAAGTGGTTGCTGTGGCACCTACAAATGTTTGGTGTTTTGTGTCTCCTTGATATTTCCAAATGGGGTGTGCGGTTCTGTGGTTACAGAAATTCTCTCTCTCTCTCTCTCTCTCTCTCTCTCTCTCTCTCTCTCTCTCTCTCTCTCTCTCTCTCTCTCTCTCTCTCTCCGCCCTCTGCACACCGGGGTCTTGCGACTTTAATATTCTGGTAAGAGAAGAAACTTGAACTTGAAAATTCAGGAAGTTTTATATGCCATATTCTTCCCAGAGCCGAGGCTGGGTCTGGTGAGCACCAGGCGTTCGTCATCACTAGGTACTGTGTCGCCACCTGCCAACCGAACACACGCCGGGATGTGCATGGTGTGTGTGTGTGTGTGTGTGTGTGTGTGTGTGTGTGTGTGTGTGTGTGTACAGGGTTTGTATCTATGTGAGTGTATATTGTTTGTCTGTGTGATAATGGACTCTGCCTGTGTATATATAGGTCAGAATCCATTCGTCTGTGTCACCGCAAGTCTACGGAAGTCGAGAACCAGATTTAATGGTTACCCTGCCCACCTGTGGTGTGTGTGTGTGTGTGTGTGTGTGTGTGTGTAGTATCAGGTAGACAGTTGACCCTGCAATTTTTGCCTCCTTCCTCCACCCTCCCGTGAGGCCCTTCTGTCATCAGGTAACACGTGTTGCTTCTGGCACATCTGTCATCAGGTAACACGTGTTGCTCCTGGCACATCTGTCGTCAGGTAACACGTGTTGCTTCTGGCTCACCAGGTAACACGTGGTGTTAAGCTCGTGGCACATCCGTTGGCATTAGGAACCGGTAGTTCCGTAATGTTAAACCCTTCGTTAACCTGATTCCCTAACTTCCGTTCACGTCACATGATGAGCTATACACCTGTCCGAACGTAGAGCACATTGAACACCTGTTGGCCCTTGACATATTTTCCATCATTACAATATTTTAAACACCTGTGAGCACTTTGCAGGTTTGGTTGTATCGAGAACTGTTAGATACTTTTAATATTGTATATTGTAGAAAAGTATATAGAAGAATAATATGAATATAGTTTAAAAATACAGAGTTCTCTGTTGTAACACTTGCCACAGCGCCTGATGTATGTTCGTCTGTACGAACACATTTTTTTCTGTGAGATAACTTAAGCATTACATGATAGGAACATCATGGTACCCTCCTGTTGGAGGTGACGAAAGGATTAGATTTAGTGGCACGTATGAATTTGCATATTAATTTTATTTTTTCTTCTAATGTCACTCAGGAGTGCTGAGTGAGGGCAGGGAGAAATTATGACGTACACGTCTTAAGTGAATTTGGGTAACTTTTATTGACTTATATTCGACGTGAGGCGGGACATTGAGCAACGCAATTGTCTCTCTCCCTCGTCCATTAAGTTAGGTTAGACTCTGTAAAGTGAAATATATTGGAAGAAAAGTGGAGTTGTGCATTGTGGAGAGAAAATGAGTCTTGGAACCTTTGAATGTTTGTGTGAATTATAAGATGATGGGCCGGATGGAACCAGTACATGTATGTGTCTGGCGTGGTCTACATAGGCAGGGATTGTTTACTTATATACTGGGACGAAGTTTGTTATATATATATGTACTTACTATTGTTTGTCCACAGTGGTTAGGAAGGGTCTGTTGTTGATGGTCACAGTGGTTAGGAAGGGTCTGTTGTTGATGGCCACAGTGGACAGGTAGGGTCTGTTGTTGATGGCCACAGTGGTTGGGGTGGGCTTGGTCCTGCACTAGTCTGTACGAGCTCGCTGAAGATTGTGTGCGATACCGGTGTCGAACCGTAGATCGGGGAGGAGGGATGTCATTGTGGTAGGTGACGGTGGCGAGATTGACCGGTAGACGTACTTCCCTGAGGTAATCAGTTATGATGGAAGAGGTGACACGTGTCTGTGGCCTGTGGGGCGCCACAGGTGAGGGCCAGTAAAGTGGAGATGGACCTCCTCGGACGCGCACGGCTTCTGACGCTGGAGATGGAGTGTATTACGATTGACGTTGGTAGTGAAGCTTATTGATCTCTTAAGAGATAGAGGTAGGTAGTGTGTGTGTATGTGTGTGTGTGTGTGTGTGTGTGTGTGTGTGTGTGTATGTGTGTGTGTGTGTGTGTGTGTGTGTGTGGACGAAGTTGGTGGTACTTGCTGGGAAAATGTGTGGGATGGATGGTTGCATTTCTCGGTAGTGGATGTGGTGGGAAGGTGCCTTGGTTGTGGTAGTAGTGGTGACTTGTGTAGTTGTCAGGTGGATACTGATTGTGGTGGTGGTGGTGAAGGAGGAGGTGGAGGGTGGTGGTGCGACGCGTGCCCAGGGTCGGGTCGGCCAGATTTGGTGTCACTCAAGTGTCTTAGTATTGTTGTTTGGTACGAGGCTTTCCCTTCCAGACACTAGGCTTTCCCTGCCAGACACTAGGCTTTCCCTGCCAGACACTAGGCTTTCCCTGCCAGACACTAGGCTTTCCCTAGTAAACATCAGGCTTCCCTGCCAGACACTAGGCTTTCCCTAGCAATCAGGAGGCTTCCCCTGCTAGACTAGGGGTGCTACCCCTGCCAGACACAACCCCTTCCCGCAGCAGACATGAGGCTTCCCGCGGCAGTCAGGAGGCTTCCTCTGCTCGAGACACAAGGCTTCCCCGTCACCACCCTCCTGAGCCTGCCAGGACCTCGGCCGTGTCCTCGCGCAACTTGGTGTGTGTGTGTGTGTGTGTGTGTGTGTGTGACATGTACAGGATGCGTCATGCTGGTCCACACACACACACACACAGAGGCACACGCGTTCCCGCTGATCCACTCACACACACACACACACACACACACACACACACACACACACACACACACACACACACACGGACAAGCGCCCTCACGTATGGGAATCTTCCGGTATTGTTGTGAATCCTTCTTAAATAGAATGACCGGCCCTTTGATTTATTACGGAGGAGTACACAGGGGATGGGTTATGGGAGATACGCATGGCCGAAGTGGGTAATAATTCCTTCCTTGATTCCTGCTTGATTCATCATATGCTTCCTCTGCTCCCATACCCCCTGCCTCGCCCCACTGCTGCTGTGGCCCCTCACCCTGGTCTTCCCTGGTGCAGCAGGAGGATGGGTTTGTGAGGGCCCCAGTGAGGCAGTGGACGTGGGTACTTCCTGATCAGATAGATGGTGTTAATGAGGACTGATGTAGGTAGGGCGATGGTCGGCAGTACTCGTGTCCTCGTGGCAGTGACGGTTGTTAGCAGCCTCCACTGAGGAAGATGGTTATTAAGTTGTAGTTTATATAAATGGTTGTTAGCATTGCCCACTTAAGGAGATGGTTGTGAAGTTGTAGTTTATATAGGTGGTCAGTGGCAGTGTCCAGTGAAGAAGAGGGTTGTAAGCATCATGTCATGTGACTGGGCAGATGATTGGGAAGATGGTCCCAGATGATTGGGAAGATGGTCCCAGATGATTGGAAAGATGGTCCCAGATGATTGGAAAGATGGTCCCAGATGTTTGGTTAGGCAGTGTCACCCTTGATTGGTTAGATAGTGTCACAGAGGTTGGCTATGAAGCGTTCCTTTGTCACGAGAATGACGGGGCACAAACAAATCCCCTTGGGTGCATGACACGTCTGCATGACGCATGACTCGCTGCACACTGTGGTCCAGTCTCTGGGATATAAGAAGTATGCATGCAAATTAAACTCCTGAAGCGGCGCTCGTTAAAATAACCTCTCATAAACTAGTTTTAAATAGAGTAAATGTCAGGGAAGGAGGAACAACTTAATCCTCCAGCCGAGAATGAGTTTGGGAGTTGGGATATATTTAGGCAATGTTGTGGACGGAGAGTTGGTTCCTAGTTTGTGTTGTGTATTACTACGCGCTCCACTCTCGACGTGTTATGTTTTCTTTACGAGATATTTTTTGTTTTGTTTTTGTAGTGCCTCCCATTTAAGATGTCCTGATCCTTTTATGATAAAACGTTGTCACTCTGAAATACAGACTGTGACCTGACCTGATGTGACCTAAGCTAGAGACGGGAGAGGTCATGAGCTTCGAATAAGGCCGGATCTCAGAGGTGCTGGGCTGGACCACTCTCACTGTACCCACGTCCTCTGCAGCACGATGATGACCTGGCACTTGTACTAAGTTAACCCCCATCATGACTTTCCCTCCTTGAGTGCGACTCGTTATAAACTCTTGGTGATGGAGGACGACTCGACCTATTGAGCAAGTAGACCCATACCCCCTGGAGCACGACAACTCCAGCCCTCCAGCATGACGGATGTGGTCCGTACTGGCTGGGGTTAATGGTGGATGTTGGGGAGGGTCGCGACGCTGTCATTCTACCATAGCAGATCGCAGTGGGGGGACGAGGCGAGGGGCGGCGGGAGGGGGGAAAACATTACAGCAATTTACTGGTCCCATGTAAATCTGGTAGATTAGCCTGGACGACAACACGCACGTAAATCAAGAAGCAACGAATGAGCCTTGTCCCTCCCTGGCTGAGGTTGTGGTGAGACACTCTAGTGTTCCAGTGTGGCGTGTGGTGTCCCAGTGTGGCGTGTGGTGTCCCAGTGTGGCGTGTGGTGTCCCAGTATAGTGTGTGATGTCCTAGTGTGTTGTGTGGTGGTCTGGATGCAGTGTTGTGTAGTCTCAACCTCCACACACCTGGAGTACACTCACCTCTAACACATCTGACTTACTCAGCTTTTACACATTTGACTATACACCTGCTTTTAGTGTAATGACGCTTTATCTGCAGTTAACACGCTCGAACATTTCATATGCATTTAAAACGCCCTGACTCAGCTTATACCTTTAACACACCTGGCTCTAAGGACTGCTTTTAGCATACCCGGCTTCTGCAGATGCCTTTTGACACCTGACTACACCTGCATTTACTACTACTACTACTACTGCTACACACACACACACACACACACACACACACACACACACACACCTGCACATCAGCGTTTTAGAAAACAAGAAAAAAAAACGAACGCACCAGAATTTATCATTCTACAGTATTTTGCTTGTTTGATGCTAGACTCCTACACCTGCCTATCTAGCACACGTGACTCTCCCACACGTGACTCTACCACGTCTACTAGACAGGCTGGAGGAGAGCACAGCAGGTGGCGGCAGGCGGGTCCCCAGCAGGTGGCTGGGAACTCCTACCTGGGGATCCCCTGATGGCCGACTGAGGAAATGAAATTGATTATTGGATGTTGGTGACAGGTGCAGCACCAGCTGTGGCAGGGAGGGAGGGAGGGAGGTAAGCTCTCTCTAGTGCCATCTGGGAGGGAGGTAAGCTCTCCCCAGTGCCATCTGGGAGGGAGGTAAGCTCTCCCCAGTGCCATCTGGGAGGGAGGTAAGCTCTCCCCAATGCCATCTGGGAGGGAGGTAAGCTCTCCCCAGTGCCATCTGGGAGGGAGGTAAGCTCTCCCCAATGCCATCTGGGAGGGAGGTAAGCTCTCCCCAGTGCCATCTGGGAGGGAGGTAAGCTCCCCACTTGCAGGACGATGTCACTGTTGACCCTCGGTGCCAGCCTCCCACTCGGCTCTGGCCACAGTGCGGAGACAGACAGCACCAAGTGGCCTGTGTGCTGTCCACAACCACCGGGGACGCCAGTTGACATGATCATGTGACGTGTTCTCTGGCAGGTGCAGCAGGTCGTCGACGGGATACGTACGTGCTAAGAAAACTCCCTTGACGCGATGGTAGCTGGAGAGGTTTATGGTTTCTATCCTCGGCTGGAGAAAGGTTTTTTGTCACCTCTCGTCGACCAGCCGTAAGTTAACTTGTGTCAACACTTCAGTTTTCTCTTGTGAATCCACAGGACGAATCTGTTCCAAGCTTGACTCGCACAGTTCTTAAGGGGTCCAGTTTTGGCAGGGATGGTCCACGTGGGGTCCAGTCTTAGCAGGATGGTCCCTGTGTGGTCCAGGCTCGGCAGGGATGGTCCCTGTGTAGTCCAGCCTCGGCAGGGATGGTCCCTGTGTGGTCCAGCCACGGCAGGGATGGTCCCTGTAAGGTTTCTTTACAATATTGTGTCCTACATCCCCCAAACCATCCAAGATGGCCTGTGTTGCCAACGGCTTGGCATACGTAAAGCCAGGTGAGCGATCCAGGCTCTGTCGCACGGACCAGGTAGGTGGGGAATCGATGAGATGGGACTTAGTAAGTACCCTTAATGACTGTCTGTGAGAGTATTTTCCAGTACATAAGAGATGTATTTGGTTTTTGCATATGGGACTGTGTAAATGAATCTGGTTTAAGTTTTTATTTTACGCCTTTGAAGTAAAGAACACTTATGACGGGATGGTTTTGTTTAAGGAAAGGTGATGATGCAAGGCGAAGGATGGGAGGGAAAGCGTAGCGTGTAGACATACTTGCCTCAGGTGCTGGTGTGCAAGAAAGAGTCCAGCCAGGGAGGGAACCCTACCTGGTCCCAGGTGAAGAATCTCATTCCTCATGACCCGCGCAGCAGCACCTCTCTCTCTCTCTCTCTCTCTCTCTCTCTCTCTCTCTCTCTCTCTCTCTCTCTCTCTCTCTCTCTCTCTCTCTCTCTCTCCTGACCAAGCAAACACCTCCCTCATAAGTCTCGTGAGACTCCAGACTTTCTCCAGCAGCCCGACCATCACGTCCGACACGCGGGATGCAGGTAGGACTCCACATCACGTAATAATAATCGACCAGTCTTGGTCGACTGGTCGTGAGTTCAGATTCGCTGGTAAGACAGAAGCTGGTCGGTGCCGGGCCGGGCTGGGAGGAGGACCAGGCCAGCCCGACGTCCACAGTAACTACAGCAGCTGCTACAGTAGCGTTCGAAAATACAACTCAAGAGAACCTCGTGAGTGTGTAGTTGTAGGTCAAGTGTCCCCGCTAGTGTAGGTGGGGCGACCTGGACTGTGGAGGTTTGTATTCATAAGTCCTGGTTCCTTCTAACGGTTCAGTTCTCACTTTTCCGGCACTTTACCTCGCTGATCCGGCACTTTGCCTGGCTTACGTGACATTTAACCCCAGACTTGCACGATACTCTAGCTCAGACTTACTCGCCAGTCTAGCCGCGTAGCACTTGAATGTCTGTCTCAGACAAGCTCGGTAGTGTTTCTCATACTCTGTGTTCTCCAGCTCCAGTACAGCTGAGACGCATTCGACGGCGTAGCGTAGATGTGTTCGACATTGTAACGCACATGACAGCGTTAACTCAGGCTCTCACGTCAGTATAGGTCAGACTTGATGCAGCTCAGACTCCACGGTTCGGGTCAGACTTGCTCCAGAGCGCGAGGTGTTATCCCTGACGCCCAAGGATCGTGTGTGGTGTCATGGTGGCAGTGTTGATGCTGAGCTTCTTGGTGTTACCCATGGCGTTATGCACCGTCATGGTGGTAGTGCTGAGCGCATGCTGTTCACAGGGGCCTGGTCACGGTAGGGCGGAGGGGTGCGAAGCCCCTCCACCCCACCCCGAGTAGTGACTTGGGGAAAGTTTTCCTTCCGTCTTTGTGGATGACGTGTGTGTGTGTGTGTGTGTGTGTGTGTGTGTGTGTGTGTGTGTGTGTGTGTGTGTCTACCTGTCTAGTGGCCTTCACGACGCACGGAGGTGTGGCCGAGGCTGTGTGTGTGTGTGTCTGTGTGTGTGTGTGTGTGTGTGTGTGTGGTTAGACCCGGATGAGGTTGCTAAAGACGAGGGTTCTTTTTTCACAGACTCATAAGCGAAGATGACAGAAGTTTTATAAAAGTTTTATGATGGATAAAGTTCAAGAGATGTGGCCCTCCACGAGTGAAGGTAGACCTGCCTCCCCCGTACAGCACCAGTAGGGAGTTAGTAACACACACAAGGTAACGAAGAACCAAATAAGCGTCAGCTGCAGTAAGGTGTGTTGGGGAGGGACAAAAAAGAGAAGGCGAACCTCCGTTAGCAGGTAATGACCAGAGCATTACAGACATCTTTGTCAAGGTTACTCGTGTGATGATCCCCAGGCGGCCACCTCTGTTCACGATGGTGGTGTCTACCTCCCCACCCGAACCCACCCCACCCACCCCACCCCTCCTTCAGACCGGGTGACTACACCCTTCGTTCTTACCCACCACCACTACCTACCTACCTATGTACCTGCCCACTTATCTCTATCCCTCCCTTGGTGCTGGAGTTTACCTTGAATGTGTTGCAGGCTTTATCGTCAGCAACGAGCGGCCAGGTCACCTTCCTCGTCCTGGGATGTATGTAAAGTATGATCCAGGCTCCAGCACACCCGCGTCCCGAGTGTGCTTGCGTTTTTTTTTTTTTTTTTTTGTGCCTGGAACGCACGCCACCCCGGAACACTCTACACAGCTGGAGTTGTGCATTGCGCTCCAGACTTCATCTTCCACATGAAAGTCTGCAAGCCCCACCGCGCCACACCACACACTGCACTGTGTGACATAGTAAAGTCCTTCCCCCCCTCACCAGGCAGCATCGACCACACCACCACCTCCTGCTGCCGTGCATCTGGAATGTAATTGGAGTGCTTTCCAGGCTCTACCATCCAATACCACACAGATGAATTGCTCCTTTTCCCCCCTGGAATATACTCTGAGGTCTGCTTCAGGCACATCGACCTCGCCAGACATGATAGACCCATCCATTTTCGTTGAACTGGAAGATTGCACCGCCCACGCCTTAGTCTGGAATCCCTCAGTTCTGGAGTGTCGTCCAGACTCGTTCACCCGCTTTCAGAGTCGTTTCGCCGGGTAGTGGGTTTTGCCCTAAGTGTTTGTGCGCCACACACCATCCACACAGTGTGTGGATCTGAGGGGCGAGGGGGAAGAGGAGGGTTCTGTCTTTTGACACAGAGGAGCGAAAGTTGCGACTGTGGCAGATATAACAGACCAGAAATAGAATTTAACTTAACACAGATTCTCTGTGCAGTTCCATCTTAATCCTGATTGTCTGTATGTCAGGCTGGGGTCATGTGATTAGCTGTAGTGTTGAAAGCTGGTTGTTACGCTGGGACGAACGTGATGTCAGCTTTATTGTGTGACTCGGTAGCAGTAATACTGAAATGTCTGTGTTGCCACAGCTTAAGTGTCAAGGATGTTGCATAATGTAGTTTCTGCCAGCGTCATTGGTGCTGTATGATACAGTAGCAGTATTATGAAACGCAGTTGCATCCTATTTCATTGTCGAAGATACTGTATGATTCAGTGGCATAATGTCCATACTGTCGTATGATACAGTAGCGGTAGTTTAGAAATGTAGGATTTCGTTTTGGATGCAGGAGAGGGTGTGTATGGCTGGTAGCCGCAGTTTGTATCAGTCTTAACAGAATGTATTTATATCTTCTCTCGTTTAGAACTCCTCACTCTTGATTGCGTCTGTGGTGCTTGTCGAGAGAACTTGATTGATGCTGAATTGCGACACACGTGATTTTTATCCAGGAAATGATTTGCAGACCTTTACCAACATTGGTTATGATGAGCGTGTTGCACTACACCACCATCATGCAGGACACGCGTTTCCTCACTCGGTTAACACAGCTGGCAGAGGAGGACACGTAGGGGCTGTTTTGACTCTCTGAGACTTTCGTCTTAAGATGAGAGAGTCAGACACACCAGCTGGTACATGTTTGTGAGGTGATGCTCCCGCAGGAAGCCACGGGCGTACTCGACCAGCCTCGGCTGCTTATCCCTGTAGGATATCGCCACGGGCCAGCCCGATGCCCCACCAGGGGGTTTGCGTGTATGCTGAGAGCTTGGTGGCGAGGGCCAGCTGCGGGGATTGAGATGAGCCCTGGGAATCCACTTGAGGTGAGGTGAGGAGGGCGGGTGGATAGGTGGCGCGAGACGGACATTCTGGCATCATGTGGGCACAGGCTTAGGGCAGGGGAAGACGGTGGTGGCTGTTGTGGTCTGGTCCACCTGACACCCCGTCCTCCCACAGGCCGTAGCGGACCATGGGAAGACCATGTGTGTAGTTACTCTGAACGCACATCACTGTTGGGATGAACACTATCATAATCGGTTTCAATATATCGTGAATATCTTGGTTTACGCAGGTGAGGTGCAGAGCAGCGTAAACTGTTGATAGAGACAGACATATATTGTTAATTATTGAGTATATGTTGGTGAAATGTGTGGAGTAAGAATGTGGTTGCCCGCGTCAGGTACACCCGAGATAAATACGCCTCAGGTCGCTACAGTATAATGTAATCACACGCCCCGGGGAGTCCCGACACTCGCACCTACACCTGTGTGAAATTGTATATATTACTCACACGCAGACGGAAGCCGTACAGCCACCGTGCTTCAGACGTTGTATAGGAAGATGTATAATGACTCGTTACGGATCGTGTCAGTGGCTTCTGGTTAACCCCTCGACTGTTGAAAGTATGTCTCGGGTTTTTGTGAGCTATAGGCAAAGTGATGGCTCACTGAGACGAATGACAATTGATCATCATAATTATTATTATTATTATTATTATTATTATTATTATTATTATTATTATTATTATTATCATGGTAACGGTGTAAGGAACCCCCCGTGCGTATGGTATAATGACTTTCATCATTATACATCTGAGTTGTGAGCCGTGGTCGTCAGAACACAGAGGTCCTGGCGCCGGTAACCTTTCGGTGGGAGAAAGTAACCATTAGATGAATGTTTCCTTTGTGTGTGTGGCGTGGCGTGTGCCTGACCTGTATGTTTGTGGCCTGTCTGTCCGGCCGTCTGTCTGTCTATCTGCTGGTCACGTCTGTCCCCTCCTTCTGAGGCTGTGGTTGTGTTTTCGGTCACCACAGATCTGGCCTTGCCGTTGCTGCATCGGCTGTGCTGCAGCGAAGGGTTCTACTTGACCTTTAACCTGACAGCCGTAAGAATTTGACCCAGTGGACAGTAGACACTTCTGACCCTTGCGCACGACTGTGCGAGCCGCAGGTGTCATGACCTTTAGGAGTCAAGTCAAAGGCCAGGTCAGTCGTTGTCAAGGGTCGTGCGATTGTTCTCCAGTGGTTGATTTCCACTGGAGTGATTTAGGTGAACATTTCCTGTGACGCTCACGTGATGACCTTTACCAAGTGTCTCTGTGTTGAGGCAGATCACTGACCCGGGGATTAAACGAGAAACATTGACAAAAGATGAACGTTCGAGTGTATATACGTGTGTGTGTGTGTGTGTGTGTGTGTGTGTGTGTGTGTGTGTGTCCACACCTGTGGCATCAGGTTCACACTGTGGTGGAGGGAGTGACAGGCATCCGGGGGGCGTCCCTCTCCTGCTGGTGTGTGTCCAGGGATGCCACACCTGGGGGATGGGACGGCACAGGTGCCGGTCGGTGTGCATGAGTATAGGGGGATTATGTGTTGGCTTGTGCGTGGGTTGAGAATGTTCAACCAGATGCTGCCCTAATGGGTTATTGCGACATGGATCCCCCGCTAGATTCGCCCCGGGGCGCCTCCCTGTATCCCTTCAATGTGTACCAGCTTTTCGTGCGGGTGCACCTGATCTCGCAGTCTGTGTGTGTCTGCGGACCGCACAATCGTATGGTGCAGTAGGAACGTTTCCCAGCATGAAAATGATTATATTTTTTCATGACTATTTTCCATCCTGGCTGCAGCTGTGGCGTAGAACCTTTTTCCATTTTACAACATCGGTCATTTGGCGCTTGGGAAGTGCATTTGTTGACTGCCTCGCCCAGCTGGCGATGGCGGTGCGTGGTGCTGCCGGTGCCTGTATGTTGGTGATGTGTTGTTGGTGATGATGTTTGATGTGTTGTTGGTGATTACGTTTGATGTGTTGTTGGTGATGGTTAGATTGATGGCGGACGTTTAGGGGAGGAGAAGGAGGAAGAGGTTGGCGTGTTGATGGTGAGGCATTACTAGTGGCGGCGGCGGGGTCGTGTTATGTCACCTCCGCATGTCTCACACACACACACCGGTGGGCGCTCTTGTCACAGGAAGGAAGGGAGGTGATTCCCTCAAGATGGCCCGGGGGTGTAGCGAGAGAGAGAGTCAAGGTCTTCTTAACGCCTTTCCCCGTCCTGGTGCTAATACAAGAGGAGTGTGTTCACCTCCACTTAGCCGTTCAAACAAGGCCTTGAAGGCTAGGCATAAATTTGTGGCTTGTGTCGTGGTGGGAGGAAGGTGCGCGTGAATGCCGCACGCCAGGATTTCCCTGTGCTGCGTCGTTGCTCACACAGGAGGTGGTAGTCGTTGGGCAGGTTGTGTGGTGGTGACGAGATGACGGGGTTCTCCTGACAGGGACGGCAGGCGTAAACACAGGGTGATCCAAAACCATGGACGGACGCACGAACGGACGGACCGACCGACCGACGGACGCACGGACGGACCGACCGACGGACGCACGGACGGACCGACCGACCAACCGACGGACGCACGAACGAACCGACCGACCGACGGACGCACGAACGGACTCTTTAAATCAAAGTGGTCAGCAGGTGGATGTAAATTTACGTATAGTCAGTCAGGATGGTTGGCGTCCGGGGCCTAAGGGACTGCAGTCTGTTGGTTTAATTGATAAATCACCACTACTCCTGGCTGCTCCGGGCTGACCCTGGGACAGACATCCCCCCCCCCCCCCCCCGATCCTGCTTCTCGCCACAAGCCTGTTAGTTTTATTACCAGGGAGGAGGAGGAGGAAGGGGGGGGGGACTAACTATTTGACACGTTCGTACTGGAGGAAAAAAAAATCCTGCTCGTGAAAACTCCAGGCTGTGTGTGTGTGTGTGTGTGTGTGTTGCGGGGTGGCGACGGGAATGGATAAAGGCAGCAAGTATGAATATGTACGTTTATATATGTATAGGTATGTATATGTGCGTGTGTGGGCGTTTATGTATATACATGTGTATATGGGTGGGTTGGGCCATTCTTTCGTCTGTTACATTGCGCCACCTGGCTAACGCGGGAGACAGCGACTAAATATAATATATTTCGAGTTGGAGGTCACCTCCTGTTGGGTTACATGATCGTCCTTGTGCAGGTAAGGAACACCGTCTTGCGAAAGATCTCGCTCCAAGGGAGTCCTTAATGTCCCTGCTATAATAACCCTCAGGTATACCTTACGTTAGTGTTATAGTCCCGTGTGTAGCTCACACCACAGGCCTGTATGGTATGAACTCCCTCTGATCAGTTAGGCTGTTTGACGCCGCGTCCGCTACGCCTCCAGTATACTGGGTGAACGTAATGTGTATTTTCTTAATAGTGATGAATATGTGATGTGTACGTGCCTGGCTTGTCTCTGTGTGCTGTAAGTGTGGCTGGCCAATCAGGACGCAGTGTACAAGGGCGGACTGAGCTACGAGAGGCGTAACAGATGTAGAAACGAGAGAGAGAGAGAGAGAGAGAGAGAGAGAGAGAGAGAGAGAGAGAGAGAGAGAGAGAGAGAGAGTTGGGAGTTGAGGGGTGGGTGGGCTGGGCCTGTACATTAATTAGTGGGACTTGGGTGTCGACATAGTATAATGAGGGTGGTAATGTGGGTGACTTTATATATGTAGGTTATGTGATTGGTAGTGTGTTGTGGGAGGACATGTGTCGTAATGCTCTCATCTCTGGTGTGTGTGTGTGTGTGTGTGTGGCTTGTAGGAAGATATACGACCAGTGAGCACGACCTTAAGACCCTCGAGCACAGCGGTACGACCCCTGACCGCCGCGGTACGACTCTCGGGTATCACGCAGTGGCCTTTGACCTGACTCCTAAGGTTAGTGTCGGGCCGTCGTACCCGAGGGACGTACCCTGGTGGTCAAGGAGTCGCACCGCCGTTCTCAGGGAGTCGTACCGTCGCACTCAAGCGTCGTATCTTCGTCCTCAAGAGGTCAGTATGACCTACAATGCTGACATCCTCTCTTCTTCATTTTCAGGTGAGTAATGGAGGTCTGAGGGTCACACGTGCCCGTGGTTGGCGTAGAGCGAGGCGGCGGCACAGCCTCCAGGTCTGTGCTATATGGTAAGTG
Organism: Panulirus ornatus; assembly: GCF_036320965.1. Classification (NCBI taxonomy): domain Eukaryota; kingdom Metazoa; phylum Arthropoda; class Malacostraca; order Decapoda; family Palinuridae; genus Panulirus; species Panulirus ornatus. The sequence goes on from NC_092257.1 coordinate 11,726,942, forward strand.
TAGAGTCAGAGGTGCACCTGGGATATGGCCCCAGGGTGTGGCACAGCGGCGATGGACGAGCAAGCCTCCCTCCCACACCAGCAGGAGGTAAGGTACAGTGCTGCACTCCTACAGGCGGGAATGTGAAGATTTTCGAAGTAGGGAAAAGTTTAGGAAAAAATGATAGCCATTGAAGATCCTTTGACACACACACACACACACACACACACACACACACACACACACACACACACACACACTTGGTGATGTATTTCAATTAGAGACGAAGAAATTCATCAGATCCGTAGAGGATTAGTTCACCACTGACCCACGTACATGGTAAGTTCACCACTGACCTACGTACAGGATTGGTTCACCACTGTCCCCCACGTACAGGATTGTTTCACCACTGTCCCCCACGTACAGGACTGGACTGCGAATCAGACTGAAGAAGCAACACAAGGTTGTAGAATGCACTGGGGTAATTGGCCGTGTACTGCTGGGGAAGACATGGTGCAGGTGGAGGGTGATGACTGTCCTCCCTTGTTGTAACAGTTGGTGAGGGAGGAGAGAGAGTCCGTGAGAATACTCTCCCTCTCTCTCCTCTCACACGGGGAGAGGGTTTACCTCACACTGAACAGACGGCTTCTTTATTCTTGTATTTTACTGGAAGAATGGTTGGTGAGTAGTATATGTGTGTGTGTGTGTGTGTGTGTGTGTGTGTGTGTGTGTGTGTGTGTTCTTTTCAAACTTTTTCGCTGTTTCCCGGGTAGCATAGTAGCGCCAGGTGTCGATCGACAATCATGACCTGACAAATAAGTGACCTGCCTGTATGCGTCAGATTAGTTGCGAAATATCTGAGCGTGAGAAATAAATGACCCAATACGTTTTCGTTGCCATGCTCAACGAGGACTTCAACCGTAATATTATCGGTTGCTGCTGACATTTAACGCCATCACCGCCAGATATACCTGGTAGCATTTACAGCGAACGTCCGATATTTGTGTAATTTTGTTGCGCGTTATTGACGACGGTGTTATAACGCAGAGTGCTGGCTGCAGTGGACCTGTGCGCCCAGAACCAGATGTGCTGCTTCCTCAGGGTATGCCCTCAGTCGCTGTCGAGTTCTCTTCTCTAGTCCTCGCGGACGCCCGCGCCACTTCACCTGGGATCGGGGTCGTTCCTTGTGCGGGTTCCCCCTCAGCTTCAAGACCCGTATCTCCTGCAGAACCCCCCACATGTATAGCATTTTGATTCCCATACACGACGTCGAGTCGTCCAGGTGGGGAGTATAGGATATGCCAGTCCTCAGTAAGGTGGTAACCTTCATAGTGGGGCGCGTGCCTACGTTTCCTGGTGATGAGTTTGGCTCTAGTGGGACAAATTGGCGGAAGGCTTTAAGTGGTGTCGCCGAGGACGGACAGTGCAGCCGTATGACACCTGGTGATTCCGCGGGAGGTCGTGAAGATGTATACGTGTGTGTGTGTGTGTGTGTGTGTGTGTGTGTAGGGGATGGGGTCAGCAACCTCTCCTCCCTCAGAGAAGGTTGCAGGACTGGGACGGTGGCTCCTGGAAGTGTCTGTCGGTAGTACTGCGTATCTGGGAGGGGGATTCCTGGAAAACTTGGATTGTGGGGTTGCCAGTACGTTTCCATGACAACCAGTGTTGCATCGTGTTCCCTCTGGCTGGCCACAGAGAGAGAGAGAGAGAGAGAGAGAGAGAGAGAGAGAGAGAGAGAGAGAGAGAGAGAGAGAGAGTATTGGCTTTACCGTGCTCCTGTTGGTTGGGTATTATCGTGTGATGGTGCCTTGAGGGAAGTAAACAGGGCGATGTGTGTCCCCCTGTACTGCCCACCCGAGAGGTCTGGCCTCTGGTAATCTCGGGATGTTGTGTGAGCTTACCGGCCAGCTGAGCTTGCCTGCCTGGCCAGGTGTTCGGCTTGGACGCGTTGCCGTAGCAACCACCGGCTTGCCTCGCATCCCCGGCTGGCGCGGCCCGACCCGGGGGTTATGGCTGAGCGGCCGCCGCACAACACATTCTGTGGATTACACCGTTTTTTTCTCTATCCCCAGCCCAGAGTGACGTCTTCTCCTCAAGCCATCCCGTCAAGTTGATGGGATCTTTATCTGTTTTTTTTTTAGTTTTTCGTATTTGATGTAGATATTCACACGTGAAATGTGGATTTAACACCAGAAATGACCGTAAATATGCTGTTCATGTCGAGTGTTGGTGTGAGAAGCAGCAGTTCAGATCTTTGTCGCTTTTACAATCGAATTTCTGCATTGAAATATTGCTCATTGTCGACGGAAAATTGATGATTGACATCTCCGGGGGAAGATTATTATCACTCCACGTGGGAAAGGTCGAAATCACATTCGAATTAATCGCAAATAAAAAAATCTGAACGATTTGGCTGAATGAATCGAGGAAAAAGTGTATTAATTATATTGTTTATACGTTTTAATATTTTCTAATTTTTCGGCTTTGACAGACGTGGCAAAATGTGCAAAACCTTCAGCAGTTTCTTGAGGTGCAGACCCATCTTGTCAGTTTGGTATAGTTACCTGTAGTTATCCAGAGACACAGGAGACCTCTTTCAGCTCTTCATCCTTTCGACGTTTTCAGCTCAACATTCTTGAGCATCTGAGAAATCTCGGGTCCATTTCTCTCATTCCTTGCTACAGTGAACATCGTCAGGGTGTGTCACCTTCCAAGTGGCCATCACCACCTACCAGGCCCTCAGCTTGCGGCGTCCCCACACAACATAATGTTGGGGGAACCCCTGCCCTTCCAGGTCCTCATGAATGATACACAGAGTCTCACCCCCCCCCCCCCTCACACCTCACTCCTCAATGGCACCTCATAACCTAGCTCTTGTTTACGTTTAGTCTGAGCTTCCTCTTTTCACACACACACACACACACACACACACACACACACTTTCCAAGATTCAGACATCAGCTTGTGCAGGTACTCTTTGGAGTTTGCCACTAGAGCCGTGTCATCTGTAGACAGCATCGGATTCACCATTGACCCTGGCACACTGTAGTAGTAGACCCAGCCCTCGGCCTCACACCCTTATATTTACCTCTCATCATCCCGCCTTTAAAGAAGTTAAGGAACCTTGATGACCACATCACACGCCCATGACGCAGCCTCACGCCCACATGGAACCCCTCACTCTCCTCCCTTCCTACTCGCTTACATACATACCTCTCTCTCAGTAAAATCTCCTCACTGAATTTAGTATCTTTCCAAATACTCGTAGCGCCTCAGCAAGACGTCTCTGTGAGCCTCTCCTTATTCTTTCTTTGTACTCATAAATGCTACACACACACGTCACTCTCTCTCTTTCTCCATTTCTCACTCAGAGGTTTCAAAGCAAACCCCTGACTCACATACCCTCAGCCTCTCCAGAAGCCATATTGCTCCAGCTCCTGAGGATGAATGATAATAATAATGATAATAATAATAATAATGATAATGATAATGATATCAATTTATAATTTCATCATGACACATGCAGGACTGGTGTGGAGGTGTATGAGCACCTCGTCTTGAATGTGGCGGTTGTTGGTCAGTTGGACCCCAGCACGGACTGGCAACTTTTTGGGGTAGAACTTGGCGCTAAGTTTAAGTTGGTCTACTTGGCACTCGTCACGGAGAGAGAGAGAGAGAGAGAGAGAGAGAGAGAGAGAGAGAGAGAGAGAGAGAGAGAGAGAGAGAGAGAGAGAGAGAGAGAGAGAGAGAGAGAGAACTGTCAGTAGCAAGCGCTCGGTAGTTGGGTCTGCTTGTGTGCCGTAGGAACGAACATTGTTCCGGCAGCTGTGACGCACGTCACTGACCCGTAACAGACCTGAAGAATGACCCAGGGTCCGCCCCGCCACCCCCTCATGTTGCATAGCCATGCACTGCCCTTCTCAGTCCTCCGGGTAACGTGTTACCACTTCTGTCACCTTCTCAGTCCTCCGGGTAACGTCTTACCACTTGTCACCTCAGTCCTCCTGGTAATGTATTACCACTCTTCTGTCACCTTCTCAGTCCTCCGGGTAACGTGTTACCACATCTGTCACCGACGCTCGTGTTGGCCTCGTGTCTTCCGTCATCGCTGAGGACCCGAAAGACCTGAAACATCTTTTTCTAACAGTGACGGAGGCTGATGTGTGTGTGTGTGTGTGTGTGTGTGTGTGTGTGTGTGTGTGTGTGTGTGTGTGTGTGTGTGTGTGTTATGTAACTCGGTGGGTCTGGGTGTTATATGTACTGTATGTGGCTAACACAGTCCGTAGGCTGGAGGTCTTTGGAAGGGGGGGTGAACCGCGAAGGAAGGTGTTATATAACACAGGTCACCAGGTGTAGTGAGGGAGTGCGGTGTTACGTAACACAGGTCACCTAGTGCAGTGAGGGGGTGCGGTGTTACGTAACACGTGGCCCCTAGTGCAGTGGTGTTGTTTAACACATGGTCAAGTACAGAAGAGCCGAGGGGAGTGGGGAGGGGTACAGGGTTGTGTAACGCGGATCTAAAATTTTGTGGGGGAGGGTGTTAGGTAACATATGTATAACACGGGTCAAAGAGTAGAGTGAGGGTGGGTGTTAACTTGTTACTAACAGGTGTCACCAGAGAGAAGGGAGGACATCTTGCATAACACACGTCACAGTACAATGAGGCAGTGTGTTACGTCGCCTGTAACATTTAGGCAACGAGGTTGAGTGTTTGTAACACGAGTTGCCGAGTGAAGGGAAGGTGGGTCAGGCGTTACAAAGTGTTGGGTATAACACAACGTAACGCAAGTCACCGTAAAGTGAGGGAAGCTGTTACGTAACATAGGTCACAAGGTAAAGTGACGGAAGATGTCACGTACTGTGTAACACGCGTTGCCGATAAAAGTGTGGGAGGTTTGCCATGTTATTAAAGGTCACACAGCAAAGTGTGTGTGTGTGTGTGTGTGTGTGTGTGTGTGTGTGTGTGTGTGTGTGTGTGTGTTTTATATATGTCGCTCAGGTCACACAGGACAGAGGAATGTTCTTTATTTACAGGTCACCAAGAAGGAGGGTTGTGGAGTGTGTAGCACATTTCACCATGAGGGTCTGTTGTACACCATGTAACACATGTCACCAAGAGGCTGGGTGGGTTGTGCAACATGCAACACAGGTCACCAAGAGGCTGGGTTGTGCAGGGTGATGTGTAAGGTCAGTAGGGGAGGCACAGCAGCGGCTGTCCGGGTGGGCGACACGCTGGCACCACTGACTGTAGGGGGGAGAGGGGATGGGTGGTCCAGTCAGACGGCGGACCCCCTGACCCGGCTACTGGTGGGGGTCGCTCCTGCCCACCACACACGTGAGTGGCCCACCAGGTGGTGACCCGGCTACTGGTGGGGGGTCGCCCCTGCCCACCACACACTTGAGTAGCCCACCAGGTAGGGCAGGTCTTGGTGGTGGGTTGAGTTACCTGTTTTATCTTCATCAGTAACATCAGTGCCAGTCCACTGGGGAGAACCTGCCACACTCCGCCTCTCACACCCGTACGTACACGTCCTCAACTCTCGTCCATCCTGGAAATGGAAAACTTGGACTCCCGCGGTGACACAAGGGAAATTTGACATATTTTCGTAGCAAATTTGATTCGTCACACAAAACCAACGCTTCCCGCCTCCCATACACAGACTTGTATCATTCCTTCCACTGCTGAACCATTCCTCTGGTCCTTGATTCGTCGTATCCTCAACCTTGACGAATCCTGTCGCTTCTTGTACCTTCTTTATGCATACAAACCGTATTTTATATTGACCAACTTCTCGCATACCAGACGCTCTACACCAACTCCCTCCAACAAATCTACCCTCAGCATCTCCCTCCCCCACTGCAGTAGTATCGTCCATGCAGAACTCGATTCCCCGGATCCCTGACTTCATTCACAAGGTTCTTCACCATTCTGACACTCACGAACCTTCATCAGCTTCAGGACCAAGCGTCCAGCGTGTACTGGCATTCTCTCAACACCTTCATCCAGTCCACACACTGTTCTGCTCACCCTCGCTCTTGATCCGGCTAACAACACGGCATCATCATCTGCTTGCAGCAGCAGCAGCAGCTGTGGCAGCTTCGATTCTGTGTCTCCTTCATTGAGTGGTATACCGCTTATCACCCCACCACTCCCCCATCTTGCTCAGAACCCCAGCTATAAAGACTTTAAAAACAACATCACCTCTGACAATCATATCGCACTTCAACATCAACATCTATTTCACACACACACACACACACACACACACACACACACACACACACACACACACACTGCTCCTCCACGGAGTCTGTCTCGGGCAAAGCTGTGGCAGGGAAGAAGGCAGTAAAGGCGAAGGTTGCACCACCAGTTCAGGGAGAGGAGCTAGATACTGCAATACTAACAGAGAGAGAGAGAGGTGTTCCAAGCATTCTCCCCTCACATGCCGCTGGTGCCACACAAGCTGGGCCTTACACCACCTTATGGAGCGCTCACCTCACCACGCCTGGAGAGCCCTCAACATAATGCTATGAAACACACATCACCCTAGTCTGACCCGCACGATATCAGCAGAGAAAACGATGCGACGCACTGAACGCTGGAGGCAGTACGAGGCCTCCATTAACAGACCACCACGTCTGCGCCTTATCCTTTATGGTGGTTGCTCTCTTGAAGGTGTTCGTATGGCAAGATAGTTGATCTCCCGTGTTGATATGAAGATCAAGGTAGGTTCAGGAAGGTGTGTGTGTGTGTGTGTGTGTGTGTGTGTGTGTGTGTGTGTGTGTGTGTGTGTGTGTGCTGGAGTGGCTTGCAGGATGAGATTGCATGATCATCTCGGCCGGTATGTGGTACAGCCCCGCCCTGCTGTTTGCTTGTTCGGTCCTAGACTGAACCTTGGCCGTACTAAAGCCACAGAACGGACGGAAGTGTGGGGTGTAGAACAGCCACAGAACGGACGGAAGTGTGGGGTGTAGAACAGCCACAGAACGGACGGAGGTGTGGGGTGTAGAACAGCCACAGAACGGACGGAAGTGTGGGGTGTAGAACAGCCACAGAACGGACGGAGGTGTGGGGTGTAGAACAGCCAAAGAACGGACGGAGGTGTGGGGGTAGGAGAGCCACAGAACGGATGGAAGTGTGGGGGTAGGAGAGCCACAGAAGAGACTTATGTGTGGTGGAACAGAAGCACCTGGAGAACGTTCCTCCACGGGTGTGCACAAGGTAAGTGGGGCTCTGGTGGTTACGTGTAAGGGTGACGTTTCGTGGTAAAAGTTAAAAGAGTTGGAAACTTCAAATTCATAAACCAGTTAGGAGAAAGTAAAGCTGGTTCTCCCAGGACGAGTCTCCTCTTGGTGGCGAGGGTGGCCACACCTGCATGTACACCGCCATGATACGTGCAGAGCTGGAGGGGCGCCACCTGCACGTCCCTCCCTTGGCGCCCAAGTACGTGGAGGTGACAGCTGGACGGTCCTGGCGCCCAGCACGTGCAGGGGACCTGAGGTGGGTGGGGAGGACGATCGCGAGGCACGTGGCACGACTTGTTATGTAACACTGAAGTTGAGGGTCACTTGTGAGGGGGCTGGCGGCTCTCATTGCCTGTCTCTTGCTGATCATCTGGTGCTGTTGAGACAGCAGACTGCTACTGCTGCTGTTGCTGCTGTATCTGAAGGTTTGGGAGCTGTCTGTCTTCCTTACTTTTTTCTGCTCAGCAGACAGCTGCCTGCTCCTCCTCCACCGCATGTACCTTTAAGTCGCCTGATGGCGAGGATGAAAGGAAGTAATGAAGCTCAATATATTAAACACCTCAGAATTGTTTTATGGTTTTAATACATGTTAAGCAGTTGTCACGAACTTCAAAGATATACATGTGAACAGCACGTTATGTGCCGGGTGGGTCCTACTGTAGGCGTCCTCAGAGAATTGACTCCAAGGCTTCTTGAAGTGTGGCGGGCCTTCACAGGCGTGCAGATGCTGAGCACGGAAACCAGGTGTGATTATACTCATTCTTTTGATGGCGACTCATCAAGTCGATGGATGACCGGCTTGCTGCTAGTTCTAAAGCCTCGTTCCACAGGGTTGACTGGCTGGTGGTGGTAATGTAGTTGGTGTCATCGCTGTATTTCCAAAGATATGGGCCTGGGCTAGACGACATTACAAGCACTTGGTTAAACTTGTGTGTGTGTGTGTGTGTGTGTGTGTGTGTGTGTGTGTGTGTGTGTGTAGTTTATACAAATAGTAATAGATATTAGACTAGTTACAGTGGTGGGCTGAGGGCCACGTGTATTCAGTACATAGGATACAGGCACGGTACAGGATGGGTCAGTACCTGTATATATAAGGATGGTAGAGTAATGTTTGAGTTAGGTTACAGTATGGGCTGAGGTCCTCATGTACTCAGACCACAGCTATATATCCCGGCACAGTACAGGATGGGTCAGTACCCGTACACGGCTGAGGTGATATGAGCCTGAAGTAGTGTGTGTGGTATGCACGACTCTTCACATATATTCAGTGGCTTTCCTGAGAGACAGATGATCTGGCAGTTGTACGCGATCGTTTGCAACCAGTCCAGTGTTGCACATTGAAGCACTCTAACAAACTTCATTTACTGGCACGTTTGTTACAAGTTTTTTTGCAGCCTCACGTCCGGGGAAAAAAGAAAATAGTCTGAGTGTGAGGGTAGGAAGGTGATGCATGGCTGTGCGGCGGTCATGATTGTAGATAAAGTTGCGAGAAAAAGTTTCATAAAACGATGATGAAGAAAACTCGCTCGCAAAACTAGGAAGAAAACGTGAGACGTAAGGGGGCCGTAGAGAGGAGGAGAGATGATTTGAAAGCGAGGGAAGGGAGAGACGGGGAGGTTGAGGCTAGTGATGGTGCGGGTGGGAGGGTGGGTGAGAGGCGCTTGTGATAGTGAGAGGGAAGTGGACTAGGGAGCGTGGGAGGGTAAGATGAAGTGGTATTGAGACGGGGTGGCGGGATGGAGATTGGGCAAGACACCTACACTCTGTCTGTAAATGGTCACTTGTCTCAGCCCCTGACCACCACCACAACCACTGTCACACTGCTGGACGGTGGTAGATGGGGAGAGACTCCCTCTCCTGCTGTCTCACGTTGATGGACATGCTATATTCTCCCTCCTCTGACGAGAGGTGTCACGTAGATTGGTACCTTGGAGATGGAGTGGGAGGACAAGAAACGTTCTTGTGGATAGGGCACAGTATGGCAGCCTGGCTAGTGGGCGTGGAGGGCAGGTCTCGGACGGACGGATGTATGTATGTATGGGTGTGTGGATGGGTAGCTAGTGACGTGGGTGGTAGTGTAGAGGCTGGGATATGGACGTGGGATACCTGGAACAGACAGGTGACATAAGACCTGATGGTCTGTGACGAGTTTGTGTGCTGAAGAACAATGGTAGTATCGTGCAGGCCTAATCTATATGGATGGACGTAGCTGAAGGCCTTCTACCAGACCACCGCTCCTTCCAGCTCAAGAGCCGGCAAGGAAAGTAGCCATGAAGAAACGATGTTGTGTATTTGCTTTACCCACAAAAACTTTTATGAGAAAGGATGAATGGAAAACGTCTCCTGGTACAACGTTGATCCGCAGATTGCTCTGGGAAGGAGGCTTTTCCCATGTTAGGAAAAACATTGTGAACTGTATCCAGTCATTCCTAGATAGGTTGTCCACCGATGATTGATATCATCGAAGTATCTGTTAAGCTGTTCAGTGTACTTGTGGTCGTGGCTTTAACAATACCCGGTGTCATTTATGTCAGTGTTCTATAACTACTGCTGAAGAAACGTTTGCATAACGTTTCCTTCCCTGTAGACTGCCACTGTTATTTCTGGTCGTTTTATCTTTTATATTATGGCTAAATTGAGCCATACCTCCGAGAATACTATGTTGAGAACCTGTGTTACATTTGGTCGGAGTCGACGTCTTGGGAAAGAATGTCAGATCTGCTGTGGGGGTTCTTTTATACGGCGTATTTCAGATGGACGGAATTAGTTTTGTTATTGTCTGCGTTCTCTCAAGTTTTTCTGTGTCAGCGTATTGTAAATCTAGCATGACTAGGACGTTGGAAAGAGATGTTTTCATTTTGTTGTTTATGTATTTAGTGAGGTAGTGTTGGTGGTGTACGCGGGGCTGTGTGGTTGTGGGAATAGTGTGTACAAGGTTGATATGATGGTGGTGGTGGTGGTGGAAATGGTGGCAAGGTTGTGGTAGACGGTACCACCCACTGTCTACCATGCCCTGTGGTAGACGGGAGGGTGATAGCAGTAGTAAGGCGACAGTGGGGGGAGCGGTATCATTTTCACTGTGGCTAAACCTGCTGGCCCAGTCGGTCGGCCGGCCGGCCCTCTAGAACCCTACCGCTCGCCCCGCCCTGCCCTGCCTTCACCCCCTCTCTGTACGTACCTCCCTCACCATCACCCCTCACTGTACCTCCCTCACCATCACTCCTCACTGTATCTCCCTCACCATCACTCCTCACTGTATCTCCCTCACCATCTCTCCTCACTGTATCTCCCTCACTGTACGTCCCTCGCCATCACTCCTCACTGTACCTCCCTCACCATCACCCCTCACTGTACGTCCCTCAACATCACCCCTTACTGTACCTCCCTCCCCATCACCCCTCACTGTACGTCCATCACCATCGCCCCTCACTGTACCTCCCTCACCATCACCCCTCACTTACCCCCTCCTCGCCATCACCTTCACTGTACCTCACACATATCGTCGCACAATCTGAGGCCCATAGAAATACACGTAGTGATGGCGGTAAGTGTTGTCGGCCAGACAGCTGCCGGCCTGAAGTAGATGTACGGAAGTGCACTGTGATCATGTACAAGGACGTCCGTCCATGGTAGTACAGGTTCGTGAAGTACATCCTGGCTGTGGTAGTGTTGCTGCTGATCACACAACATACCCAGCATAGTGCAGTGCACCATGGTAACCTCTGTACATGGTGTACTGCTGTAGTGTGATGTAGGCGGTATGCTCTATCGGCTGGTATGAGGCCTAGTATGCTGGATCGCTCACACGTGCGCTAGTGTGGCGGCTAGTATAATGGAGGTCTCATATCCCCTGGGCAGTATGTGTTCTGTAGAATGCTTTTGCAGGTATGTTGCAACGTGCCTGTACCTGCTGTACCGTGCGTGTGGTATGCTGTACCGTGCGTGTTGTATGCTGTATCCTGCCTGTACCTGGAGTCAGTGTAATGTTGTCAAAGCTGAATGACTCTGAGCCATGGGAGAACGTGACACCTCATGGAGGCTCTTGCATCCTCATACTCTCCCTCATGGAGGCTCGTGCGTCCTCATACTCTCCCTCATGGAAGCTCGTGCGTCCTCATACTCTCCCTCATGGAGGCTCGTGCGTCCTCATACTCTCCCTCATGGAGGCTCATGCGTCCTCATACTCTCCCTCATGGAGGCTCATGCGTCCTCATACTCTCCCTCATGGAGGCTCGTGCATCCTCATACTCTCCCTCATGGAAGCTCGTGCGTCCTCATACTCTCCCTCATGGAGGCTCGTGCGTCCTCATACTCTACCTCATGGAGGCTCATGCGTCCTCATACTCTCCCTCATGGAGGCTCATGCGTCCTCATACTCTCCCTCATTAGTACTTATTCTTGCTGTTATTCTTAAAATCTTAACCCCTGCCATCGTACAACAACAACAACAGCAACAACAACAATTATAATGATGATAATGATAATAATAATAATGATAATAATAATAATAATAATAATGATAATAATAATGATAATGATAATTATAATAGATAATAATGTTTGATTATCATTTTTATTATTATTATTATTATTATCATTATTATGATGATGATGATGATGATGATGATGATGATGATGATGATGATGATTTATAGGTAACCCAATCAAGGAGGGTGGCAGGCAGGGGTACAGATGGCTGGAATGAGGACATATGAATGAGATGAGGAGCAGGCAGGCGCCAGCATAAGAGACTGTCACAGGTCATACTCCCGATATATCGGTGTCATTAGTAATAATTATAATTATGATAATGTTGATAATGAGTAATGTTGATGATAGTTATGATAGTGATAATTAACGGGCATTGGTGAAGGCAGAAGCTGAGAAATGTAGATAAAAGATATATCAGAGTGGATTGTCGAGGTTGGTATAGAGATAAGAGTGAGGGGACTCAAACCCGAGTCTTTACATGGATGCCACATTGTCCGTTGTGTTATGTAGCTTTACTGCTTGATAATGACCGCAGACGAGAGTGTGCTTGTAGCGCTCTGTGTGCCCGGATGTTGTCGTACTGCTGACCTTTTGGCTGTGTGCTCTGGTTATGTGCCCGGATGGGGTTGTCGTGGTGACCTTTATCTCTGGGATGAGCCATCTCAGCTTATGAGAGGTGACGTTGATGAGGGATGGGAAACAGCTTCACCCTCTAAACCGTCGGATGAGGTGGTTGGAGAAGAGTGGTAACGACCAGTGTGTGTGGCGCGTCTCTTCATGCGAAGCGTAGGAGGGACCGAGGATGATCTTTTATACCCTCTTCTGCACCCTTTCTAGTACCTCACCCCCTCTGTCGTGTAGTGGACGAGCGAGGAGTACCAGGTGGGTTAAGGTTAGAAGAGTTCACTTAAGACGACTGGAAGTTGTAGCTGGTGTTCTGGAGACGAGATGACGTGAGTCCAAATATCGTGAGGCGAAGAGGAATGTAGACACGATGACTGAAGGACTGGAGGATGAACGTGTTCCCTCCAGCTTAGTTTTTGTTTAGGGGCTGTAGCACGCTACTGGAAGGTGGAGCTGACCCCACTCAAATGAATGCAGCGTGTGGGACGCCCCAGGTGAGAGACTGGAAGGTGGAGATGACCCCAATAAGCGTATACAGCTCGACGACGACGCCCTTTAAGGAAGTCTGCAAGCCATGGAATGAGAGCTTTCCCGCAGGCTAGGGTCGGTGCCTCTGGTTGCGTTGTGCTTGACTTGGTGGAGACGGTGGATGGTGAGAGCCAGAAGGGTCCTGCGTTTCTCACTGATATTTGTACCCCGGTGTGTGCTTATTTGTTGCCCTGTGTGCTTATATGTACCCCTGTTTGCTTATTTGTACCCCTGTGTGTGTGTGTGTGCTTATATGTGCCCCTGTGTGCTTATTTGTACCCTTGTGTACGTGTGCTTATTTACATACACCATCATGCTTGTTTATATCGTTGCATATTTATTTGTGCTCCTGCTCGATGCTTACTCACACCCTCCCGTGGTTACTGGAATACCCCTGTGTGCTTATTTATACCCTGGGGTGCATATTTATATCCCCACATGCCTTTTGTGCTGCTGCTTGATAGTAATAATGATAATAATATCAGCTGAATGAATTAATTTCAGTCAGAGAGTGAAGATATGCGGATGAAGCAGATGGAACAGTAAAGAGTGGAACTGTACACACGGATCTGTTAACGCCACAACAGTGTTTACGAGACATTGCTCACTCACTCTTGCCGTTGAGCATCAGTATATCAGTATATGTCTGTCTGTGTGAGACATTCTTGTCTGCACGATACCGCAGGTACAATGTATGATCAAAGATTTATACTTACACGAAAGGAACCCCAAGTGGAGGTGATGGAGTGATTAGATTTTGAGGCACGTATTTACTGGAATTTGCATATTGATTAGGGAAACCTGATTTTGTGCTCGTACTTTACGTGTGCTGAATGTTGGAAAGTTCATATTTATAATGCACACACACACACACACACACACACACACACACACACACACACACACACACACACACACACACACACATCATGGCTGACAACTATTACAAATTATGTACACATATAGCAGGATATAAGCCAAAGCAAGATCCTCTTATATTTTATGCTTTGGTTGTTGGGGTAGGTGGACGTCATGTTGTACACTCGTCCCTCCCTGTGCGTGTGTATGTCCGTCCCGATTAAGGTCATACATGTTGTATAATCAGCTGTTAGATTGACGCATAAATCATATTAAGGTAGAGCAGGTGCTTGAAGTGAATTAAGGGATGTATTGGTGGTGTTATGGCAACTTTTTTACATGAAGTTTTACAAAAAATATCCTTTGTTTAACTTGGATATTTTTTTTTTCCACCAGTGGGATTGCAGAATACATCGTGTATCATGTGTGATCATCTCCTCTCTTGGTTGTTCCTGGATTAAACTGAAGCTTAGCGGATTTGTCGTGGACAAAATGAAGATGTACATAGCACAACTCCAGCGGCCGTTAACGAATTTTTTTTTACGGAAAAACACGAAAATGTGTCGCACGCAAATAGTGTTGGCAGTCATGTGTTGTCCGAGACTAACAGCGTGTTGAATGTTTTCATTTGTATCAGTTTGACGGTACGATTGTAATGACAATATTGTAGCTCTGTACCAATTACTTGCTCTGTGTGTGTGTGTGTGTGTGTGTGTGTGTGTGTGTGTGGGAGTCGCCTCGCCCCCTCCCGCATGCTAGTCTCTGGTGAACTTTATGCTAATATTTCTTTGTGAGATTTGACGTATGATTCTGCTTTTTTTTTAAGCTTCATAATAAGTTTATTTTATCTGTTTTTGTCTACTTGTGATCGTAGGGGAACTTGTCGTTGTCTTCCCGTTGTTGAGTCTGCATCGTGTCCAGTGGCGTAGACCTGTTGTGTGTGTGTGTGTGTGTGTGTGTGTGTGTGTGTGTGTAGGGAGGTACAGGTAGCCCATAGTTGGCTTCGTGGTGAAGATGTACTGCGGCCAAGGTAGGTGGGCTGGGGAGTGAGGCACACCGGGCAGGCCGGGTCACGATGCTGAGTTAGTCAGGGACGTCACGAGTCCAGCCAGGTCCGTCCTGAGTCTGAACCAGAGGGACGTATTAAGTCAGCCTAACTCACCTCCTCACACACGTCTTCAAGTGTTGGGAAAATGTGTAGTATGGAGCCGTAGTGAGGCAGGGGCGCAGAACCCCTCCTTCCTCACGTGCAGCACTTGTGTGTGTACTGTTGGATCCTTCCACTTGGCCAGGGAGGGAGCGGGTGTGTTGTTGTCCCTCCCGGGCTCTCGGCCGACGGGAGTGCTGGCCAGTTTACTTGGCCAGACATAAGCTGGTGGGATGGGGGAGGGATGAGGGAGTGGGTGATGGGTGAGGGAGTGTTGGTGAGGGGGGGGGGAGTTGTAGGTCAGGTCACCGCACTTGCGTGATGCCTCAAGTGTGTGATAACACACTCATTACTACGGAGTTCGCACGCACAGCAGACGCGCACCCCACACGCACACGTCACGCCTCCACCATATCGTACCCACACGCACACCAGGAGTAAGTTCGGACCAGCCCTTGGTCGAACCTGCATTCGAAGCATGGGCGTGGCAGTCGGCCCACACCCAACGCAGGTGTTTATCCTCCCTTCTGCACTGTTCGATGAATTTGTACCTGGCTTAGGCTGGCGCGTGTGTATATATATATATATATATATATATATATATATATATATATATATATATATATATATATATATATATACACACACTTAGGGAGTAAAAACATGGTACATATATAAGGGTTAAGAGACGGGGCAACACTAGTGTAAAATTCTCTCTCCGTAACACAAAAAGTAGTCACAACGCACATGAATAGTTTGTTTTTACCTTTAAATTAATCCTGGGTATTTTTCCCATGAGAGTATGCCATGTATGCTGCAGTAATTATGGACCATGAATAAGTAGAATGCCAGAGAGGAAAAAAATTATTTACCGATATTGCTCATTAGAAATTAGTAATGTGTTCCGATAAGTTCAATGACGCTTGAAACTTGACCTGGAAGTTTGGTATTAAAAGTTTGATGATATGGTTTAGAATAACTGGTCAGTCGTAGAGGAGTGGAGAGGGATATGCAGTGTGTGGCCTTGGAAATGGCCAGGTGGTCATCAGGACGCCAACACCTCTCCCATTTTGGGACGTTTCCATGGTTGTTGGTTGATGGCTGGAGGGAGTGTGTTGTGGTGACGGGGCACACAACAGTTGTGGTGTACCCGGTGTTGTACACGATGGAAGGAACGTTTGTGATACATCTGAGAACATCTGGTGTGCATCACTGAGAGGAACGTCGGTGGTATAGGCAGGAGCATGCAGTGTACATCATTCATAGGAGTGTTGATGGTACAGCCAGGAGCATGCAGTGCAGTGTGCATGACGGGAGAGGAGGAGTGCAGGTCGTACAAGTCGTGATGGGTCGTGGGAAGAGCGTTGCACGAAGACCTAATATGTGGCATCCTCACGGTGGAGGTAGTACAGGAGGGGAGGACCTAATGAGATGATACCAGCGCTGGTGTTGTTCCTTCCTCCGTACACCAGCAGTATCGGGAGAGAGAGAGAGAGAGAGAGAGAGAGAGAGAGAGAGAGAGAGAGAGAGAGAGAGAGAGAGAGGGGGGGGGGGTTGCCACTTGTGATCACTGTTTACATGGTCAGGGGAGAGAGTTTTACACCTTCTCTTAACCATGTATGTATATGTACCGTGTGTGTGTGTGTGTGTGTGTGTGTGTGTGTGTGTGTGGTGTGTGTGACCTTCCTAAGAGACTGCCCCGGATGGGTACAGACTGAGTGCCTGTCTCCAGGAGGTATGCAGATCGTCAGTGAAGGCGACGTAGGTAGGGTTGGCCCCGAAGCTGTGCGTGGTACGACACGTACAGAGCCACAGGGAAAACGTGATGAAAAGAAGAACAAAAACATCCAGGAAATAAAGGTTCACATGGAGTTCAGGACGTTCATAGAACCGGACCAGCTACGGTCATGAACCTGCCTGCCTCACACCCCCTCATCCACAACCCACAGTCAATGTTAACGTGTTTCAGACCACTCGCCGCTAGAGACCGTGGGACAGACCACCTTGTCTCTGGTCTGCGCCGTAAAGCAAGTGTCGTGTTTGCAGGCATTACGGAAAGCAGTGTGCCGGGAGACACGGACCTCGAGGGATGACTTGGCCAGTCGACTGTCTCTTGACGTCTCGTCATCTGCGCCGAATGACCATGTTCAGCAGGCGCCGCCCCGGGGAACTGTTGATTACCGAGGCTAATTACATGGCATGATCTGGATGGTATACATTACCACCGGAGACGAAACGATGGTACAGTAATTGACTTGGCAGATTAGGACTGTTAAACCCATGTTTTCCTGCAAGACTCAGAGAAACACTTTGTGTTGCAGATATGATGTGGAGAGACTCTATCCTGCTGCATCTGCCTTGTGGAAGTGGGTGTGTGGGGGGATCAGGTGGGCAACGTTGCCCGGGAGTGTGGTGTACAACATGAACAAATGCCCCGGACGAGAACTCGTGAGGCGAGGGAAACCAAGGTAGGTGTCGGCAGCAAGGTAACTGAGACCAGCCGGAGGGAAAGATGTTGACCCGGAAATAACATCCACCAACAGCAGATGTGTGAATGTTTCCCATCCCGACATTCAACATGGTTACCTCGCAACACAACGTAGTAGAGGAACAGCCCGGAGTGAGGACCAAACAACGCCACGAGGAATTAGACGATTTAACCAGGAGAACTGGAGCTTGGAAGGGAGACACAACGATCGTGTGTTTGCCTTACGCTTGGTATCCTCTTTAAGGCCAGCACACCAGTTCATCGTCCAGACATCACCACTGAGGCGCTGGAGATACGCACCAGACTCACACCAGTGGGGAACGAAGGAGGAGTGAGGGATGATGATCTCTGTACAGGAGGAACTAAGTGACGGATTACGTAGGCGACGGGAGAGCGGGAAGGTAGTCTGTGAGGGAAAGTGGAGTGCCAGCGTGGACTCAGCCTCACACACACCACCAGAGGTAATCCTCACTGACGTGTGGAGAGTACACATGCAGTGCATTAAATGGTATTAACTGGTAGAGTTAAGTGGTAGAGCTACGCTCTCGAGAGAGGGTAGGGTGGTAGAGGGAGACTTTCCCAAGATGGGCGGGCAAAGTGGTAGAGGTCCACTCCATCTCTCTCAAGGAATGGATCCGAATATGTTGTTGACTAAATGGGGTCAAGTGTATATACTTCCGGGAACTGCGAGTGTCTGGGTGTTCTCGTCCCCCGGTACGGCTGGGGAAGTACAGGACTCGAAAATGTTCAGGAATCATTTACAGTGATTATGAGCCAAGGATCTCGACAACTTAGGAGGTACCTAGTTACTGGTGACACCACCCCTGGTGTATTAGTACGAGGGGCTGAACATGTAGGCTGCTGGAGGTCAGTTTCCCTCAGCCTGCACACCAGAGAGAGCAGGGGTCACCCGCATGCTGTCTACGACGATTGTTGTGTCCACATTATCCGACGCCACCAGGAGGACGCGGGTGGAGAATGTTATCAACATGTAAAGCTCGAGGATGTTAGTGTTAACATGTGGTCTGCTTCCGCTCCGAGGATGTCACCCAGACGGGGAGGTGGTACAGGATACCTGGGGAAGATGTGTGTGTGTGTGTGTGTGTGTGTGTGTGTGTGTGTGTGTGTGTGTCTTCCACCAATTGCCACTAACCTGCCACCACCACTAGCACCGCCACTGATAGGTTTATGTATCAAGGGCACAGCCAAGTGCTCCAGCTGTAGGGGGCATTGGAGACCTCTTGAGTCAAGAGTGCTGTAGAGAGAGAGAGAGAGAGAGAGAGAGAGAGAGAGAGAGAGAGAGAGAGAGAGAGAGAGAAGGTGTATCAGCCAGTGTGCCTCTGGTGGTCTGTGGTGCACATCGTTCTGCTCGTCTTTGTCTGGTTCTGTTCAGGTCGTGGAGTGCGTCCGCGTCTTTGTGAGTGTCGGATGTGTCTACCCCGAGGCTAACTTGGCGAGGGCGTGGGTAATGTTGCTGTCTGTGGTTACCATACCATCTAGAGGGATGGTCGTGAGAGGCAGGTGGTGCTGACTGTGCCATGGGCGGTGGCTGTGTAGCACAGATCCAGCTGGGAGTTGTGTTAATGGCGTGACTATGTCGCTACCTCCCACCCATCGCCTGTGCCGCCACCACCACCACCACACCCCCACACACCTCATACACATCCCGCACTCCAATAACCAGCATCACCCCCACCCCCCCTTTTTTGTCCTCCTGCGCCTTCTTTGTCCCCCTCTCCCCTGTTGTCATCCACATGTTGCCTGGGACGTCCTCCTGCAGCAGTATGTCATCCTCCTGGGCCTGTCACCCGGGAGGCATTACCTGTGTCATCCAGTCATCCTCGCCCGGATGGCATTACCTGTGTCATCCAGTCATCCTCGCCCATCACCCACAACCTTCACCTCATCATCCTGTCTGGAAGCTTTTTATTTTTTTTTCCTGACGATGCTCTTCATCCTTACGGTTGATTGTCCTTCCCATCACAGTCATAAGCATAACCCCATCACCGCCGGGCCCCACCTGCACCACCCCATCACCGGGCTCCACCTGCACCACCCCATCACCTCCGGGCTCCACCTGCACCACCCCATCACCGCCGGGCTCCACCTGCACCACCCCATCACCGCCGGGCTCCAAGTACACCACCCTATCACCTCCGGGCCCCACCTGCACCACCCCATCACCACCAGCCTCATCACCGCCGCCTCTTCGCTAACTACACAGCCATTTCCCCTCTCCTCTCACCCTTACTCTCCCCTTCACTCTGACGTCCCATAAATCCAGCTCTCCCTCGCCTCTCGTCGCCAGGCCCCGGACACACCGCCCTTCTGGCCGTGTTCAGTTGCATGGTTATGTAGCGGGCCACAGTGAGGAGTGCGTCTTACCGGTACGTCCAGAGGAAATGCTTTAGTCTGGGGTGCCAGGCCGCCTCTTCCTTAATGAAGTCCAAGATTTAATCTCTTTTTTTGTAATTTTCAGGTCTTGTTTTTTGTTATATGTTTGTTGTATTTGCTTGTTCTTCAGTGGCAGGTACTTGTTCTTTGTTTAAGTGTTCATCGTGTGGCGCGTCACAGCGTAATTCCGGTGTTGGGCTGCGTAAGATTACTACGTCTCGTAGTATTTTCCTCTTCGTTATTATTATTATTATTTTCCCCATTGGTGATTACTTTTCCTCCCTGGTAGAAATATTTCCTGAAACTCAACTTCGTTGGAAATTCTGACGCTGGGGGTGTGAGTTGGGGGGGAGTGGGGGTTGGGGTGTGGGGTGGGTTTGCGTTCGGCATGACGCGGGCTGTTGGTTACATCATGGTTGAAGCTGAGTGCTCCGACACCCACCTTGCTATAGTAAATTGCAACCCCCCCCCCCCTCTCTCTCTCTCTCTCTCTCTCTCTCTCTCTCTCTCTTTCAAACAGCTAAGCTAGTTTTATCTCCTTTCTAACCCCCCATTATGAGCTCGAGCATGGGTACATACATACAAGTAAGCCTCAGGTCGTGACGTGTGGGTCTTGAGTGACGTGTGGTCTCGTAAGGTCGTCAGGTCGTAGGCTCACGCCATCAATACCTGAGGGTCGCAGCGTGATCGTCCTGCACGAGAAGGAGGTCCCCACCGTCCTGCAGTATCGTCAGCAGTGTGCCCGTGGCCTCGGCTGCAGTGTCTCAACATTATAAGCGTGGCGGTGATGGGCCTGGGTGGCCGTGACAACACAGTACCGCCACCACGACCACCACCATCCTGCCTGCTGGTGGTATGGCCGCTGCCGTGTACTCCCGCTGCAGGGGAAGCCCTGGCTCCATGTGTAGCCGAGGCTGCACGAGCCACAAGAGTTGGAGCTGCGCCTGTGTTTCATGGCTGAGCAGGAGCTGGTCTGCTGGCGGCCTCACGAGAGGGGAAACAAATACATCATCAGCAAGTGTCAGTGTGTTATGAGGAGGTGCTCGTGTATTATGAACAAGTGACAGTATGTTGTGAGGAAGTTGCCCATGTATTATGGGCAAGTGTCACTGTATCGTGAGGAAGTGCCCGTGTATTATGAGCAAGTATCGTTGGTGTGTTGTATCACAAAAGGTGTTCTCCTGGGTCGTATGTAGGACGCTGATGGCTGGATGAAGTAGCCAGCGTCGTGTGTCGCCAGTTCAACAGCTTAATCCTGAAGGTGGTGGGGTCAGGTGTGACCCAGGGGGAATATATTTGTCTTGTGGAGGCAGTGTCCTGTAGAGCATGTTGACCAGCCCCGGGGGAAGGTCCTACATGGACTGATCTTGTTCGTCGAGGTCTGGTGTCACATTGTTGATGAAGAGATTGTTGTAATGACTTAAGTTGGCAGATATACCAAGGTATGATATATTTAGTGTCACGAGGCCTCGGAATGTCCTGAAATGTGATGCACACTTTCCTCCTTTTTCTCGCCAGAGCTTCGTGTGTCAGCATATGTTGGAGTGCACACACTCCCCTGACGACACGTTGGAGGCAATTTAACTTTTGACGGACATTACGTCATAAGGTCATCTGGAGATCATTAGTGCAGGATTAATGGTAGCCGGTAGACCCTGCGCAACCACAATATGCCCGGCCCTCTGGTGTGGCTGACTTACTGTAACTGTCAGAAAGAGAGAGAGGAAAAAAGTTTGGCATGGTGGTGGTGGTGGTGGTGGAGGAGGAGAGGGAATGTGTTATCAAGCCATGAGCGTCGTGCTCACGGACCAACTCTGAGGGCAGAATAGCCGCCAGCTTCGTTTATATGGTAATGAAGGATGAAGGGTGCCTCCCTGGGGAGGGTGGTGACGCAGGCGAGTCATCTGGGTATTTTTAGTCGAAATTTTGAGTGGTTGTTTAGTGGGCGTGGGGGGGAGCAGTGGTGAGGAACAGGGGACAAGGCAAAGAATGATTTCCTGTGGAGTAGAGGAGCTTATTTGTTGGGTCAGGTGAGAAGAACTCTTTTTGAATAAGTGGGAATCATCGTCGAAGATGGACGGGTTATGGTGTGTCTATGAGAGTCGTCGTCAACAATAGACTGGGGGTGGTGGTGTTGATGGTGGCGAAGTGTCTCGCTCTCCTCTCCGACCAGAGGGCCGGCCAGCTGGCCCGTGTGACGACGTCGTTATGTTCTGCAGCAGGTCGACCACTGTTCCTCTTGGCACGCGTCGTGGCCGGCAGACGGCGACGCATCCCTGGGGCAGCAGGTTTGACAGACACTCGGGGTTCTGCTGACGTTATGAAGATGGGAATAGATGTGTCGCCGATTGGATTGTGAAGTGAGACTGACGCTAAATATACGAGCCTCGGGAGAGACCTATTTACTCCTCCTCGTCCTCCTCCTCCTCCTGCAGGAGGCACTGGGTCATGTAGGAACCCAGGTCTCCTGCACCGACAACGATTCATTACCATTTAATTGAATAACTAATTTAGCTTTATCAATGACAAGTTCCCTGAAACAATAGGGATCCTGGGGAGGCCAAATTGAGTCTTTTACAGAGCCAACTGATTGATGGGGTGGAGGGCTGGGGAACTGCGGCTGATGGTGAGGTAAAGATTGTGTGTGTGTGTGTGTGTGTGTGTGTGTGTGTGTGTGTGTAATCCTTGGGTTCTGCGAGCATCCTTCAAGAGTTACGGGAGATTCTGTAATGGTAACAAACAAGAGAAAAACGCACGGAAGCCCAGTAGTTCACAGTGACGGTGTGGGAGAGGTGACGTGATATCAGGTTTCTCCTACAGGAGGGGAGACGTATTCAGGCGCCGTTTGCGCACTCGTGTCCCTGAGCCAGGCACTGCCTGAAATGGTTCAGGTGGCGAGGGTCAGCGTTATTCACGGGTTGGTCCGGCCAGGTCGTGTCGCTGTGTAAGTGGTAATGGCAGTCGGAGTAGTTGACGATGACCAGGTGAAGACTAGATGCGGTAGTTCTTCTGTCGTGATGGTTGAGGCTGTCCACCTCTCGATCTCTCACCTGAACAGTAAGCCTCGGTCGTATGAGGTCACATGAGGTTACTTCATGCTGTAATTACAGGAGTTCATAATCGTACTCTGGAGAGCTGTAATGTCGCGCACTGTTGTGGTACAGACCCGACCTGGTGATGGGGCTGCGAAGACCTAACCTGGTGATGAGGCTTCGGAGACCTGAACTGGTGATGGGGCTGAGGAGACCTGACCTGGCGATGGGGCTGGGTGGACCTGACCTGGTGATGGGGCTGAGGGAGAGCTGATCTGGTGATGGGGCTGAGGAGACGCTGACCTGGTGGTGGGGCTACGGAGACTTGACCTAGCGATGGGGCTGGGGAGACCTGACGTGGTAGTGAGACTGGGGAGGTCTGACCTGGCAGTGAGGGAGGAGGAGCAGAGCCTGCTGCTGGTGAACCATGGCTGCTGGTGGCGGTGACGGTCTTGGACGGGCGTCAGATGGTGTTGGATTTGATCGAGTTATCGGGACGATGGTTGGCGTAGTGATCGGGCCAGGACGTGTGACGGCGGGACACGCACTCACTCACGCCCCACCGGCATATGACATGTTGGCCTGGACCCAGTTTCCTCCCACGGGCGCGTCTGTATTCATCCACCCAGGAGATGTTGGCGTCGAAGATTATTGAGAAATGGGGTAATAATGTCCCCACCCCACCCCACCTAAGCCCACCCCTTTCCGCAATTCGATCAAGAAATATGCCGAGATGGACGCATTTGTCTGTTTGTTTCCTGATGAGTTTTAAGCAAGACATCTGTTGGGCGGTAAGCGAGGCATTGCTAGGCCGAATGGCTGGTCCCCGGGTCTCAGGCATGTTGATCCCACTGAAAAATGTGGCAATCACTTTCCTCCTCCTTCTCCTCCTACTCTTCTTCTTCTTCTTCTTCTTCTTCTTCTTCTTCTTCTTCTTCTTCTTCTTCTTCTTTGTGTGTGTGTGTGTGTGTGTGTGTGTGTGTGTGCGAGAGAGAGAGAGAGAGAGAGAGAGAGAGAGAGAGAGAGAGAGAGAGAGAGAGAGAGAGAGAGAGAGAGAGGTCTGGCGATGTCCATGAATATTTCCGTGGGTCCTCTACCTACATCAGAGAAATTTCACCAGTGATATATCTAAGGGCGTCGTCACGCCCTCTGTCGCCACGAACTGCAACTGTGGTGTGTTATTTTTTTTTAGGTTGTGGGTGCCTGCGTGCGTGTCTGTTATTGAAAAGGGTTAGAATTTGTAGGGTAGACTTTATCCGAGAAATGTTTGGTGATACGTTTAGATGTGTGTGTGTGTGTGTGTGTGTGTGTAAATGAGGCCGTTTTCACATTGTTCCAGACATTTTCTTTAGGAAGAAAGCGAAGACGGTATGTGTGGACAAGGTCTCGGTCGGTAGGTTAAAGACAAGCTCTCAGTACAGTCGTCCAGGCTGCGTGAGTCGAGTTGTCTTGTGTTTTACACTTTTCTTTAACTGGGATTCACCCGTTTGTTTACATCTTGCTTCGTATGTATCTGTTTTTATGTGGTGTTTTGTTCTTTGTCTTGTGATCCAGGATACCTGGAACATGCTAGCGTGTTCCAGGTCAGACCAGGACACTTGATCCACCCAACTGTGTGTGTGTGTGTGTGTGTGTGTGTGTGTGTGTGTGTGTGTAGCCAGCGAACGGGCTTGGCCCCGTCTGTCATCGTCTCTCCGTATTCATTGTATGATAGCCACTCGCCAGCTTCATACGGTACAGTTACGTCCGTAACACCGACCCCATGTCACAGGAGGAGTGTTTGTGATGGGAAAGTGAGCATAAGGCCGGAGGTACACTACCTGTAACGCGCGGAGAACAGGTGGAGTAAGGTGGTGTGGTGTGCCCAGGCGGAAGGGCATTTTGGATGGTATTGTTGTTCACGAATGATCCTCATGAGTGGGGCCATCGGTAACGCTGCAGAGAGAGAGAGAGAGAGAGAGAGAGAGAGAGAGAGAGAGAGAGAGAGAGAGAGAGAGAGAGAGCCATGCCATGCTTCTGGCACTAGGGAAGAGTGCCCTGCGCCTCGTTGCCTCGCAGCGGGAGGAGCGTATCGCATATCAGTATGAGCGATGCGGGGAGGAGCGTTCCCCAGACTCAATAGTCGGGGAATTTCATCATGGTGAGAGTGGTGGCGGAGGAGGAGGGTGGCTGTGAGGAGGTTTAAAGATGCCATGACTGGTTCCTGCCCCATGCTGAGACGTGCTCCGCGCGCGCGTGTGTGTGTGTGTGTGTGTGGCAGTGAGGGTGAGGCATGGGTGGAGATGATCATTGTTGTGTGGGTGTCGTGACCCTCGTGTCTCCAGACATGGCAACCCTCACACTCAATGAAGCCCTCATTGTAACACCTCCACAGGAAGTGTGGACATTTGATGATGGTGCTGAGTATTTTGACTTACCTCGCGGCTTTGTAGAAAGATGTCGATATAAGGCTTGATGTGTGTCACTATCATCTTGATGAACCTCGAAGGTACAGTATTATTGTCTGCATTACCATGTAACACACTTAGGGTAATGAGCAAAGATGCTGGAAGTTCAGGTTGAAGTGTTGTTGGTGGCTTGTGGTGTAGAGACCGACCTGAGGGCGGTAGTGTCGACTTCAGTGGTAAGAGACTGGCAAAGTAAAAGTCTGGAATATATATATGTGTGTGTGTGTGTGTGTGTGTGTGTGTGTGTGTGTGTGTGTGTGTGTGTGTGTGTGTGTGTGTGATATGGGAATCCCTGGAGGTAGGTGAGGGAAGCAGGAAGGGCCGCCCCCGTTCGTTACCCTGCTGGTAGACTGGCCAGCCAGCCTCGGGTCTTTGTAATTACCGTCGTGAAAGAAATTTTTCAAGAAAAAAAACTTAAGAAAGCACCGGAGGAAGACAACGCTGGGGGAGGGGTGATTATAGAGTATAAGGAAGGAAGTGAACACATGAACCAGATGTGAGGGAAGTGGAGTGAGGGAGGCTAGCCAAAAGATGGAAGATGAAACCCCCCATGACATCATTAATGAAAAATATGTAATGATTATTTTATGTTCATCACCCGCTGTTATGGTATACCAAGCATAGAGAGAGGTGTTGAAAAATGTAATTTTCGAAGAATTATTATTGTTATTATTGTTATTATTATTATTTATCCCTGGGGATAGGGGAGAAAGAATACTTCCCACGTATTCCCTGCGTGTCGTAGAAGGCGACTAAAAGGGAAGGGAGCGGGGGGCTGGAAATCCTCCCCTCTCGTTTTTTTTTTCCAAAAGAAGGAACAGAGAAGGGGGCCAGGTGAGGATATTCCCTCAAAGGCCCAGTCCTCTGTTCTTAGCGCTACCTCGCTAATGCGGGAAATGGCGAATAGTATGAAAAAAAAAGAAAAAAAAAATATTATTATTATTATTATTATTATTATTATTATTATTATTATTATTATTGTTATTATTGTTTCTATTATGTTGTTATTATTATATGTATTGTCGTAAGAGAGATATATCCTTTCCTTTAATGTCACATTATTTTGTGTTGCATTTCTGAATGTGTTGTCATGTACGGTATTAGGAACATGAGACTCCTGGGTTAACGCTGTTCTCTCTCTCTCTCTTCTAGGTGAGTTGACGCAGGGGTCGATGGGGGGAGACAGGAGTCCCGCACAGGTAAATTGATGTGTTGATGTCACAGCATTTGAGTTCACAGTATTGTCGCAGTAGCATTGATGTTACCTTAGTGATGCCGTAGCGTTGATGTCACTCCCTTTGATGCCATGGCATTGATGCCATATCGTTGATGTCACCTTATTGACCTGCACTGACCGCCAAATCAACCCACCTCAATACTACCACTAGGACGTGTGATAGACTGACATATAGATAGATAGATTGATGTACTGAGCTGTAATGACAAATGGGGAAAGACTGTCTAAATATTAAAATCATTAAGTAATTCTTTCGTTTTGTTCATTTCCACGAGAACAAACGAAGGTTATTCTAAATCTGGTTGCATCGATGTCAACAAACTCCTTTTTCTCCCCTTCTACGTAAACAAGACATATTGAAAGGGTCTTGGTTGAGAATCTGTGATATTGAGAAAATATCCTCAGTTGAGATTTTGTCATTGCATAAACAGTGGTGGTGGAAGGGTTGGCCACTTCGGTAGTGGAGGATTTGTTAGCACAATGTACTACACCACCTCGGGTAGCAGTCTGTTGGTTGGTACATAAGCATGCTAATTAGAAGTGTCATACCCAGGTAATTAAGGTTAATGGGTGCACTGTGGTGTCGTTGCTCCCTGGGGATTGTATACCAGTGCATTTACACTGCCGTAACTGTCTGTGTAAACTGTTTGGACCCTGTATTTTGGTGTTGGTACACCGGAGGCCTGTATACCATCGTTTAAACTGCCCTAACTGTCCACATAACCTGTGTCCTACCTGTATTATGAGGTTGGTACGCCCGAGACATGTATTAAATTGCCCTAACTGTCCACTTAACCGGATTCCTACCTGTATTGTGGGGTTGGTACGCCCAGGGCATGTATTAAATTGCCCTAACTGTCCACTTAACCGGATTCCTACCTGTATTGTGGGGTTGGTACGCCCAGGGCATGTATTAAATTGCCCTAACTGTCCACTTAACCGGATTCCTACCTGTATTGTGGGATTCGTACGTCCGGGGCATGTATTAAACTGCACTGATTGTTAGCGCATACCACTGGTTTACCGCTACGCCTATATTTACCCCGAGAGACTTGTACTGATAGTGGAGGTATGTGCAGAAACTGTTTATTGCCTCGCATGCACTAGGGGTTCGCCGGGTGGCCAGAGCTGTGTACCTGTCTGCCTGCCTGAGCTTGCACGCCCTCCTCCTCCTCCTCGTCCCCTGCACGGTGTAACTCGTTGTCTTCTGTAAATGTTACTGGTGTTTGATGAGCAACAGCCGAGGCGGTTGTAACGCTCAGCACGAAGCTGGGCGTAGCGTGTTGTGTGTGCTGAGACAGTGTGGTGGAGCAAGCTGAGCAGGCAAGCATGATAGGTTGGGGCTGAAGGTCGTGCGACGCTACGAGCCTTGAGCACGACGCGTCGGGACGAACCTTTGGTCTGGTGGGCCTGGAGGCCTTTGACCCTTGGAGGTTTGGTCATCGTTCTCACCGTCGTATCCAAGGATGGTATGCTCGTGCTGCCCTCTTGCTGAAGGCGCCTAACTATTGTGCTGAAAGGTCGGTCAAAGAAGAAGAAAAAAAGATTTTTGCCGGCAGACTTTGTTAGTAAATTAGCTTTGGCTGTGGGCGGCGTGGTGAGGCGCACACAACACGGGTCTGGCACGCTACAGGCAGATTAACATGACCGGGGGAGTTGTTGCATGGCATAAATAGAATTATATTTACGCAGAAAGAATCAAAAGAACCCTAAGGGAAATGTGGAAGTGTTTCTTTTTATGGAATTTCGGTAAGATTGAGACGCGCAGCTTAACGCAGCTCCATTCATTTATATACATACTGTATGATGAGCAGGTGAGGTCGTCGTCAATGTGGCGGTGAGAGCGATGGAGGAGGAAGTGTTCCTGGGTGCTGGGAGAAGCGCGTGTTGTACAGCTGCTGGGAGAAGAAGCATTATGATCCCCCCCCCCCCTCTCTCTCTCTCTCTCTCTCTCTCTCTCTCTCTCTCTCTCTCTCTCTCTCTCTCTCTCTCTCTCTCTCTCTCTCTGTGCTGGGCAGGAAGAATGCCGGGGCAGGAGAGCGGGGATGAGTAAACACCAGCTAACGAAGGCACGAGGAGGAGCTGCCGCCACCTCCTCCTGCCCCACATCAGTCGTGGCTGTGAGCATTGGTTGTCGGAGCCCAGGTGGAGGTGGCAGGTGCTGGTCAGCAGGAACGATGTACGACCAGTAAATATCCTGCGGGGTCTCCCGTGGCTGGAGGTGGTAGTGCTGCTGGTCGGTCGTTTGTGTGTGTGGTAGTGCTGCTGGTCGGTCGTTTGTGTGTGTGGTAGTGCTGCTGGTCGGTCGTTTGTGTGTGTGGTAGTGCTGCTGGTCGGTCGTTTGTGTGTGTGTGGTATTGCTGCTGGTGGGTCGTTTGTGTGTGGTCGTATGTGTGAGGTCGTGTCCTGGGTGTTCCGGCAGCTACAGGGTAGTCCCACAGTTTACCCTGGAGTGTAATTACCTATTTTAACTGTTCGGGAGGCAGTTTTACACTCGTGAGGCCACGTCTCTTGAATTTTCTCAGCTATTTTTTTTTTTTTCACCTAACGTATGCTGTCCACACCCGCAGTTACATAATTCAGTTTATTACGTTCGTCTACAATTCCTATGTAAAAAAAGAATAAAAGTGCCTCTACATCATTCCTTCCCTCGGGTCGATTTATCGTTGTATCTTTCTAGGAACTGTTCACTGTTGACATAATTAGATTGGTGTGTGTGTGTGTGTGTGTGTGTGTGTGTGTGTGTGTGTGTGTGTGAGGGGTCTAGGTATGCACGCACAGAGAAGCCCCAGGTGTGCACACATTGCCTGTAAGGAATATGGAAGCACTAGTATGCAAACAGTGTTTGAGGGGTGCTGGTATGCAGTCAGTGTGTAAGGATTGGCAATATGCAGACAGTATGTGAGGGGTGGCAGTATGCAGGCAGTATGTGAGGGGTGGCAGTATGTGAGGTGGTGGCAGTATGCAGGCAGTATGTGAGGGGTGGCAGTGTGTGAGGTGGTGGCAGTATGCAGGCAGTATGTGAGGGGTGGCAGTATGTGAGGTGGTGGCAGTATGTAGGCAGTATGTGAGGGGTGGCAGTGTGTGAGGTGGTGGCAGTATGCAGGCAGTATGTGAGGGGTGGCAGTGTGTGAGGTGGTGGCAGTATGCAGGCAGTATGTGAGGGGTGGCACTATGTGAGGTGGTGGCAGTATGCAGGCAGTATGTGAGGGGTGGCACTATGTGAGGTGGTGGCAGTATGCAGGCAGTATGTGAGGGGGTGGCGGCATGCGGACGGACACAAACAGTTGTGGACACGTGGAGCCTGAGCCGTCCGCCCCCTCACTCCTGAAAAATCAATACGCAGGGAATCCTGCACAGACCAAGGCCGCAGAGCCTCCCGCCCCTGGCTGCTGGTGCCACGAGCAGTGCCACCACCTCCCGGCTCAGCCACACACACACACACACTCACACACACACACACACACACACACACACACACACACACACACACACACACACATGGTGGCACTGTGCCTCCCATTCCTTCACCATATTGGTAGTCTCTCTCTCTCTCTCTCTCTCTCTCTCTCTCTCTCTCTCTCTCTCTCTCTCTCTCTCTCTCTCTCTCTCTCTCTCAGCGTCGTCATACACAAGGCGGGCGCGCTGCAGGTGTATTCACCGAGGCATATGTCCGGACCTGCACATGCCTCACGTTATGGTATAGCCTTCTTCCCTTGTTCTCTCCATAGCCTATATACATCCCCCACCACACTAGCATACATCCCCACCCTGGGTTGTCTGTATATACATACATGTATACATGCGCATCACTGCGCCATTACTGCAGCATGTATACATATACACGTAGTCGGCGACGGGTTCAGTGACACAGATGCTTCTCGTGCGTGAAAGTAGACGAGGGTGGACTGATGCCGTCAGTGTGTGTGTCTGAATGCCGGAATCCTCCAGAAACAGTGCCGGGGTCGTGGCTTTAAGCTGACCTCAAAACTTGACCCACTTGCCCAGGACCGCCGTGGTTGGTAGCTCTTTGTCCGTCTTCTGTAAATATTACCGTCGTTTCTCGCACTCGCCAACCGTCTCTCTGTCAGCTAATTTTCACCCCTCCCCCACCTTTGCTGTTACCTAGACCACGCAGCCACACGCAGTACCCCTGTAACCTTCTGCTTCCATCTGATTACGTTGTGACCACTGAAAACTCGAGGGTGAGCCGTTATGATGTCCGTTTCTTTCGCTGCACCGCCAAGCTTTAGGAACTCTTATACGTTCTCATGTCTTTCCTGTGATCGATACTTCCTGGCTCATTTTCAAGGACAGGTTTTCTGTTTCCATCTAAAGCTCACTTGCGGTCTCTGGCTTCTAGGGAGATATGGCTTGTGGCCGGAGATGTGGACGTTCACCAGGATGCTGATGTCTTAGACTGTAGAGAAATAGAACGTGTGTTTAGAGGCAGTAAGAAGATCTGAAAAGATCAGAAGATGATGCCATTGCCAGACAGTGACCAGGCTATAGGGTACTACTGACGCTTTATATGTGTGGTGATGATGTCATAAAGTCTGAGGCCAGAGATATGGACACTCACCGGAACACTGTGTCTTGCATTGTGAAAAAAAATAATCAAAGCTTTTAAAAGAAATGGTTTAAACAGACCCTGCAGGGAATGGCACAACACATTAATGATATAAGATTCCAGGAATTCTCATATTATGACGTTTTTTGCAACGAGTCGATAAATTTACGACATGGAAGACTATAATGTAATGTAATGAACCAACTTTGTAATAACTTGTGCCATAATTATTTGCCCACTGGGATCTGACAAAGACCCTTTGTTGACTGTTGTAAAACCCTTTTGCGCTACCGTTCACAGGAGGAGCATGACTGCCACAGTAAACTAGCCGCTGATAGTGGCAAAATCTAACCAGCGACGCAGGATTTACACACATTGGTGTGGGCGGATGAAGACCCCACTCTCCTGCCGCAACCAGAGTCCGTGCATGGTGGTCACTCGGGCGCACCTGAATTAAATTGCGCGCGTCAGTGCTGACTGCAGACGGTAGGCAATCTGTCCGTGTCGTAATGGCCGGTCATCACCTCGATGTCCAGGGGATTGTATTGATAGCTGAAACTAAGTTACTCTGGAGCATTTCCGTGACTCGACTGTGGCCCTTGTTCAGATCGCCACACACCCAGGAGCATCATGCCACCCTGTCCTCTGTGCAACATGATTGTGTCACAGCGGTACTACGTCTCTGCCGCGCCACGTTGATGCATAGAGAATCTGGACGACGTACACGGATGGAAAGTCGTGCTGTCCTGCACACGTACAATTGTTAAGTAATTGGTCGTTTACTCGTGTGTCCTCCATGTATTTCCTACATCCTCCTGGTCGGGGCGTATAGAAACAGGTCACATGTCGGGTATTGTGCATCGCTACACACACACACACACACACACACACACACACACACACACACACACACACACACACACGTGCCGTTCCAGCAGGGTAGGTATTTTGAGTTCTCGTAAGTTCTTAAGCACTTCTGAAGGTGGACCGAACGTGCTGCTTGTAGAGACACTGTAGCGAGTGATGTGGTCAGCGGCACCAGGTTCACATTGTTGAAGGGTAATGTAAGCAGCATCTCACACACACGCACCACCTTACCTGTCCTCCAGCAGTGCCCCACACCTGATCTATATACGTCTCTGTGTCTATTTGTGTTTATGCTTATCTGTGTTGCAAATAAGGGCACAGCGACGCGCGTGATCTACATGGTTATCAGTAAATACTTATCTGTGCCCCCCACTCTCTCTCTCTCTCTCTCTCTCTCTCTCTCTCTCTCTCTCTCTCTCTCTCTCTCTCTCTCTCTCTCTCTCTCTCTCTCATGTATGCTATCCTTGGGTATAGGGGATGAAGACACGTACCCACGCATATCCTTGTTGTCGTAAAATCCTACAAAGCTGAGCGGGATTTTAGGGGTTGCTGGAACAACCCCCCTTCCCCTCCCCTCCTGTATTATCAGAGAAGGAACCGCCCCTGACGATCATTCCTCGAAAGTGTCAGCAGCCATCTGCTCCTCCCCCAGCGCTGCCTTGTGGGTAGTGGCCTAGAGATGCCAGAGTGTTGTCGGGGAGGTTAGCGTGGAGGGGCGTCACCAGGCAGGCATGGGTGTGTGTGTGTGTGTGTGTGTGTGTGTGTGTGTGTGTGTGTATGTATGTATGTGTGTATTCATCATTAATATCTGGAACCCAGGCGGACGAGGTGTGCGTGTGTGTCGGTGCCGCTGGTGCTGCGACGGTATGCAAGAAGCATTTCCTGCGCTCGTGTCGTTTTTATTATTATTATTATTATTATTCATATCGAGGGCTCCGGGCTCCTGGACGAATGTCTTGATACAGGCGGGACCCTCGTGAAACAAAAGAAAGGAGAAGAGAATGAGAATCGGATTTTGTTTGTGGGGTCAGTGGTAAAGTAGCCTTTTGAGATAGGGTTAGGTTGTGGGTTCTGAAGAAATACAACGAGTTGTGAGAGTTGCACAGGATGAAGGTGCTTGAGGGGAACGTAGCACAGTAATCATGTGACGCCGCCGAAGCCGACCAAGCGTCACGTTGTGTAGGTAGTGATGGAGGCAGGACAGTCAGCCAAGTCCATGCCAGTGGAAGCCAAGGTCACATGTGTGGAACAACGGAAAATAATAACATTGTGGCGTATGGCAAGATGGGTCGAGTTTGGAGGGGAGGGAGAGTTGGTAAGTTTGATTGCTTTCGATTTGACGCTAAGTTATTATTTAGAGTCAGATCTGCCTCAGTTATGAGAGCGGTGCTGTGCATGAGGACGAATACATCCGCTGCACAGTCAGTGCGAGTGTTCTGTACAGAAGAACACTTGCAGACTGGGCTGCTTGTGTCACGTGCAGTTTGCATAACAGATGCGACGGTAATACTTAATAAGACATTTACTTGAATGGTGGAATGATGGAGCTAAGGAAGGAGATGGGAATGTTATGAGGGGTTGCATGACGGAGATAAAGAGAACAGAGTTCTACTGACCTTACACTTTGATAAGTTACGTTCACCCGCTACTTGATATCCTACCTAAATCTTACGTAAGTCCCTCTTTTGACGACACGAAGCTTAGGTCGTTCATGCAGCAGTCGTGATAGAAGGTGGGGAATCAGGTGATGATGAGTCGTCGTCGTCAGTATACGAGTGCCTGTGGTTGTCTGCTGAAGAGAGGAAGTCGTTGATAGAATGTGGGAAGAATATAGAAAACGGGACGGAACCCGGACGGCCCCACGGCTGACTGGGGAAACAGGAAGAGGTTGATCCATCACCAATTATTACGGCCAGAGACCAGTCTGGGAGGAAGCGAGATGTGAGGGAACAGATGAAAGGAGGAAGGAAAATAACAGTTTTTCTCTGGGTATTTGTCTTGTCCTGACGCCTCACTGTTCTTACGTTGCTAATCATACGAGTTTCTGAACTCTTACGTTGCTCATCATACGAGTTTCTGATCTCTTACGTTGCTAATCATACGAGTTTCTGATCTCTTCCAACATCACAAAACCCCCTCGAAATGACCCACTGGTCTGTTGGCGTTCGAGTTCTTCTTTAATCCTTCGTATCAGCTTGGAACTCCGACCCCAAAGCCTGAGCTTGCCACAGGTCCGTTTCATCATGGGATTATCTCAGTCTTAGAGAAGATGAGAAGACATTATCAGTACAGCGAAGATGTTACGGTGGATCCCGTCTTGATAAACCCCTATTGATGATAATCTATATCTGGGGTTCACATTGCTTATGGGTATAGAGGAGAGGCTCAGAGAGACTGGGAACAATAGAAGTCAGAGCAGTAATGCTGTAGTGGGATAGGTTGGGATGGTTACCCCTCGTGTGGGATTTGATTGTAAGACGAAAGCGGAACAGACGAGCAAGCACGGGCGAGGGTTCTGAGCTCACTCACGCAGAGCGCGAGGATGGATGCCATCTGGTCCATACACCTTGCTTGCCTCCAGGGCGTGGCAAGTGCACATTGACCTGCACGAAGAGAGACGACAGGGAGGGAGGAGCATAGAATTATTAAGAGTTTCGAGTCAGAGGTGCGGGGGAGTGTTGGTCATCCAAGGTGATGTTCGAAGGGAAAGACAGCGAACCATGAGAACTGATTGGTGGAGTACATGTCACCCGCCCACCATCTGCTTAATGTTTGGCCACTGTATATCAAGAACTGGGCCACTAGCTTCCTGATACTGGGCCACCAGCTGCCTAATACTTCGTCTCCACCATATGCTTAATAATGGACCATCATCTGCCCCATACTGGGCCACCAGCTGCTTAAAACTGGGCCATCAGCTGTCAGGGTTAGGCTGCTATGTGCGTCCAGTACATCTGTGTCTTAATGGGAAGGTTTTCCTCAAAGGATTCCCGTTGGAAATAATAGTAAAATCGTCATTACTGATCTTGTATCTAGCACATTACACCAGTTACGGCTGCGGCTTAAGCCACCCCACAATTCCTCTCCAGAAACACCTACCAGCTCAGCATTCCGGCTCACTCAGAACCCCGAGAGAAAACCTGTATTGCTCACCGGAACACTGTAGTGGTTGGCAGCAAGACCAGTCCTCCCGCGCCCACCATCCACGGGGAGTGGCTTCATAATCTCGGGACACGGGTTCGTGACCCACCGTGGAACACGTTTATACTTGATGAAGATATCTCACGTTTCGCAGGAGCCCCGTAGCCTCCTAGCCTTGCTTCCGGAGGCACAGTTAAAGAAAGATTTTGGATGTATGTTGATTGTGGCCTCCCAACCCCCGTGGTCTGCCTTGTGTCTTCCGTGTAGTGGTGGTTGGTTGTTACTCCTGCTTGTGTACTGGTGGTTGTGGGGATGTTGTAACTCATGCCGGTGTAGAGGTGGCTGTGTGCCTTATGTAACTCCTGCCAGTGTTGTGGTCTCGCTGTGTGTCTTATGTAACTTCTGCTGGTGTGGTGATGGCTGTGTGTGTGTGTGTGTGTGTGTGTGTGTGTGTGTGAGGTCACTGTGGGTCACTGCTGGATTCTGACCTCCACTTGGTTCAGGATGGCGAAGTACCCTGGAGTACTTTTCATTGGCTCTGTTCTTGAGCGTCGAGATCGCCCCTGAAGAGTTGACTGTGTAACATAATGGATTATTAGTGTTACTGTTGTTATGATGATGATTGTGATGATTATTGTTTTTAACTACTGATCTAGGCCCTAAGACCTCTCGTCTGCTCGCTCCTGCGGAGGGCTGGAGTACTGGTGACCGACCGGCTAGCTGGTCGTTGTCCTTCATACTCTTACTTTGAGCAGCCGCTCCGACAACAACAGACCCTAGTTGTGATACGTCGGAGAGTGGCGGAATGGCATTGTTCAGTGATACATCAGACAGCCATTTTTCCTTTTCATGCTTACAATATTGCCGAAAATATATCATCCCAGAGGCCAACCATTTCTATCCTGTCAGGGGAAAATGGTGAATTATTGGCGTCTGTGTGTGAGGGTTAGTTATCTCGTTTAGAACGCCTTGCTGTTGTTGTTATTATTATTATTATTATTATTATTATTATTATTATTATTATTATTATTACGGCACTTGGTAGTGATAACGGGAGTGATTATAATATTGGGGGGCTAGAAAGGTTGCCATTCTCGGTAAGAGGAAGCAAGATTCACCCTTGCGGGAGGTAATGTCAGCTTATTGGGTGATGTAAGTTTGTGTTGGGGGAGCTTACCCTCCCCCCCCCACACCTCCCCCTCATGGGGCAGTGTGAGGCATCAGCTTTAAAGGCCCGGAGGTGGCAGGAGAGGGGGGGGGGGGAAGAAAGGGGTCGTTACTAGAAACACAGGCACCTGCAGCAAGAACGTTAAAAGCAACACACGTAACACAACGGTCATGTTGGTAACCGGCAACACTTGTAGCACAGAGCAGGGGTGGGGTGACGGTGTCCCACGTACAGTGCGTGGTAGTATTAGTGGTGGGTTAATGCCACGGACGGCGGCCATATCCTGGACAGAAACAACGTACAGGACAGAGTGATGCATGACGGAGGGGCGGTAACCTTGAGGCGTGCTTGTGAGGGACTCGGGTCTCACGGGAAGTTTTGTTTTGGCATCAAGAGTGTGTTAGGTAATACCTCCCGCAGATAAGTTGGGCATTTTTATGTTCTATAGATTCCAGATATTCCAGATATATATATGTATATTACAGTTGGTTACGGTGGTAGTGAAGGTTACCAGTGGGAAAAAATGAGTATTTTCATTAGTCTAAACTTTTTGGACGTTTTTAAGACCAGCTTCTCACTCAGATATTTAAGAATACCAGTGATGCTGTGTGGTTTTCATGTCTGCGTCGCATTCACAGCCTGGTGGGTGGGTGGGTGTCAGGCTTCCTCCTCCTCCGCCGCCGCCTGAGATGGTTGCCAGGTATGTTGTCAGGTTGGCCCGGGGGTGTGGAGAAAGGTCCTGACAACACCTTTGATAATATTTCTGTATTAAGGACCCCCCCCCCCCCGCCTCGAGTCGGTGTTGACATCTCATGGTTACAGCAGTACGGTGATCACACTTGTGTTACTGGTCGTGATACAGGAGGTGTGTTTGTGACTTGCTCGCTTGCTTGTTCGCTTTCTGTATTTCGTAACATGAGGGATACAAGTTGGCTTACCTACCTCAGACGTGTCGTGCGCCCGGGTCGGACTTGAGGCCCAAGAGCAAGCAGAGATGGTGCAGGTTGTGGTTATGGGTTTATTACAGGTTGTATGTGGCAAGGGTAGTCAGCAGTGTGGGTGTAGAAACTATGATACAGTGTTCAGTTATGAGTCGCAGGGTTTGAAACGTAAGGTGTAGAGCGAATTTGAATAATGTAGAAATGCGGAAGATTCAGAGATATTTTTGAAACAGGTAAACATGGCGTCCTTGTTAACATTGTAAATTGATTTTTGTTGTTGTAGTTGAAGTGTTTGTGGCCTAGGTACTCATACCTACAGGCTCAGTGTTACCTGTACCGATGTTTCAAAGTTTATATAATGTTGAAGCCACGTTAGAAACTTGGATTACATTTCATACAGACGTGATCATACACCTGGGAAATCTTAGAAGGCCTAATCCTTAACTTGCATGTGAAGATAATCTCCACCAGAAACGACAGGCAGGCCAGCGTATGCAAATTAGCCTCAGGGAGGAGCTGTGGATAATGTTGGAGAAAATGGCGCAAATATCCGAGGCCGACGTCTGTTGCAGGTCGCGCTGGGAGCTCCACCAGGGCAGGAGGGGGGACGCGCCTGGACTTGTTCTTTACAGAATTACGTAAATACCTCGTTGATGTGGAGTTAAAGGCTATATGGAAGTGATAGTGATTATGAATGGGAGGTTTGGGAGGTCCTCTACCCTCACAGCTGGGTCTGGAACCTTACCTCACATTGCGTGTATCTTACGATGGTGTGGGAGGTCCTCAACCCCCACAACAGCTGGGTCTAGAACCTTACCTCACATTGCGTGTATCTTACGATGGTCTGGGAGGTCTTCTAACCCCCACCACAGCTGGGTCTGGAACCTTACCTCACATTGCGTGTATCTTACGATGGTCTGGGAGGTCTTCTACCCTCACCAGAGCTGGGTCTGGAACCTAACCTCACATTGCGTGTATCTTACGATGGTCTGGGAGGTCTTCTACCCCCACCACAGCTGGGTCTGGAACCTTACCTCACATTGCGTGTATCTTACGATGGTCTGGGAGGTCCTCAACCCCCACAACAGCTGGGTCTAGAACCTTACCTCACATTGCGTGTATCTTACGATGGTCTGGGAGGTCTTCTAACCCCCACCACAGCTGGGTCTGGAACCTTACCTCACATTGCGTGTATCTTACGATGGTCTGGGAGGTCTTCTACCCCCACCACAGCTGGGTCTGGAACCAAGCTATCTCGCTCCTCTTGTAAACCCATTAGGCCGTTGTCTTCCGCGTCACCAGTATGCCAACTTAACCACCACGTCCCTGATCATGGTAGACTTCGTAGGTACTGACAGAGGGGCTCGAGTGTTGATTAACGCCACTAATAATTAACGCCACTGATAATTAACGCCACTGATAATTCCGGCCGTAATTAAATCAATGAAACACTTAACTGATACAGTTGTGTTGTAGTTGTTCATATTTTGCTGTCACGTTGGGATGTGATTACCCAACACTGGGTGTCACATCGTGAGTGGAGCAGTCAGTCCGGGCCCCTGGGAATAAATGGTAACGCCGCGTGGTAAGTGGATAATCCACGATGTTAAATGATGCAGTATAACGCCCTGCACTGCACTCTGTCCTCCAGTGCTGTAAATGGTTTCCGAGAAACCTTTTAAAAATACTGCTGCCAGGCAGGTCCTCCTGATGCCGTTTTCTAAAGTGGGTTTACCAGCAACTCCAACGTATTGGGGTTGTTGAGCAAGGAATTATAATTATTGTTGTTGTTATTATTATTATTATTATTATTATTATTATTATTATTATTATTATTATTGTTATTATTATTATATTGATGCCATGTATGTATTTTCATCATAGTGTCTTTTGAGATTTTATTCATTTAAGTACTTTACTGAATATATATCAGGAAAAAACATTGCAGTAATTCATCTCTCCCACCAGTGTGTGTGTGTGTGTGTGTGTGTGTGTGTGTGTGTGTGTGTCATCTACCCCTTTACTGTTCACTGCGGATGGTGTATGTAATGCCTGTCTCTTAATGCGACCCTTCATTGATCACGAATTTAGAAGGTCATGGGGCAAGGTCACGTGTTATGACCGGTCCGTGCGTCCGCCAGCGCAGTTTTGGATGGCTCTGCCGACACGCAGGAGCCGGTGTCTCCTGCCACTCTCCCCTTCTGAACATATCGTACGCATCCAATAGTAAGAGGCATCTGTACGGTTCATGTTATATATATATATATATATATATATATATATATATATATATATATATATATATATATATATATATATATATAGTGTGTGTGTGTGTGTGTGTGTATAAACCAGGTTCATTGTATCACAGGTGAATGTTCAGATACACCTTCACATGGTGTCCACGGATGCCATAATCTATTTAGGTCTTTATGCCAGGTATCTCGTTTCCTGCGGGACGCTGGAGCCAGTTCGGACCCGTGTTACAGCTGTAACGAACGGTCCCTGGGGGGCCTCTGTATCCCTCTCAGACCCCCGGGTTAAGATCCCTGCATCCCGTGTTCAGTTACGGCACACATGGAGGACGATGGCGTCGTGGTGCCTTAAAGTATGGGGTCCGGGAACGTGTGTGTGTGTGTGTGTGTGTGTGTGTGTGTGTGTGTGTGTGTGTGTGTGTGTCACGCCAGGAACGTTGCACATCTCCGTCTGTGGCGCCAATACCCTGCCGATGGCGACGGCCACAGTGCCTGCCGCAGCCGCAGGAGACAGCCGCGGTGGTGGTAATGGCCTTCCCGCTGCCTCCGCTGCTGCTGCGGCTGCGGCATGGGCCGTCATGACTCGGTCATCGTGTACGTGATGAAGGGAGGGTGTACGTGTTCGTGAGGGGAGCGTGTACGTGGTGGTGGTTGGTTGGTGGAGCAGCCGTTGCTACACCCGCATCCCCGCCTGATGACTGAGGTCTGTCGCAGGTCCTGGTCTCCTTCCATTCCTCGTAACCTAACATCGTACAGCCCCTTCCCTTAGCCACCAGACCCGTGGGTCGGGGGGTGATGACCGCCCCTGGTATTAAGCGCTTGGCCTCTCAGGGGTCACCTGGAGGGACAGTTAAAGTGCACCACGTGTGGTGCCGGTGGCACCAAGACATTACCCCCACCAGCCGCTGTGGACGATATCTCCCACCCACAGAGAGCTGATTGCTCCCCGTGGTAATATGAAGTGTGTTGGAGGGGGTTGTTGACCAGTGTGGTCGAGGCCTTGTGGATGATGATGGTGTGGGGGGTTGGTGACCAGTGTGGTTGAGGCCTTGTTAACAACGTCTTTGGTGGTGGTGTTACAGGAATGTATCCAGGAAGTTTTGAAATCATTGCTCCCATCGTCCT
This sequence comes from Panulirus ornatus, assembly GCF_036320965.1. Lineage (NCBI taxonomy): Eukaryota > Metazoa > Arthropoda > Malacostraca > Decapoda > Palinuridae > Panulirus > Panulirus ornatus. Next base: position 11,767,479 of record NC_092257.1, read on the forward strand.
AGAAGTTATGAAGTTATTACTCCAGTTATACCAGAAGTTGTGAGATAACCGACCACGGGTATGGGTAGGTTTGAGGTGGTGACCCTTGAGGTGGGAATGCCAGCTCGGGCCACACGTAGGAGGGCGGTCGAGGTTTGACCACACTCATCACTCGGCTTGCTCCTCCTGTAGCAGGATCCCCCCCCCCCTCCCTCATCTCTCTCTCTCTCTCTCTCTCTCTCTCTCTCTCTCTCTCTCTCTCTCTCTCTCTCTCTCTCTCTCTCTCTCTCTCTCGTGCATGTGTAATTAACCTTTTTTCTTTTGGTAGCAGGAAGCAAGCAGTACCCATATATCTCCTCCCATGCTCGTTTTATTATCCCTTCTTTTAAAAGTATGTAGATCACACACACACACACACACACACACACACACACACACACACACACACACACACACACACACACACACACACACACACACACACACACACACACACACTGTACTAACCCGAACTTTCTGTTATTCTTACTATAAAAAGGAAATCTGTTTCCTGTCATCCCTTCCCTTCTCATTGTTTCCCTTTTTAAGTTTCCACCTAACGTCCCTCCCTGGCCGTCTTCCCCTGGGCTTTGAAGACTTAATCATTTACGGTCTTGTTAAGTTATGATAAGATCCCAACTTTCCCCTCGTGTTTTCAAGGAAGGTAATTGCAGTGTGTTCCACCCAGCCTCGCGTCCCACACCCGCCTGTTCGGACACCATTATAAATGCACATTTTTCATACTGACTTGTGTGCTTATATGTCTCATTAATTCTGGGGTCCACAAAGATACTCCCATGTTCAGGTATATATATTCCGCAGAGGCACCAGTGGTATACAGTTTCCTGAATGTACAGTCATTAACCTCATTGCAATTTCCACAGTGTTTAGTGTGTCTGCTTGATCGTGCATAATGTGTGTGTGTGTGTGTGTGTGTGTGTGTGTGTGTGTGTGTGTGTGTGTGTGTGTGTATAACCCCCCTCCCCATTACCTTTTAATAAACACCTAAACGACCAGATAAACATGCAGATAGCAGGACAGCAGGAACATGAACGAGGCTGGAAACATGAATTGAATAGGAGGATACAGAGGAGGTCGCCTTACACCATGATGTGTGTGTGCACGGTGGACAACTGGGCCTCTGGCTCCCGGCCAGCAGCAGGTCATACGGAAGCTGGTCAGGCGCGGGTAAACTGGGGCCAGCTAAGGTCAGGTCAGGTCACAGTCACTTCCCGATGGGGTCATTAGAGATTCTGCAGCTCAGTGTATGTATATCTATATGTAGAAACGCAGCCGTGCATACACCTTATACATAATGACCCACGACAGTGATGTAAACACAGCCTTAAGTCTTTCCAGTAGCACATGACAAGTGTTAACACTGCTGGTGTCAGCTCATGGAAGTCACAACACGGGAGCGAGTGAGCCAGCAGCGGCCCGGACACCTCGCCGACACGACAGATGGCGTCGACCCGTTGTGAGCCAGAGTGTGGCGCGTGCGTCTCTGTGGGAAGATAACTCGGTCTGGGATGACCTTAGCTGTTTTATCATTATCATGCTCGACCCAAATGCAGAAGCGGATCACAACAAGCGTCTTATGACTTACATGGGATACGAGACTGGTTAACAACACCTTCAGTGGAAGAGAGACATGAGAGAGGATTGTACAGGATGCGGGAATGATTATCGCATGGCCTTACCGGCTTCAGCTAGCACAACAAAACATCATCTGCATAATAGTGCATGGGAAGGACAGACACCAGCAGGCCTGACGGTGTGTGTGTGTGTGTGTGTGTGTGTGTGACAAGGTCGTCTGCTGGAGGCTAAACTTCTTGGATCCTAATTTCTAAGCTTAGGAATCAAGACTGACAAATCAGAAGATGCCTCTACTTCCTGACATGATGTACACAATAGTGTGCAGTGTGTGTGTGTGTGTGTATGTGTGTGTGTTCGTCAGATTTATCTCATTCGTGTTGAAATCGTTGGCTGCAGGTTGGGCCCAGCCTGACGACCTGTGTAAGAAGTGAGTGTTGGTGTGTGATCATCGTCAGGAAGGTCGTGAGATGTAATTATTCCCTGGGTCTCACACGGTTCTGCCTCCGTGGTATAATGGTGTTGGTGTCGGGTACCGTGTGCGCAGTTTGTGGTACCGTGCGCAGTCAGGAGTGTCATGTTTCTCCATTATAGCCACAACGATGTTAGATAAGCATGACCTGCATGAACCCCTGTTATTGTTTACGCCGTCATGCTGGACGCCATGATTGATTTCCAGGTGTGATGACCCCGCCAGGACAGGTGTCAGGTCCCCGGCTGTTGTGTTGTAACCTGCAGGTGACGGCCGTGCCAGGTTGTGGCTCGTGTTATGAAGTCTCGTCTGGTAAATTGATAACGAAGATGTGGATTGGTATTTCCACTTGACCAGTTTTCATTTATGCTTTTTTGCGGTACTGATGAGTTTTGTGTATGTTCATATATCGTTTTACAGTAAACACTTCTTGAAATTTCTCAGTGATTAGAATAGCTTTATTCAAATTAAGTCGTCGCCACATTGTGGCTGACCAGCATTATGCATGCACCGTCCACACGAAATTGTAAAGATTTACATGTTTCCCTGAGTGATACAGGCGATGAGCTGTCTGTCTGGCCATAATGGTAAATAACTTCTTATAGTTATCCAGACAATGGCAGTCTCTCTCTCTCTCTCTCTCTCTCTCTCTCTCTCTCTCTCTCTCTCTCTCTCTCTCTCTCTCTCTCTCTCTCTCTCTCGCGCGCGCGCGCGCCAGACAAAGTTGTACTCCTAATTTGCATGTGGCCGTCGTGCGTCTCCTTCCTGGACCGTCTCTCAGCGGTGCACGTGCTTTTCCTCCTGTCCTTCGTCCCCCCACCCCACCCCCTTCCTCACTGAGACAGTTGGCGTCCCTCAGGGCCTCAGCTAACCCCCCCCCCCTTTGTGGTCTGACCCACAGTATTGTGTGTGCGCCTGGTACCTACCCACGCACCCGACCATCCGTGATGGTTGGTGGCAGTGTGGTGCACCACGACGTTAGTGGTGCGGGGAATAGAGGCTGTGGGCGTACCGGTTGTGAGGGGGTGTGTGTGTGGGTGTGACGGTTGTGAGGGGGTGCGTGTGTGGGTGTGACGGTTGTGAGGGGGTGTGTGTGTGGGTGTGACGGTTGTGAGGGGGTGTGTGTGTGGGTGTGACGGTTGTGAGGGGGTGCGTGTGTGGGTGTGACGGTTGTGAGGGGGTGTGTGTGTGGGTGTGACGGTTGTGAGGGGGTGCGTGTGTGGGTGTGACGGTTGTGAGGGGGTGTGTGTGTGGGCGTACCGGTTGTGAGGGGGTGCGTGTGTGGGTGTGACGGTTGTGAGGGGGTGTGTGTGTGGGCGTACCGGTTGTGAGGGGGTGTGTGTGTGGGTGTGACGGTTGTGAGGGGGTGCGTGTGTGGGTGTGACGGTTGTGAGGGGGTGTGTGTGTGGGCGTACCGGTTGTGAGGGGGTGCGTGTGTGGGTGTGACGGTTGTGAGGGGGTGTGTGTGTGGGTGTGACGGTTGTGAGGGGGTGCGTGTGTGGGTGTGACGGTTGTGAGGGGGTGTGTGTGTGGGCGTACCGGTTGTGAGGGGGTGCGTGTGTGGGTGTGACGGTTGTGAGGGGGTGTGTGTGTGGGCGTACCGGTTGTGAGGGGGTGTGTGTGTGGGTGTGACGGTTGTGAGGGGGTGTGTGTGTGGGCGTAGCGGTTGTGAGGGGGTGTGTGTGTGGGTGTGACGGTTGTGAGGGGGTGTGTGTGTGGGCGTACCGGTTGTGAGGGGGTGCGTGTGTGGGTGTGACGGTTGTGAGGGGGTGTGTGTGTGGGCGTACCGGTTGTGAGGGGGTGTGTGTGTGGGTGTGACGGTTGTGAGGGGGTGTGTGTGTGGGCGTAGCGGTTGTGAGGGGGTGTGTGTGTGGGTGTGACGGTTGTGAGGGGGTGTGTGTGTGGGTGTGACGGTTGTGAGGGGGTGTGTGTGTGGGTGTGACGGTTGTGAGGGTGTGTGTGTGTGGGTGTGACGGTTGTGAGGGGGTGCGTGTGTGGGTGTGACGGTTGTGAGGGGGTGCGTGTGTGGGTGTGACGGTTGTGAGGGGGTGCGTGTGTGGGTGTGACGGTTGTGAGGGGGTGCTTGTGTGGGCGTGACGGTTGTGAGGGGGTGTGTGTGTGGGTGTGACGGTTGTGAGGGGGTGTGTGTGTGGGTGTGACGGTTGTGAGGGGGTGCGTGTGTGGGTGTGACGGATGTGAGGGGGTGCGTGTGTGGGTGTGACGGTTGTGAGGGGGTGTGTGTGTGGGCGTGACGGTTGTGAGGGGGTGTGTGTGTGGGCGTGACGGTTGTGAGGGGGTGTGTGTGTGGGTGTGACGGTTGTGAGGGGGTGCTTGTGTGGGCGTGACGGTTGTGAGGGGGTGCTTGTGTGGGTGTGACGGTTGTGAGGGGGTGCGTGTGTGGGTGTGACGGTTGTGAGGGGGTGTGTGTGTGGGTGTGACGGTTGTGAGGGGGTGCTTGTGTGGGCGTGACGGTTGTGAGGGGGTGCGTGTGTGGGTGTGACGGTTGTGAGGGGGTGCGTGTGTGGGTGTGACGGATGTGAGGGGGTGCGTGTGTGGGCATGACGGTAGTGAGGGTGTGGGGAGGGCCGCACGTTGCTCACTTAATTTGCTGCGGATGTTGTCCGACAAATTACGAATGTGTCCCGTGCTGAGTGATGGTAGGGTGTGAGCGTGGGTTGGGTGGTAGTGTGGGCGTGGTAGGCCAGCAGGTGTGGTGTTTGCGTGGGTGGGGTGGTAGTGTGGGCGTGGGAGGGCAGGAGGTGTGCAGTAACTAGGGTTAGTGTTGCTCCGGGTCGATGCCAGACGCCTGTGTGGGTCTGATACCCCATCCCCCCGCCCTCCACGTTCCAGGGGCCACCACGGCCACCGTCGTGGACGGCAGGGCGGCATAATGTGTGCCCCGCCACCCAGGGCCGTCCCTGCCCCGCCGCCTAGGGCCGTCCGTGCCCCGCCACCCAGGGCCGTCCATGCCCCGCCACCCAACGCCCGTCCATGCTCCGCCGCGCCGCCCGGGGCCGTCCTTGCTTCACCACCCGGGGTCTTCCATACCCCACAAACTCTGCCTGGAGCCCCGTGGTTGCTGGCCCTGGCCCCAGCCATCCCCCGGATTATCGAGGTTTTACGTACGAACATCTGTGGTTGTCCAGGCTCGTGCCGGGGGTAGTGTGGGCCTGATGGACCGTGTTGTGTATACAGCAGGTGTTGCCAGCGTCATTGTGTCACCTGCAGCATGACAGATACACTGGGTCCTCGTCCATATTTATCGCCGGGTTCATCGTCCGCGTTTATCATGTTCATCGTCCGTGGTCATCGTCGTGTTTATCGTCCGTGTTCATAATGTTCATCGTCGTGTTCAACGTCCGTGTTCATCATGTTCATCGTCCGTGTACATCGTCATGTTCATCTTACGTGTTCATCGCCCTCACCTCCTGGTCTAGTGAAGATGCTGAGTCGGACAACACGTGCGACCGTCTACCTTCGTTAGTGCCTCCCCAGCATCGTTAGGAACCGAGTGACATGATAACCGTAACTCATGTGGATTTTGAATGAGAAGAAATAAAAAAAAAAAAGTTTAACCTGGAAGTTCACGTGTTTCATGAGGAAACGTTCCCTCTTCGGTCACGGAACTTACTGCTGAAGTTTTATTTGCTGTTTTCCACCGATTCATATTGGTGTAGCAGCCAATTAACCTCGCTTATCTGAAGTTGACCTGAAGTAGTTCCTCGGGGACTCGTACCTCAACAACCCAGGAAGGGCCCGGCCGACTTGAGCCTTCCACGAAACACTCCTAGTTTTTTTTTTTTTTTTCTATCCCACGAGTGTTGCTGGGATGTTCCCGGCCCCCGGGGGTTTATGGGTTCCGGGATGGTCGAAGGCCATACGTGAATTATACCACCTTGGGTGTTCCAGACCTGTCATGACCACAGTGGAGGGAGGCCTTCCAGCGGGCTCCAGGCTGGCGGCAGATCACCGTGCGTACGTAGCCGCCCTTCAGCTACCCTGAGACTCTGTCCTTGGGAGGTGGGTGGGCCGCTAGGACGTAAATATGGTCTGTGTGGCAGTGATGAGGCCATGTGGGGGGGCGTCCGCCCCCAGACTGATGGCCAGTATAACACAACATTCATGACTGATACGAGCATGTTGTTGATCAGGAGGCCTGCTGGCGAGGGCCTCCGTCTCAGGGGCTGGCGGGGGCTGTTCTTCTGGGTGTTGGTGAAGGCTGGGCAATGTGGCCCGATCGTAGGTCCTGGTGGGGCTGGTCCGGCGCCCTCCGCGGGTGGGTGGGTGGGTGGGTGGAGGCCGTTCATGATGGGAGTTACGGGCGGCACATGGTTGTTGTTGTTGTTGTTGTTGTGTTCAGTTGTTGTTAGTGCAGGATGTCGCTGTTTTGATGGCGAGAACTTGTTTGTGTTTACTGGGGACCGAGGCTCATCTGTTGCCAGAGTTGCATGAATTGTCTGTTGACGAGGATGGTGCTGCTGGGTGCCACCACCATCACCACCACCAGCACTAGGTGCCGCTGGGTGCCACCACCATCACCACCAGCAGTAGGTGTCGCTGGGTGCCACCACCAGCAGTAGGTGTCGCTGGGTGCCACCACCACCAGCAGTAGGTGTCGCTGGGTGCCACCACCATCACCACCAGCAGTAGGTGCCGCTGGGTGCCACCACCACCAGCAGTAGGTGCCGCTGGGTGCCACCACCAGCAGTAGGTGCCGCTGGATGCCACCACCACCACCAGCAGTAGGTGCCGCTGGATGCCACCACCACCACCAGCAGTAGGTGCCGCTGGGTGCCACCACCACCAGCAGGAGGTGCCGCTGGGTGCCACCACCACCACCAGCAGTAGGTGCCGCTGGGTGCCACCACCACCACCAGCAGTAGGTGCCGCTGGGTGCCAAGGCCGGGGCCAAAATCAATAGAGGGCGCTCTGGTTGAGGCTGGTGGCGGGCTCTGGCCGCCCCGCACCGGGGCTACGGACGGTACGGGGGCTGTGTACGGGGAGAGCCGGGGTGCCAGCTGGGAGAGAGAGAGAGAGAGAGAGAGAGAGAGAGAGAGAGAGAGAGAGAGAGAGAGAGAGAGAGAGCGGGAGTGGGGTTTCTGTGAGAGTGAGGGGGCTTGGAGGAGTGGAAGGGGTTCTTGGGAGGGGAGCCAGAGTTCTGCAAGTGGGGGAGAGGAGACCTGCAGAACGGGAGAGCGAAAGGGGCTGAGAGAGAGAGAGAGAGAGGGGCTGTTAGGGAGAGAAAGGGACGGCGAGAGAAGAGAGAGAGGGGGCTGTGAGAGTGGAGAGGGTGTGAGGGTCTGCATATAAACAGAAAGTCTCCCGCACTGGAAGGACAGATAACAGGCGACCTGATGATGCACGACCAGGCTGTATCTCCTGAAGGACAGTAATGGTATCCTACAGTTTATAAGGTACAGAGACAGGATGATAAGAGGAGATGCGTCTCCCCCGAGCCCCAGCCCACCACCGCTCCCTCTGGCTCATCAAGCGGCAGGAAAGTAACTAGAAGCTCTGTGTTCTATTCCGAGGGTATACTACCATGGACAATATATAGGGAAGTGTGAATGGGAATGACTTTATTCTTTTGTTTATCTGCGTTGCTTTGAAGAGGAAGTTCATATTTGAGGGCGAAAATGTTAGAATTGGTTGTTAAGTGTTCTAGTAATTAGTAGGGATGTTGAGTAGTGGTGTAAGTGGTAAATGTTTTCCTTTATAAAAAGAGCACTATTTCCTGATGATTCATGGTATTGAAGTATTAGTTGTCATTTCAAGGAATTTATAATTTGTCATGGAGAATATCTGGTTAGGTCTAAAGAGTCATACACCTCTATGAAAACTTTACCTCACATTGGTATTACTCTCTCTCTCTCTCTCTCTCTCTCTCTCTCTCTCTCTCTATATATATATATATATATATATATATATATATATATATATATATATACATATATATATATATATATATATATATATATATATATATATTACCTGGGGTGGCGGCTCTGTCTCCGATGGCAATAGATTGCGTGCGATAAGCTGTCGAAATGGTTTAATATTTTGAAAACACCCCTTAGATTTCATCGTCGTCCGCGCCTTTTTTTTTTTCTTTAAAGAGAAAATATTCGTGTATTTCAAAATTTTTCATGTCATCAGGTTTTATTTTCAGTAACGGAGGTAGTTGTGTTTCTCTTCTCTGCATTTGTTTTCATTTTTCATCGTTTGTTATCAAGTTTGGCGACCTGTGAATACTTGGTTAAGTCTGTTGGGAGGAGGGAGGGGGGTGTCCCCCCAGGGGGGATGGTGGGGGGAGGGGGATCCTCACACAATCCAGGCGTTTGATAATAAACATCATTAACAACGAACTGAAGTCTGACGTGGACGTTGTACACAGTGAGTGTTTTCGTCGAGTTATAGCTTCTATTTCCGGCAAGGGAAACGTTGCTGGTAGTTTGCTTTGTGTATCAAGTTAGACCTTGACCTGCATGTGTCAGAGGTCATTACTGGGTACCACTCCAGGGGGGCTCTACCTCTACTCTGGGTCATATATATATATATATATATATATATATATGTATATATATATATATATATATATTCTTTCTTTCTTTCAAACTATTCGCCATTTCCCGCGTTAGCAAGGTAGCGTTAAGAACAGAGGACTGGGCCTCTAAGGGAATATCCTCATCTGGCCTCGTTCTCTGTTCATTCTTTCGGAAAATTAAAAAAAAAAACAAAAAAAAAAAACAAGAGGGGAGGATTTCCAGCCCCCCCGCTCCCTCCCCTTTTAGTCGCCTCCTACGACACGCAGGGAATACGCGGGAAGTATTCTTTCTCCCCTATCCCCAGGGATATATATAATGTATATATATATATATATATATATATATATATATATATATATATATATATATATATATATATATATATAATGTATATTTGCGTGGGTGGGTTGGGCCGTTCTTTCGTCTGTTTCTTTGCGCTACCTCGCTAACGCGGGAGACAGCGACAAAGCAAAATAAAAAATGAATATATATATTTATATATATGTATATATATTCCCATGAGTCCACGGGGGAATATATGTATATGTATATGTATTGTCTTATACATTAATTTGCATATGTCTTCATTGAGAGATGGTGGGGGAGAGGACTGAGAGATGAAAGAGGGAGGGAGTGTGAGAGAGCAGGGAAAGGGATGTGAGAGTGGGGAGGAGAGGGGGCTGTGAGGGGATAGGGAGAGGGGGGTACGAAAAGAGAGGGGGTGGGGGTGTGGAAGCGTCTGGGGGTGTGAGGTGGGGGGGTTGGGGTGGGTGAGGGGAGGGTTGTATGTAATACATGAGCAGGTGGAGGAGGAGGAGGAGGTGATCACAGTGCCCCCTGTACTGGCCAGCCCGGTACTGCCACAGCTTCACCCTCGTTAAAGCTGTTGGCAGCTGTCGGACGCCGCTGCAGCTGCCGCAGTGAGGGAGAAGAGGCAGGGAGGTGGTGGGGGATGATGTTTCTAACCTCCTATCTTCACCACCACCACCACAACCACCATCATTAGGCACGTGTATACACGCGTCTCGGTCCTGTGTGGTGGCCACGCCAGGTCTTGTGAGTGTGGAGGCCGTGGCAGGAACTGCATTATTATAGTACATAGTTATGGGGCGTTGGAGGGAGGGAAGGGTTGGGGGGGGGGGGAAGGATAGAAAACGGAGGTCAGTGAGTGAGGGAGGGAGGACGGTGGAGGGGTAGGGTGTCTCGTGGCCCCCCTACCGGAGGAGCACAGTGTACGTACAGCAGCACCTCACGTGCAGGCAGGCGGGACCTGGGCTGCCGGAGATACGCTCGTGGACGATCGTAAATTCTCTTCATTTTGTGTCGCAGATGCAGTGGTGGGGAAGAGCCATCATGACCCGGTGCAAATACAGGGAGCACAAGGCCTCAGACGCACCAGGGTTGTGGCCCGGTATGGAAGGGGTGGGTGGGGTGGTGGAGGCAGAACGTAGAAGTAGGCGCGGGACTTTGTGGGGGTCGAGGGGTGTTGTAGACACGTGACATTCGTGTCACACGTCTTGAAGCTTCATTGGTCCTGGATGGAATAGGTAGAACCCACTGGCGTCGGTAGTTCCTCATGTGTGCCAGAGAACCTGACGGAATTAACATGTCACGTGATCATCTTTCCCTCGGTGCTCCTGAAGAGCCGTGACTTACCACTGACTTTGACGTGGTCGATATAGTGACGTCCTCAGTGGGTATTATGACGGCGAAAATGACTCGCTGGCAACTACCGTTGTCTGCAAGTAGATTGGGTTTCTCGTCTACCCAGTCCCTGGTGGGGATCCCCCTCCCCCTCCCACCGGTAGATAAACAAGTCATTTATCCACTCCCTGGTGGGGACCTCCTGTAGATTAGCAAGTCATCTACCCAGGTCGTGCTGGAGACCCCCAGTAGATAAGCGAGTTATCTTACCCACTCCCTGATAGGGACCCCCAGTAGATAAGGGAAATTATCTACGCTTTCCCTAGTGGGGACCCTTAGTAGATTAGGAAATTATCTACCTGCCCCCAAAACCGTCTCAGTGCATATCTTATACATTCTAGACATACGAATCTCCTAACGTCTTTCCCCTCAACTTCATGCTGGCCAGAACTAAGGATTTACGGATTGCAGACATGTCTTAAACCTCGATTTATTTGACCCCCTTTCTTGTGCGGGGGCGCCCGTCCTCCCTCCAGCCCTGGGCGTCCCTTACAGATGTTCCCTCCCGGGTGGTGAGGGTCGGTAGCTGGTCTGGCTGTAGGTCACCGGCAAGTGTTTCTTGCAGAGGTTGTGTGGTGTGCACCCCTGCACGGGACGAGGCTGTTGAGTGCCACCCTAGGGTCGCTGGGCCAGCCGCTTCATCGTAAGCCTGACGCAGAATGTAGGGCGGAGGTTGAGGGCGCTATCGTAACCTGGCGGAGGTTAAGGGGGCTATCGTAGCCTGGTGGAGGTTGAGGGAGCTATCGTAGCCTGGCGGAGGTTGAGGGAGCTGTCGTAGCCTGGCGGAGGTTGAGGGCGCTATCGTAGCCTGGCGGAGGTTGAGGGCGCTATCGTAGCCTAGCGCAGAATGTAGGGCGGGGTGTTAGGATGGGGTCTGTCCCGCATGTTGGGGGTTGTCGTGTCTGTACATTGTTACCATCACGTCAGCCTGAGCAACTCCTCATCGTCTCAGCCGACATTAGTAAAGACTTTGAGAGGTCTTTCCTGTGACCGTAGTTGGGAGTTGAGTTGCTGTGTAAATAACGTATTGAGGACATGATGCATGTTTATTGAAGATCGTAATGATCGTGTTGGGTATTACGGTTATCATAGACGGGGTCTACGAGAGGATGTTAGTGTGTGTGTGTGTGTGTGTGTGTGTGTGTGTGTGTGTGTGTGTGTGTGTGTGTAATTACCTGTTTTTGATGACACAGACAAGACCCTCCTGACTTTTTCTCCCGGACTCTTTTCACCACCTTTCGTGTGGGTACATTCCTCGCGAATCCCCTCGCCAGACGTGATGTTATCATGCCCCCTTCATTGTATCCTTCAGTTCAATAATTTCCTCCTCCACGTAATGACACTTTTCATGATCTGTGATTTGATTTCATAGTCTCATAATAACTTCCTCCGGTTGTTCTGATCCCGTGTGTCTTTAGGGTTACCAATTATTACACCCTCCTTATGTTTCCTGGTCATTCATCCAATGGTCTGTTTTTCTGGGGTTTTTTTTTTTTCGTGTTCCAATGTAAACTTAGCTTAATTCGATTATGGTCTTGTCTTAGATTAGCTCTCATCTATTTACTCTCAGCATATAAAAAGATTTTTTCACATTTACACTTCAAAAAGTTCTGTATCATGAACTTCGAAAATTCTTTATATTCCGTTTATGTTATTACTTGTTTATACTATACCATACCATAGTTTTACACTTTTTGGGGCTCCATTCGTATGTGTATGTTGGCGGGGGACAGAATTATGGGTAACTGACGTGTCATAATTTCAACTTGGAAGTTCCATGGAAAGCCTGGCATGGATGAGGACCTGCTTTACGACACGAAAGCTACTGACCTCTCACCTCTGACCTGTGACCTTCTTCGGTGTAGTTGATGATGGCTTGAGCTAGTCTTGAAGGCTGGGCTAGGCTAGGCTACGGTAGTGAGGGGAGAACAACGCTGCACCATCCTTAAGACGGGGAGGGAGGGAGCACAGAAATCTGTGTCCTAGAGGCGGTGGGTCGTGGAATGGGAGGGAGCACCATTTTATAGAGATGGGGAAGAGGTGAATGGGGTTATGACTGGCTTATGAGGGTCCTCTGGCTGACCCATTGTAACGATAAGCACACAAGGCCGTCAGTCTTATGTGACGGACGGGAGAGAGGGCTCAAAATTTCCAACAAGTAGGGATGGACAAAATGGTGCTAACCCTCACACACACACCCCTAGTAACTAGGGAAGGGAACATAAGGGTCTTTGTTGTTCTGTAGAGCCTAGGGTTTGGGGGTTTAGAGGAGGTGTGTGTGTATGTCATTGGTAGGGCCTGTGTGGATGAGAATAGTTAGTACCGTCAGAATGGTCAGCACGACTGTTTCATGTGGTGCCAGACCTGGGTTTTAAGCAACATTTGTGGTTGCGGAGAAAGTGATGGTGATGGTGTCGGTGGTGGTAGAGTCAGAAGTGAGAGTGGTGCGTTGGTGGTTGTGGTAGAGATGATTGGTGATGTTGGTTGTGGCGGGGAGGGACGCATTACGATAACATGTGGTGGAGGAGAGAGGGCCGTGTCGGTGCTTGCTGGCTATGAAACATTGGTGGTGTGTGGCGCGCGACGCAGCTGGCAGGGCGGCCGGCCGGCCGGCAGGGGCAAGGTGAGTGATGGACGGTGGAGAAAGGGCTGGTGGGGGGAGGCAGAGATGTGGGAAGGGGTAGAAAAACGGGCTAGTGGGATGGGGAGGCAGTGGCGAGTTAGGGGATAAGGAAGGAGCTAGTGGGTTGGGGAGGCAGGGACGTGGTAGGGGATAGAGGAGAGGCTTGTGGACACTTTAGAGCCGCATGCTGGAGGGATGGGTACCATCTCCCACGAAGACTAGGCTGGGGAAGGAGCCGTCAGGAGGGCATTACGACGCATCTCCTGCCGCGCCTCTCGTCGGGAGGCACAACGGTACGACCCTTGAGCCCGACGGTACGATCATTTTTGGGGAGGGAGGCCCAGGCACTCGCCCACAAGGTTCTGTTGACGTGAAAGATTGGCTAGGGAGATTGGGGGAGTACTCTTCTCCCGGTCCCCTCTCCCCATAAGGGAGTAAGGGGGACCTGATCACTTACAGGCAGGGTACCTCCCTCTGGATCAACAGGTACGACTGTATCCTTTTCCCAACCATTGATCCCTCTATGGTAAAGCTGCTTAACTCACTTTTAGCACAGTGCGGCCTCACCCCAGCGGGTGGGGACGTTGAGAGATATGAGTATGTTCTCCTCGGGTATGTGTAGACCTGACTTGTGAGGTAGAAAGGTAATGGGAAGGAAGACGGACACAAGAAGGAAAAGTCGGCAGCATCGCTGTTCGAGGGAAGGAGGCATCATAAAAGTCTATCCTCGTGTGGCCATTGTCCACACAGAAACTGTAGGAAGCAGCAGCATCCAGGCGCGTGGTGGCCTTAGTGGCTGGGAGGAGGGACACAGGCAGACTACTCATCAGACCAGTGGCCGGAATAATGCCTGTAGGACAGAGAGAGGGAAGCAACATGACCTGGGCCGGGAAGAGTTGGCTGAAGGGAGGTTTTAGGTTCCATTCGGGCGAGAGGGGGATTAAAAAACACCCAACCCAGGTGCTCCAGCAAGACTCCATACTGAGGGGGGGGGGGGGATGAGACCTCTGTTGTTATGGAACAGCTGTTGCAGGGAAATGAATGATGGCGTCGTAAACCGCGAATAAGATAGTTTACCGATCCACTAGTTTGCTGGTACTGATTTCCAGGTAGGTACCGAGTGAGTTTACCATGTAGTGGTAAACGTCGTGTTCAAGGACCGTACCGTCGTGCTCGAGGACCGTACCGTCTTGTTCAAGGACCGTACCGTCGTGTTCAAGGACCGTACCGTCGTGTTCAAGGACCGTACCGTCGTGCTCGAGGACCGTACCGTCGTGTTCAAGGACCGTACCGTCGTGTTTAAGGACCGTACCGTCGTGTTCAAGGACCGTACCGTCGTGCTCGAGGACCTTACCGTCTTGTTCAAGGACCGCACCATATATCTCTGGTAGTTACGTCACATTGGATTCCCCTCTTTACGCCACCTTCATAATAAACTAGTTTGTTTTTCCTCCTGTTAATCTAGTTTTGGCCTCGGCTGCCTTTTGGCACCCATGGGACGTAGGTTGCCATATGGGGAGGCCGGGTTGCACCAGCTTGCCCGGTAGGTTCGATACCCTGTTGGCATATCTGAAATCGAGATGTATAATGAGCGAGTGTGAGGAGTTGCGCAACAGCATGACGGGTCGCGTTGTGGGAGGGTGAGGCGACGTGATGTGGCGAGCCGCGGTCGTCAGCCACGTACACCAACAGTGAATTTACAGCATTGACGTCCATCAGTGATTTACAACTTGATTTTTTTACGGTTTCCCCAGACTGACCTTTCCTTTCTGGATGTGAGAGAGAGGTATATGTGCAAGATTGACCACAGCACGCAACGCAGCGCTAGGCAAGACCACGAAGTCAAGCTAAGTCATCTTCTACAGAAAAAAAGACAAACAAAATTCAACCTCATCTTGAACAACCAGAATACAACCCATTACAAGAATTCAACGTAGTTTATGAATTCAAATGTCAACAAGGAGACTGCGGGGTCCTTACTAGCATGAACTACGTGGGAAGCGCAACCTCTCCACCAGTCCATCACATTGTGTCACCCAGAAGAATAGCTCTGTCCTCACACGAGAGACGATTGATAACCCACGAGGATAGTACACCGTGAGCAAGACACGAGACGCCTGCACCTCGCTAAAGCGCTCATTGTCGAGGAGGAAGAACCAAAACTCAACAGCCAGAGCCTGGGCCAAGGCAGACTCCTACAGTTACACGCCCCAGCATCGCGTTACAACCAATGAGCGCGCGCGCAGCTCTGCGTGCACGTCCTCCTTCCTACTGGTGTTACGCAGCCTTAGCCAGCTACCTGCAGTCATCTCCCCCTGCTCCACTGGCTTCTCCATGCGCTCCTGAAGATGATTTGACGGATTCAAAGCGAAACTTTTAGACAACCCTTGAGGTATCTCACGCATCCACTCCGCCCATGTAAAGAAGAAAAAAAAGTTTTTGGACAACTTGAAAGATTCAGAATCAGATAAAAACTCGGTTATCTGGTCATTTTAACGCGCGCGCGCGCACACACACACACACACACACACACACACACATACATATATATATATATATATATATATATATATATATATATATATATATATATATATATATATATATGTATATATCAGTAAAGTGAAGAAGGACATCGGGTCTTTTGCTCCACTGCAACTTTAGTGTTCCTGGTGAATAATTTAGTAAGGGCTGTGAATAGCATCTTGTTTTAACACACTTGTGTTCTTTTGAAGAGGTGGTGCGCCAGGGTGTGGGCGGCGCCCCGCCTGAGCTCATGATACGGGAGTGGGCGGGTCTCCTCGGGCATTTTAAGGTGCAGACAAAGCCTGTTGGACGAAGGGCAGCGCGGGAGGTTATCATGGGCGGACATGTGATGGTTCGAACCCCATGCCGGGGTGTTCTACACTACTCGCCTCCTCCCATACTACCTACCTTCTTCCTCCCTACACACACACACAAACACACACACACACACAGATAGGTTGGTCGCCGCCCACAGTCCAACTGTGAACACATCAAGTGTTGTGTGTATTTCATGTGGTCGAGGTGCTGGAGAGAGAGAGAGAGAGAGAGAGAGAGAGAGAGAGAGAGAGAGAGAGAGAGAGAGAGAGAGAGAGAGAGAGAGATTTTGTGTGTACTGTAGGGGAAGGTGCCAGTGTTAGGCAGGAGGTCCAGGGTATGGAGGAACTGGCTATGGGCTGGCAGTGTGACCTGGTCAGGAGGCCGATTGTCACTGAGTTAATTGAGTAGAGCAGTAGACATCTGTTGATGGCCAGGTGTAGACAGTGTGAGGGGCGGATGCTCCGAGTCCAGGAAGACCTTGGCGTGTATCGGGTCCGTTAACGTACAATAAGCGAGCGTCCATGTTTCTCACGTATTGACGGTGGGCCAGGCAATACCTGGGGCGTAGTGCCGGTGCCAGACCCGCTCTAGGAATATATACGGTAGTGGTGGGTATTGACGCGGAGGACACCTGGTTGTTTGTGGCGGGTGTGTCGAGCCGAGTTTATGGTCAGAGGGGGAATTGTTATGTTGTGATGTAGAGCCGTGTCCATGATGAAGAGCTTCCATTAGCTGTACGGACGTAGATGATATGTTTGGGTAGAAGGGGAGAGAGAGAGGTCCTTGTAGTGGGTGGACTTGGAACAGATGTGATGGTGATCGTGTAAGGCTCATACGACGTGTTATGTTGGGTCGAGGTCCGAAATGGACGCGTGATTAGTTTGTGGAGCGGTTGTGTATCTTGGTGTCGTGAGGCGTACTGGTATAAACTGGCCTTCCCCAGTCATCATTAGTCCCTGTAGTAGTGGGGGAAGGTGGCCTCCCCTACTGTGGCCGGTGCGTTGTCATGCAAGGGATCTTGGCCACTTGTGTGTGTTGAGGGGAGGGGATGGCTCCTTGTTATATCAGGCATACACACTCTCATGCAGTCAGAGGGCCCGGTCGTCTCTACTTTGGCAGGGCGGGTAATGCTGGCACGCATGACACTACCTTCTTCTATCCGCGCCCACACCCCAGGGCAAGAGAGATACGTGGTCTTCTTTGCCTCTCCGAGTTCGTCTGGTCTTCCTGGCAACATCAGTCTGCTCTCCCTGACTCAGTGAGTCTAGTCTCCCTGGCTAGGTTGCTCTGGTCTTCCTGGCTGGATCATTCTTATCTCCCTGACGCGGTTAGTTCAGGTCCTTCCACCCCTCGTGTGTGTGTGTGTGTGTGTGTGTGTGTGTGTGTGTGTGTGTGTGTTTGAATACCCTCCGCCCGACGTGAGCCTGCTGTCGCCTTGTATTGCTACGCCCAAGAAATGATAAATTTACTTGAAGGCTGCGTCGTCCGCGTGTGGTAATTTTGGGCCGCCTTCCGGTTGGCTGTTTATGTGGCCCGTCGGCCTATCGACCGACCTCTACGATCATTAAGGCCGGCTGCGTCATTTTTTATAACCACTTGGGGGGGGGGGGGGAACTTAAACACCTTCAGAAGTTTAAGATAATTGTAAGATCATACACGCTCTCACTACGTTGTCGTCCGCTGTCTGTGCCTCTTTTACCGGGGCAGTCTAGTGACAGACGGAGCTGCGGGGGTAGAGGTTGGCCCCCGCAACCCACAACCCTGTCTTAGTTAGTCTAGCTTCCCCAACTTGGTTAGTCTATCTGGCTTACCTTCGTTGCTCTAGCCGGCTCAGCTGTATTAGTCTAGCCTCCCCTCCTTTGGTTAAGTGTAACCAGCGTACAGTACACCTGTGAGGGCGGCCATGTTTGGATAGATGAGCGGGGTGGAGGAGGGGGAGGCTAGATGCACTGCATTAACCCCAGACCTCTGGTCCGCCGTGATACACCTGGGTCCTGAACACAAACATAATTAGGCAGCTTGAAGTGTGGTGTGAGGGGGTGCAGGGAGCAGTCTACCCTAGTGTGTGTGTATGTGTCGTGCCTGTGGTATATGAAATATGGATCACTTGCCTGAATCGTGTACCGTTCTGGAACTGGTGTTTGAATGTTGCAGTGGCTCTGGTGGCTAGAGGTAACCTTTAGGAGAGAGAGAGAGAGAGAGAGAGAGAGAGAGAGAGAGAGAGAGAGAGAGAGAGAGAGAGAGAGAGAGAGAGAGAGTTTCCATTGCATATGATTTCTTTCTGTACAAGTGTAGAGGAGGAAAGCAGAGGTTGTTTGGGGAGGTAAAGCCTCACCTGAGTCAGCTTACATGTATAATATTCATCCACAACACTTCCAGTTTAAGCCGGGAGTTCTTGCAGCGCCAGAGAAGCCAGCCACGTTCATCGGCCGAGACCTTAGATGAGGGTGGTCATGTGTGTCTGCAAGGCAGTTATGGAGTAGGTGTTGTGTCTTCGATGTGGAAGTTTCACCTTAGTAATGCAGGTGTTTTTGTGATATGTTGAATCAATGATTGCAGTGTTGCAGAAATTAATGGGGCTCAGACTGTAGACAAGAAAGTATGACTCGTACATGTCTGGGGAATGTAATTTCAGATTGGCTGTGTGTCTGGGGTGGAGTTCAAGGTTGGGTTGAAGGGACCGGTTGTTTTATGTTTGTCGAGTCATTGCAGTGTGAATACTTTTGTCAGTGTGGTATTTTCTGGTATTGGTGGTGTGTGTGTGTGTGTGTGTGTTGGGGCGGGGGGGGATCTTTAAGTATATGTTAGCTAAATATAAGGCAGGAGTAGACTTTTTATTTGTTTGTAGAGCTTGATTGATGGTCGTGAAATGTCTTGTGTTGGAGGGAGTTATTGCTGATTCAAAGAAGTGGGTACTAAGCATGTTGAAGTGGGGTTGTATGAGAAGTATCGAAAGAAGTGGGTACTGAGCATGTGGAAGTGGGGTTGTATGAGAAGTATTCGTCTTGTTGTGCAGGTTTTGAATGTTTGTGGTTGCTAGGCGACCTGTGATTGTTCTGAGTGCTCTCATGTGTGTCGTTTGAAGTTTTGCTGTGTTCGAATTTCAGAAAGTTCGTGACAAGTTTTAGGGCTAAGTATATATATATATATATATATATATATATATATATATATATATATATATATATATATTGACATATGATAATGAGGTGATTATGACGTAACATTTTGAATCGTGAGCAGATGAATGGTCTTTCTAATTACTGTAAATCATTTGCTGTAAGTCAGTTACTTTAGTGTTGTTAGTGACGGCACAGCGCATTGTGGCAAGTGTCTCTCATTCTTCCCCCTGCCTCTCCTCGTGTGGTGGTGTGTGTCATGGTGTTGTGGTTGTGGTTGTCACAGTTGGTCAGGTTGTGGTTAGTTCATACTGCTGCTACCTCAGTGTGGTACGAGTCGGTGAGGGTGTTGAGAGTGGTCGGTGGTTCGAGTTGACCCCTTTTACGTCTCCCTAGGACCAGGGTCTGTCTCCCCCAACTTCCCAGGTAGAGGCGGCAGGCTTGTCAAAACCCGCTGTCAGCGTCATCTGTCTCGGTCGTCTGGTAGCGACGTTTCACCGGGACATACCAGTTCCTTGGCCACCCATGTCGCCCTTACCGTAGTTTGGCCCGCCGCAGATCAGCGCGATCCCTGCCGCCCACCTGCTGGTGCACGTAGCTTTGTGCCGACCGAGAACCTGTGGTTCCATTACGTGTGGAGAGCGGGACCCATGGCCACGGCGTCCGCCCCTGCTTGGTAATGTTGCGATGGCCTCGGGGCAGGGCTGGGCGCCCACGCTTGATTACCGGTGGCCCCTCCCTCCTGGTAGGGTTTGCTGCAGCACCACGAGAGATACAGTAATGTACACACATAATATCAAGGCTTCATAATGAACAGTCAGTCAGTGGGTCTACCTTGGTGGGTTTTCGGGGGAGAGAGTGGGGGGGGCGCTCACGTCTAAAGTTACCTTTTTTTTTTGTATTGCAGGTTTTGTGTCCAGGCTGCACGTCCTTTTTAATGTCGGTGGGTTATTGGTTCTCTGGGGGTTCTGGGGGATGTTCGGAGGCGTCGAGTATCATTTTTACCGAGGGATGACAGATATTACGTTGCCTCCCAGGCCTGGCCTCCATCTTCCACCTCCTCATCTTCGCTTCATTAACGTCGCTGCTGCTTCCTCCTCCTCCTCCTCCTCCTCCTCCTCCTCCTCCTCCTCCTCCTCCTCCTCCTGCGCTGCCTCGCCTTGCTGGTTCTTGATTCTTCAGGACGGGAAGACCCAGCGACATCGTGTCTGGTCAGGATGACAGACCTGGTACTCAGGGTCAAGCTGGACCTCGCTCATCATTAGTACCCGTCGAACACCCCCCCCCCCCCCCTCCTCCCTGTCGAGGACGACGGGTGGTGCCCCGGGGATGCCATGTGGAGTCCAGGTGAGGCATCCGCTGCTGCTGGTGCCTCTCACCAGCTGGAGGTTAGGGCGGGTCCTGGTGCTGCACGTGGTCACGGGTTCCTCACGCACCACCGCCACAGTGAACGATGTCCCTTTTTTTTTTTTATTCATTTTCCCACCGTTCCTGGAAAACCCGATGAATCTACCGTGCGTTACAACCCCATCCTGTGGGCGGCGGCGCAGGAGAGGAGGATACAGAGTGTGCCCCAGGTGCAGGATCCCGGGGGGCCGCCCCGGTGGATGAATTATATGACAAGTTACACGACGAGGGAACGAGTGATTATTAGTGTGTGTGTGTGTGTGTGTGTGTGTGTGTGTGTGTGTGTGTAGAGATGAACGAACAGCCGTTGTTCCTGCATGACCCCGAAAGGTGGCGCTTATTGTCCAGTACATCCGACCATGTTGTGCATGGGGCGTGCCTGGGGTCATGACATCTTCCCGTGTGTGATGGTTACGCACGTTTCTCCTGATGTGGGACCTTACCTCTGAGTACTGTCATTGTACCACTGTGCTGTGTACAGCGTTGCTCAGGTGAGGGAGTAGTTCTGCTGGCGTAGTAGTACACACCTCGTCTGTGTAAAGTAGTTTTAAGGTGTGGTAGGACAAAGGTTATGGTGTTTTGACTGTGTTGTGTGAATGTTAGGTGTGTGTGTGTGTGTGTGTGTGTGTGTGTATGTGTGTGTGTGTGTGTGTGTGTGTGTGTGTGTGTGTGTGTGTGTGTGTGTGTGTGTGCCGAGGTACGTGGTAGGACCGTGGCTCCATGACGAATTTAGTTTCTCTTTTTGAAAAGTCTTTGAATAGCAACCCCCGGGGGAGTGTGTGTGTGTGTACCCCCACCATGTTCCACACAGCTGGTGTCAGTTACCCAGGCAGCGTGTTTATATTCAGTACTGACTGTTCAGGACGTCAGTTAGAAAGAAATGTTTGATTGACATTCAAAGCGGAAAGTTCGAACTGGTGTGTGCATGGATGGAGTGCAGGGAAGGAGGCCGGGTGGTACAGGAGGCCGGGTGTTGTGTGGTGGGAGTACCGCTCTGCTCACAGGTAGGGCGGGAGAGTGGCTTCGTGTGGCACAGGGATGGTGTGGGCATTAGTGGTGATGGGCAAGGGCACACCCCCAGGGCCTCTGATCTAGTGTATTGACTACAGTGTGTGGGTCAGGTGCTCCTCTGGACCTTCTACTCCCAGTTCCTTCCAGACTAGTGGTGATGGGTGGTGTTGTTGAACATAGGACTGGTGTTCATGGTTGGTCTGGTGGAGACTGGGATTGTGATGGTGGTTTGGGTGGTAGAGATGAGGACGTTGCCTGCCGTGGAGGTTCAAGTCTCAGACGTAATCATGAAAGGGAAAGAAAAAAATTGGTTGCGTCTAAATTGTCGAGGGGAGGTTGAGGTGAGGATCGTGAGGGGTATGTGAACATGATGAGGCGAGGAAGGTCTTGTGATGACCTCACCTGACACAGACGGTGAGCCAAACATGTGAGGCACAGCTGCTACAGACCGCTTGGGTATCGCTATCAGTCCCTCCCGGGTCAGTGCCCGGGTCACAAGGTCATGTTTATATCTGACGGCTCCCTCAGTCGATGGTTGTTCATGTGTGGGAGATGAAGGTGAAGATGTGGG
The DNA here is from genome assembly GCF_036320965.1 of Panulirus ornatus. Taxonomy (NCBI): domain Eukaryota; kingdom Metazoa; phylum Arthropoda; class Malacostraca; order Decapoda; family Palinuridae; genus Panulirus; species Panulirus ornatus. The sequence goes on from NC_092257.1 coordinate 11,789,386, forward strand.
TCCAGTTTTCCCGGCAGATTGATGGTCTCGTATCTTACTCCAGTGGTAGATCATTTCCCTCCCCTTAGCACACGTATGGCAGACATCCTGACGTCCCTTCCATCATTTCGCGGACCCCTCCTGCAACTCCTCCTCCTCCTCCTGTGGCAGGTCCGACCTTCCAGCCTCTTCCTGTCTGGCAGATCATCCTCCCGCGGCCCACGTCAGACCACGTCTCCCCGCAGCAGGCCACCACTGTGCACGCCACAGCCGTAGTCAGATGTCATGTGGCACGACCACACACCTCCCTCAGGAGCCGCCACGCTTCACGTGGTCGGTTAGTCTAGACGGTAAAGGTCCTGCTGCAAGCCGTCCCTCACTGTGTAGGCTCAGAGGACTCCTAACTATGTTTGAGGAAAGGTGTAGTGTGGTTACGTGTGACGTTACATCATGGGTCTTGTATACCATGTTACGTGCGTTTTGTTTGTGTGTCTGTGTTGAGTAATATATTTATTGCCAATACCTTTGATGAGAAGCAAGTTTATCATGATGTGTTGTGAATGAGAAGCATGGTTATGACCGTGAGGCGAATTCTTAAACCTGGCATGAGTCAGAAGTTGCACGGAGTGCATGACACAGTGTGGTGTTGAGGACAAGCAAGAGTCGGTCATACGTGCCTGCGTCGTAGAAGGCGAGGTCATCAGGGTGGAGGGTAGGACGTGACCAGGCCTTGTGACGACCCTGGGGCAGAGGCAGCTCCGTGACCACCACGCAGGCCTGAGAGAGAGAGAGAGAGAGAGAGAGAGAGAGAGAGAGAGAGAGAGAGAGAGAGAGAGAGAGAGAGAGAGAGGCGTTCAGGGTAGAGATGTGAGGGAGGACAATTCGATAAGGGTGATCTGGTGCTGAGTGAACTCCATTGAAAAGTAAAGTTGGTGGAGGTGAAGACCTCGCCAGGTGTATGTGTAGTACTGCGCCGTACAGGGACGGGTCCAGCCCCTCACGTACGGCCTGAGCAACTGATCAGAGACGTTTTAGATCTGACCAAAATCCATTTTCCCCAGACGTGCTCATGTCGGAGATTCTGGGTTTCCCGGGGAATTTAAAGGTATTAAGGTCATGCTGGTCTTAATGACGGGACGGCAAGGTTGAATGACGTAGTCTTCGTTGGCAATAGGCAAGTCTGAAGGATTCATGACGTCCTTGCTGTGATATATACTGCTTTCTGCTGTGTTACGGTGAACAGAGCCAGGCAGGCGTGACAGATCGCTAGGCAGAACCTTCATCTTGAGGAGTGAGGGAGGGAGAGATTAGCGCGTTGTGGGGGTGAAATCACATCACTAGGGTTGTGAGGAATGATTGCAGGAAGTGGCACGATGTCATGACGTCCAGCACATGTCCCGACATCAACAGAAGATGTCTGGACATCCTCAGAAAACGTCTGCATGTGTTATGTTTGTCCTGTGTGTGTGTGTGTGTGTGTGTGTGTGTGTGTGTGAGAGGTAACCGATATTTATGTCATATGTACATGTACTTCCTGTGTACTTATCAGTATTGATGTTATGCAGATGTACTCCCTTGTGTATTGACCAGCGTTGATGACATATACATACGCTGTATCTCCTTAATGATCAGTGTTGATGACATGTACGAATGTACCTCCTCCTTAATGAGCCGTGCTAATGACCTGTTTTGTTTGTGTGAGTGATGATATACGCCCCTGATGATTCCCGTGGGACCCTCATTAAGTAATGTGTTATTTCTGTTCCAGGTAAGTGAGGTGTGAGGCGTCCTGCCTCATGATGAGACGAGACGTGAGGCAACTGCTGTATCCTTCCCCCTTCCTCCTCCACCTCTCTCTCTCTCTCTCTCTCTCTCTCTCCCTCCGTCCCTCCTTCATCCATAATGGCCAGGCAGCTCCAGATACCAACAACAACCACAACAACGTGAAGGTAAACTTGTTAAGGCATGACCGTGTATGGGGGACACCCCTCCCCGAGCAGTAATGGGAGGATTGGATTATTGTTTCCTGAGTCGACCGTCGCCGTCGTCATCGGAGGAGGAGGAGGAAGACTCCAGATTGACCTTGTGGGAGCGGCGACGAGTGGGTATGGTAAGTGGGACGGGGCGAGGGTAGGGTCCAGGAGGGCGGGTCGGACAGATGGCGTCAGAGATGGCGATTGTGATGGACCCTCAGGAGGCTCTTGATTGATTGACGCCAGAGACGTGGCTAGGAGAGGGTGGAGGCTTTGGGCCACTTCCCACCACCACCACCCCCTCCTTCCCACCACCACCCCCATCTTTCCCACAACCTCCTTCCCTTACATCATAAACTGCTCAGACGGATTAGCTGCTGACGTGGGGGAAGGACTGGGGGATTAGGGTGGGGAGTGGGTAATGAAGGCTGGGATTAGTCACTCCCTGATGGAGGAGGGACGTTAGAGAGGTAGGGATTGGATTACGGAAGAGTGAGACTGGAATTAAATGGGAGGGTAATGACAGCGGGGGCGACCCCCACCATTGGGATGGGTGAACTTCTCTCTCTTTGAATTCCTCAGTGAAGGACGCGTTCGTGACCCCCGGAAGGCAGAGAAACATCGTAGGTTTCTATCTAAATGATCCAGTGGCCTGGTGTGTGTGTGTGTGTGTGTGTGTGTGTGTGTGTGTGTGTGTGGTGTGGTGTCGTCACCAGAGGTGGCGTAACGCTCGCTACCTGCTGGGCTCGGGGTGGGGAGGGGGAACACCTCTGCTCTTGCTACAGGAAGGAGGTTTGGGGGGGAGGGGAGACCTGCTACTGCTTTGAGTGGGGACCTGCGTCCTAGCTAAGTCGCTCAGTTGTATATCAACTCAATATATTTCTTGTATCACCCCCTGATGATGTGATCGTTACACGAAAATGCACTTGGGAACTTATCGTGTTTCATTTCCCTCACACACACACACACACACACACACACACACACACACACACACACACACACACACACACACATATACATATGAGGGAGAGAGAGATAATGTGTGTAAGCGTAGGTGTTGCCTCAAATGTACAGCTCTTCAGTGATTACGTAAAGCGTATAGAGTGTACGCTGGTGACGGGTAATAAGGCTGGCAGGGTAGGAGGAGTGTGTGTGTGTGTGTGTGTGTGTGTGTGTGTGTGTGTGTATGTATGTATGTATGTATGTGTGGGGTTGGGATGTTGCTAGGTGTTAAGAGCCTAACCTTGTGTATGTGTGTATAGCTGGGTTGGTGCCCTGGAGGTGAACACACATCCCTTGGCACTCCGGGCCAGGGGCGTGGCAGCCAGACTCGCCGCAAAAAGATGGTGTCCTTGTGTTTCCTTTTGCTCTGGGTATCCCAGCGGACACCCACCTCCGAGACCTTTGTTCCTATGGGCATACATACCACCCGCCCTCACACCTCGGCACGACCCGTCTGCCAGGATTATCTTCATGTGATCATTACTTCTTGGAAGACCAGAGGCTGTCAGGAGGGGATGTATGATGTTGGTGCTGAGACGAAGGGTTGCTGGTCAATCCCATCACCAGGGCTGAAGGAGAGCGACAGTGAAGGCTCGTGTGTTTTACACGGTGCATGTTTGGGTTCAGCAGTGAAAAACCTGTCCTTTAAGATGTGCCAGGTCATAGCGAATTGGAAAGGCAGGAGACGGTAGAGAGTCCCAGAAGTTTGAGGTGTAGGGAAAAGAAATAGTTATCAAAACGGTCCACCCCTTTAGCTGTCAACGACTACACATTAATCATGTGACGCAGCAGCTGTCGGGAGCCAAAACCAAAGTAATACCTATAGAAGAGGGAAAGTGAACCGACCTTGCGGCGTAGGGTAAGCATGTCAAGTTTTCAAGTTAGCTCGGGAGGGATTTATAAGTCGTGTCGTGTATCGACTCAACTATGTCAAATAAGGATGTAGATATAGAGCCACCCAAATGTGAGAGCAGTGCTCCATACAAGGACGGATCGGTCCTCTGTATAAACGGAGCAACTCGTCGATAGAAATGTCGACATCCAAAGAGGACTGCCAGTCTCTCAGAGAGAGACTCCATGACAGAGTTGATGTTGTCGCAGTAATACCAAGTATGTTCACTGAGTGAAGAGGTGGAATTACAGAGCCGTCAAAGGAGAGAGGAAAGTTGTGAGGAATTTTCGTTTGAGAGATGGATAGAAACTGGGTCTTGGAAGCATGACACTTAACATATGTGTGTGTGCAAAGGGAGGTTTACAGGGTATTATTATGTAAAGTATATGCACAAGTAAATGTTTTGGGTATTTTGTAATGTGAGCTTATAAAGTGTAGAGGGTATTACTACCTTATGTATTTGCAGTACTGGTGTGGATTGTGTCATCATCCAGTGTATATGCATTGTGTACGTGTATAATTTGAAAAATATATTTGCACCGATGAAGTAAACAGGGTGGTGTTATGTAGCATACATGCACTGAGAAAGTACACAATGAATTATCATTTCCTTCATTTATTTACAGTTATAAAGTGTACACGTTGTCGTTATGTACGCATCATGTTCGGATGAGTGAAACCAGTGTAGTGCAGTGCGTAGAGTGTGAGGATACGGACACCAGTTCGTTATGGTGGTGGATGCTGCTGACGCCCTACGATGGTTCAGGGGAAGCATGGAATGATGGTACCCCCTCCTAGGGCTACTCCCTTGTAATGGTACCCTACCTGGAGGTAACTTCTGTTTGCGGGTAGACTCCGCCTGTCTCCCGCCTTGTGTTTCCGTGCCATTGTTGTCTTGCTTGGCCCTGGTACAAGCTGGCTATTTGTAGTGAGGTGTGATCGTGTCAGGTGTGTGGTGGACTGAGGTGTGATCTTGTTGAATGTTTTTTCAGTGTGGTAAAGTGGAGAGAGTGATGAAGAAAATAAAGGTACAGAGTAGCGGACGGACACGATCGTGACTGAGCCATGTGAGAGACCTGTGAGTCATAATACCTGACGACCATAATGCTTGACGACCATATCCTCAGCGAACTGAACAAGGCAACGGCTGCCTCTTTACGAAGATAAAAGGTAGGTTGGAACTTGCGGACCTTCAAGACAAAGCAAGGAGAACAGTGTTGATGGTCTTCAAGACGGTGTACTGACGTCACTTTTCAGGTCGTGTGAAATTGCCACCAGAAGGTGTGTGGATGTCTCCCACGGTCCTTGTTGACGCTGTTAAGAATCTGAACCACTAGGATCGGCTTATGTCGCTGAGGCTGTAATCTCTGGAGTGCAGACGGGAGAAAGATAATATCCAAATAGGGAATGCTGTAAGGCGTGGTTCGCAATCTATACTCATACATGGTTAACATGGTTCCCTGTTTGGTGGGCAGGCGTGGGAGAAACTGTAGAATATTACCTTTGAATTGAAAAGGCGCAATAAATGCAAGAGAAACGCCATGAACGCCCTGGGCCCAAGACTCTTCAACACATTACCTGCAAACATGAGATACGCTATGGAACGTACAGTGGATAAATTAAAGAAGGCCCTGGATGACTATGTATAAAGTATACCTTACCTGCCAGGTTATTTGGGCTTGAAATCCACTGTTTCTAACAGCTTGGTCGACCAACAACCCAACCCAGCAGCTTGGACTCAGAGCTGGGGAGCTGTGAGGGTAGAAGATCTTCGAGTTCGACGCCAGGGAAATGTAATGGAAGTATGTAGTGTATGGAAGAAATGTAAGGGAACTGTGTAGTGTACAGAGGAGAGATCTTCTCTCACGGGTGATGGGTGTGGTGGAGTGAGGTGTGATCACCAGCGGAGGTGGTGTTCATCAGGGGACTAGCGAGGTGAGGCCACCGGTGAAGGCGGGTGTTGCCAGCCGCCATGGGTTGCGTCCGGTCTGCTTGCCTCCCCCCTCGCCCCACTTGCATGGGTCGTGCCTGGCACCACCGCCGTGTCAACACACACCCCAGGCATTATTAAGGCGGGCAGGTACAGTTTAGTGGATCATGGGTACAGGCTACCCGCTTGCCAACCAAGTTATATAACCACGCTAGAACAACATTCACCTCTCCACCTGTGGCACACCGGATCCCTTTCCTCGACCCCCGCTGTGTGTGTGTGTGTGTGTGTGTGTGTGTGTGTGTGTGTGTGTGTGTGTGTGTGTGTGTGTGCCAGATTCTCTGATGATATTAATGAAAATGAAAAAGGAAGAAAGACCAGGCGGGGTAGACGTAGATGTTTGTGTGACAAGCATAAAAGTTTCGTGGGTGTTTATGAGTCCAGGCGCAGGGAATCCCAAGTGTCTTAACACCGCGGAGGATATAGAGGCGACAGGCCGAGGATCCAGCGATGCTGCTGACGTGCTCCTCCCAGGTGAGTTCGTCGTCCGGAGTGTGACACCGAGAGGCTCGGTGGGCTGAACAGCCTGGTTACTTGCTATACCCGCTGCGTGCTCGGCTGAGGTCGTTGGAAAGTATCACTGAATAAGCTTACAGAACCTGAAGCCTGCACATGAGGCGGGGTTATCTGGGTTAACAGTTTTATTTTGGACGTAAAAGAACTTGGTGGCAAACGACCAGGCAAAACATTCGTTAATGTGAGAACGAACGACGGAAAGTCTTACAGGATGAACGTTTCTGTATTGTATTTGTTGCAGGTGTTGAAAGAGAGGGTCGTGTTGGTTTTGTGGAGGGAAAAGAGGTCCTGGGAAGGTGGTAGAGAAGAGCACAGTCTGAGGAGGGTGACGATGAGGAAGATGTGGTTTTGATCTTCATATGTATAAAGATACGTAGACAAAGCGTTTCAGTGAAAGCCTGTGTAGGTTGAACCTGGAGGCAAGCACGGAGCGCACGATGGGTGCAATTCGTGGACGTAGATTGGGTGATAGGTGGGCACAAGGACCGAGGGGGCCGCCCCCCCCCCCCCCCCCCACGTCAGGAAAGGAGGAACAGATGTTAGTAATGTTTTCCTCGGGGAAATCTGTAAGGAAGGGAAGCGTTACGCCGGCAGCTCATCCGTCAGCTGGCGTCACGTTACCGTGTGAGGTGATGCCAGGGATATGGTGGTGTTGTGGACGGCCGGGGTACCCGTGCTGAAAACGGCTGTTGGGGTGAGCGTAGATGGGTACTGTCAGCTCCCCACTGACGTATTCTGCGGCTACTGTAATGAAGATGTTTCCACAGTAAACATGAGTACTCATGTAGGGTTACTGCCGTGTGAAAAGTAGGCCAAGTTAATAAACTTGAGTGTGTATTAGTATTCATGAATAAGGCTGTGTGTGTGTGTATGTGTGTGTGTGTGTGTGTGTGTGTGTGTGTGTGTGTGTGTGTGTGTGTGACGTACAGGAGCGTGTGGGGGTGATGGCAGGAGCCAGCCATGAAGGACAACGTGCATGGCCTGGTATCACGGCCAACCATAACATGTGGTGGTGGTTGTGTATGACCTTCCCGCCCGCTGGCTCGTCCACATCAGAAATCTTTCCATCATTTCCCAACGAGGTGCACCTTGCCTTCCTGACCCCTACTATCTTTTCAGGGGCTCCCGCAGCGCTCAGAAAGCCGGCCACGTCCACCTAATAGGACGGCAATTCATTGCTGATGCTGATAATTGTTATGCTTTATACCCGTGGTATTGCCACCATTACAGTGGACTTGGATACATTTGGTGTGGAAGGGTAAGTTCGTTGTTTGATGTTCTCAGCTTTTTCTAGGTGAAATAAAAAAACGATTTGGATCGATTGTATATGCTTGTGTAGCACGTCAGCATGAAATTAGCCAGTCTATAAGTCTGTGCTTTTGTAGAAAGAAGCCGGTCTGTATATTAAGTTTCACCAGGTGTTAAAACCAAGTGATGGGTCCCAGACCCAACTCTTAGAGACCCAGGTGCTTCCTGTAGAGCACCTGCGCTCACCTGAACCTGGCGTCTTCTGCCATGCGTAGAGCTGCTCTTGATATAGACAGCTCAGAGTCTGAGGCGAGTTAGATATGTTGGCCGTTACAACACCAGTTGTCACTTAAGTTGAAGTGATTTGTGGGTAAACTTTGAGGAGAACACTTCCTTCCGTTAATCAGAGTCAGACTTCGAGTTCCTCTTCTGTTCAGAGGACTAGGACGAGGCGAGGTACCTTCACCAGCACTCCTCCCTTATCACTTGTGGTCAGGAATGATGATCTGATAGCAACTCATAGCAACAAGTCGACACACAAATCCTGAAGCAGTGGAAGCCTCGTTTACGGTATATAACGTTTTCGTAAAACAAATTCACGTGGGCAGAAAGTCTCGGGGGGGAAAGACGTCGTCGCTTTTTCTGGTTCTCAGAGCTGTGAGGTGTGAAGGTGAGTGGGTGAGGGAAGCTAGGAGATACCACGATGGGCACGTCAGCGGAAGTGTGACACTTGGCCCTCTTCCCCGACCAGGTCACCCCTGCCTGTGTTCCCCGGGGGCTTTCCCCCCTTCATCCTCCCTCTGCATCACTACGTCCGCCCACATCACCCTTCATCAAAACTCCAGCATTTCATTCGCTCCATCCTAAACTGCGCCTCACTTGCATGGTCATATCCTACTTGCCGAAAGTAAATACACGTCATTCCCCATCACCACCACGACCCTTGTGTTCCATCTCGAAGTCATTCACAATGCGCCCTTGGACGCTCGATGGCTCACCTTCTTTCCTCTTCGTCCATTCTTCCCCTGACACAGTCAGTCACCGGTCAGGTGGCAAGCCGGGCGAGGCTAAGTTGATAAACAGACTGGACGTGGGCCACATTCCGCGGGTGAAGCCCCCGCGCCAGCCGGCCACACACACTCCCCTCATTACCACATGCCAGCCACACTTCATTATTAATTAAGGTTCACCGCGCTACCCCCCTGGCACGTTACACCCCCTCTACTGGACCTGCCTGCCGCCGCCAGCCCTGGTATGCCAGGCTCTGTATGTCCCACGGATGACACTTGGTGGACCTGCCTGCCCGCTCCGCCACCAGCCCTCCCGTGTGTCCCGGCCGCCAAAGGCCTAGATCCAGGGCACGCGTCTGACCGCTGCTTCCCATAGTTTGTGTGGAAGTTCAAGACACATGTGGATACGCCGTGTGGAAACTCAAGACACATGAGGATGGACCGTTATGATGCCCCGTCTCTCCAGGAACACTTGAGAATTTATGGAAGTCTCATTCTTGCTTCCTTGTTATCCATTTTCCGTAAAATTACCGTCTTTGGCTTCAGTCCATAATCACCACAGGAGCTTGAATTTCCTTTTTTTTCATTCTCTGCTTTCTGTCATACGACATGTATATGGGAGAGAGAGAGAGAGAGAGAGAGAGAGAGAGAGAGAGAGAGAGAGCACAGTCAGGTATATCTTTGTATTATTTTATGGGAATGAATGAAGAGTAAGGCCGCGAATATCTTAGAACATACTTTGTGTGGGATGTATGACACATGCCACACAAGATAGACCAGGACACTAGACTTAACCCGGATTCTTTGAGGAGAATTTATAAGAACCTCGTGTGTTTGTTAAGTGCATCAGAGCACGACTCTTACGAAAGGTCATTACGTAAGGTTAGATCACAGACCCCGGGAGTCGTTTTATGTAACGCGGTTTACAAACAGGTTGACCGACAGAAAATGGGGAATGGTGCTCGAGAACTGAGAGAGAGAAGTTGTTTGCTGGTATCCCCGGGTACCACACGACCCGGTCCTGTTGTTTAAGATGTCTTCAGGTGATGGTGATGCAGGATGACTTGATGAAGACGTAAGTGTTTGATGGTGACAGGAAGATGGAGGGACACTGTATATAAAGGCGACTGTCAGGAGGGAACGAGTTGACGTGAATAATGGAGTATGGTTGTGCCTTGTCCACGTGATGTACTCGTGCGGTCAGAATATTAGATTTGTGTTAAAGATAATGATGGACACAGGATCATGAGAAGTATGTGTGTAGAGAAGATGACCTGGATTATGTGTGAGAATTAGGGAGGTGAAGATCTTCCCTACACTCAGTTTAAAGGTTGGCAGGATAACATCTGCTTTGGTGTCAGCTGCTCTGAGTTGTTCGAGGTTGTGATTATGGTTTAGAACTTCATAAAAGGTGTTACCGGACTCCGCCCGCCTGACGTCACTTCGCGAGTGAACAGTCGCCTTTAGCGAGGCTGTATCATTAGGAATACAGCCTCGTCAAAGAACCTCTCCCTCAGGAATCCTCGTTTCCCTGCTACTGGAAGTAGCGCAGCGCTGGGGAGCAGGAGGCTTTAGAAAGGGAGTGACACTTAGAAGTCTTTTCTGGAATTGGCCTTGTTGCATCACTTGTAAAATGTTTGTATAATGAAACTTTCCTAAAGAAAACGTGAATTAACTGGTAGACTTAACTAAAGTCGGCCATAATCTTTGTGACGACGACCTGCACGTATGCTGTCGTGTTGTGTTCTGTGTGTCCGTACTTGTTATGGTCATCAACGAGTCTCGTGCGCTAAGATGGATCGCTGGGGAACAGCGTAGTTAGTTTTTGGTGCTTCAAACTGTTATTAGTGCCTGCTGTTGGCGTACCTTTTTATTTTATTTCCTTACCCTGGTTAACTGAGGCAAGGTGGAGTGGCGTCGTCCACAGTAACAGGGAATCTATTGAACAGCAGACGATATGTCGCTGTAAGGATGATTTTTAATTTGTTTACACCCCCCTCCCTGCTCTCTCTCTCTCTCTCTCTCTCTCTCTCTCTCTCTCTCTCTCTCTCTCTCTCTCTCTCTCTCTCTCTCTCATGCGCTCGCACGCTGGCATTTAATCTCACACTTCGTAATATTTTAGATGCACGTCAGTAGTTTTGGGAGGTAATCAAAGTTACTTCCAGACGTTTATCCATTTTGCAAAATATACAGAGTTGCTGGGAAATTGCAGACAGCCAGGCTGTGGGCGAGGCATGAACCTGCTAGACAAGTTAGAATTGCTTCCTTCCTCGCGCGGCAGAAATTCATGAAATCTAAACTTAGTAAAGATACGGTAAAGGTTAGACGATGAGAGGAGCGTAGTAGCATGGTTCGGTGTATGAGAGGCGCCATCACAGTGCGGGCTGTTGGCTGGGGTAGGGGACCCGAGCAGCTACCTCGTGGAGTAGTGGAGTCTGTACTTTGTAGGATTTGAGGCTGGCAGGATCAGGAGGGACTCGGGGAGAGGGATGGAAGAGGTTCGAGTCTAGGGAGACAGAAGAAGGAAGGTGTGGGTGGGGGAAGAGACCCCGGGAGCTGTGAGGTTATAGCAGTAGACGCGGCAGCCGCAGCTGCACCAACTCCAGTAGCCAGTGTGGGTGTTTGTGCGTGTCGGTGATCGACCCGCGACACCTGAGCACCACCGCCTTATTTATGACACTGGTCCATGGCCTCATCCTCACCTGTGTCCCCTCACCACCACCTACCTGACCTATGCTCGGCTCCCCGGAGCACCCATACCTTGGGTATTGTCGGCCACCATCGTGTCAACATGATGTAGTGTGTGTGTCAGCCATAGTTTGCCACACAGCAGGACCCGTGTACGGGTGGGACGCGTCCCTGCAGATGGGGCAGACATGATCCTCGCGTGTACTACGAGGGTTGTGGGTGTGGTGGTCCCCGAGTGGGTGTTGGTGGGGGCAGGCAGCGAGACCCTCCCTCGTCAGATGTTTTCTAAAGGATCTTTTTTTTTTTTTTGCCCTCCTATGACCTTCCGTCCGGGTCAGAGGTCAGGTCAACCTGGTTTCTCCACACATTTGAAAGTTGTTCCACATGGTCTTAGGGTTACGTTCGCTCGTACTATGAACTGGTTTTGTTCTGTGTGTGTGTGTGTGTGTGTGTGTGTGTGTGTTTTGGATTATACCACATCTTTCTAGATTGTTTGGTAGTCTAGAAATGCAGCTTAATCGGTAGTCTGGAGAGATAATGCTTCGGGAACACAGATTATGAATGTCTCCTGGGGTAAAAAAAAAGTGCGGCAGCAGCACCGGCCTGGCTTAGCAGGGCAGCAGATAACCTAGCAACAGAGTGACCTGCTCTATTGGCCGGGAACCACCTCCACATAATTTGGCCCTTTCGACTTTGACGGCCAAATGATGCAGCTCTTGACAGATACTACGAAGGAATTTGTCCCATAAATTCAGACAAGGTGGCTAGGTTATGGCTAGGGATCTGAGGCTTGGGTATGTAGTTGCAAGGGCGGGCATGGGTGGCTGGCTAGCTGGCTGGTCCGCCCATCAGGAGGGGCAGGGAGGGTCTCGAGCCATCTTGGCCACTGGTGGGAGGTTGACGCGGGAGGTTACGTAAGTGTGAAGTGCGTCGCATCCAGATGGTGGGTGCAGCAGGCTCCTCAGGTATGGATACTGGACGTTGATGTTATTATCAATATTCAGCCCCTCGAGCACGACGGTACAACACTTGAACACGACGGTACACTAGACCACGACATTACGACACCTGAACAGTACGGTACGACACTAGAATACGACGATACGACACTTGGGTAGGATGACCTGGCCTATGGCCAGACCTTTTTAGGGGCTTGGCTTAAGGACGCGCGCGCGCGCGCGCGTGTGTGTGTGTGTGTGTGATGTTGGGAGGCTGTATGTACTACGCCTGTGACCCATCCGAGGGAAGTGGGTTTGGAGTCATGATGATAGATAAAGATACGTTATCTTTGTGCCAGTTGACAAGGGCCCGTGATGGGCCGAAACTCAGTCGGAAAAGATAAGGAATCATATCTCGGAGACGTGCAGTTTTATCTTCATCCTGAACGCTTTTGCTGCGTAGTGTGATAGCCTGTGTGGTGGTCACATAACGTGGTGTTTTGCTTCTCCAAATGTTGCACATGTTGGCTTGTTTCTTGTAGTGGTGCACACACACACACACACACACACACACACACACACACACACACACACACTGGCTTGGTTCTCGTACTGGTGCACCTGTGGAGGGTCGACTGTAATAGAGATACCTGTTCACGAGAGGAATATTTTAGTGTTGAATGCATGAGTGATGAGTGTATCTGGCGCATTGTGATGAGTGTGTCGTGGGCCGTGAGTGAGTGAGTGTATGTGGAGCATGTTCCTAAGTTGTGGTCGGCCAGTGTTCGTGTACCAGTGTGTGGTTGTGTGGTTCATGGGTGAGGTAGTAGCGCCCCCGGGTGATTGTGGGGTATAGTGTGGCGAGCCGTGTATGTATGGTTGGTTCATGGGTGAGGCAGCTGCGGATGATGCGCAAATAGTGACTGAGATAATGTGGCTCTTAGATAAGAGGAGGATGTGATAAGCTGGTGTAGGCAGGTACTTGATCGGGCCTTCCCTCTGTTATCACAGAGAACGCGGCCTTCCCTCTGTGCTGGCATCCGCTCAGTGGTTTTAGAGGCGATATACTATCTGAGATGCTGATAACTGGCTCCTGTCTTCAGGTGCACACACACAGTCTGTGACTGCTTGTGGCCTGAGGAACAGCTGGATGGAGACTGGGGGTTTCAGTGGAGCAAGTGGGAGTAACTTGCCACCGTTGTGTTGTGATGTAGATATGGCTCGTGTGGAGGGAGGGATCTTGTCTGGTGTGGACGCGGGCTGAAGTCTGAGTTGTGGTTGTGTTCTTACAACTGTGGTGCCCATTAGTTCTTTTTCTACAGGGAATAGAGTTACGAAATGTCCCAGTGGGTGTACCGAGAGAAGGTGTATGTTTGGCAGGGCTCTTGTGTGTGTATATTCATGTTTTGAGATGGTGTGTACGTGCAGCGGTAGTCTTAGATGTGCATGTGTGTGTGTGTGTGTGTGTGTGTGTGTGTGTGTGTGTGTGTGTGTGTGTGTGAATCAGATTGATTGATATTCGCCACAAGAGCGGTTGATTTATTGTGAATTCCTGTCCGTCCTGTGGGCAGTGGCGCATCACAGGAAACATAGTACACAAAGGTCGCGGGACCGGGCCTCACTGACTGAAATACACTGTGGCTTCCGTAGTGAGGAAAGCGTTATCGTGGTTTGGCCAACGCGATGAATATTTCGGCAGCTTACATGGTCAGTGAAGTTTAGAACAATTGAACCACAGTGATTGGAGCACGTAGCAAGATGTACTATTACAAATAAACTATTCCCACTACGTAACCTAATGATACAACTCAGGTATCAGAGGTAGAACATTCTTATGGATGTGATATTTGCATGTATCTTGTCATGTTTGGTAAGAATCATCTCTGAACTCGCTCATATTACAAGTCAAATATGTAATGTGTGGACGTGTATGCGTACATGTATGTATGTCAGGAATGTTGAGTGTGCACGTTCATGTCATGTAGGGGCAGGCTATCCATCGTGCGGTGGGCGTATTGAGTTACTTTTTAGAGGAAGGAGTAAAGAAGGAAGCCGTCAAAGCTTCATACCAACGTGTGGCACAGCTCGGGGGAAAGATACAGGCTGGCACAGAGTGTGTAGTGTAATGGAAGCCCAGACGAAGTATTAGCTTTACGATAGACAGTGTCTTGTTGGTGACGCCCCACCACCACACCCTGGGTGAGGGCACTGTAGTGCTCACCTCAATTTTTCCTCTGCCCCTGTCGCTCACCCTCCCTACCTCGGCGGCCATCTATCCCTCCCTACTTCGCTAACCATTACGTAAAAGCGGCGCCGTGTGACGTCTCTCTCTCACACATGCCTCGGGACACGTAAGTCCCTTGAAGAAGCTGTTTTCTTTGTGTGTGGTTCCCAGGAATATATATGTTCCTATGTAAGACCAACTGTGTATGACGAGTATGATAAGAGTCGGTCAGATGATGATCCAGTCAGCAACGATGGTCGAGGCCAGGCTCGGCTATCGATCTGCCGCCCGCCTCGCCGTCAGGGAGCGGTGCATTACAATGCACTGCTCCCTGATGCGTCCACAGATGGTCCTGGTAACACCAGTAGCCGGGTAAGGCGGTGGCCTTGGGTGCTCCTTTTTTTTCCAAAGCAGTGTTTTATACCACCCCTCTCCACCACAGTCCACGATGGCGTCTCGTAGTAAAACTGGTAATTTCTTCCTCTGTCTCCAGAACTTGGTGGGTTTTAATGGCAGAATTGGCTCAGTTTTCAGCTGTAGGTACAGCAGTAGGAAGTGATTTGTTTCTTCGGAGTTTATAGTTTTGCAGATTATAGAGGAGACCTAATTTTTTACACGATAAAGTTAGAGGAGCCTTACGTATGAAGTCAAGTGAGTTTAATAAGTCAAGTTACTCAATAAAGCCAGGTGAGCGGTACGTGATAAAACCACGATAGCGATACAGCCTTGTTTATGATAACGTTGGTATATCGTTGCTTGTTTGTGATAACGTTGGTATTTCGTTACTTTGTAGTACAGTAGATAATAATGATGATGATGGTAGTGGTGCGTGCTGGAGGCTGCCTGCCCGTGGATCGTTTTACGTGTTGAAATCGCGAGTTCCGGCCACACAATAGCCTCGTGCATCTGCCCCTCCCGGGACAATGAGAGATGGGCGTCCTGCCTGCCAGGGACAATAAGGTATTAGATCCTGTGAGCCAGTGGGACAAAAGAGACGCTCCTGCTCATGGTGCTTATTGGGTCACTTGTACTTCCTTGCCTGGCTGACTGGCTGGCTCCTGTGTGTGTGTATGTGTGTGTGTGTGTGTGTGTGTGCGTGTGTGTGTGTGTGTGTGTGTGTGTGTGTGTGTGTGTGTGTTTATGTGTGTGTGTGTGTGCGCGTGTGTGTGTGTAAACAGTAATATTCAATTTGCTTCGCCGTGTTTTTTTCCCCAACCACGAACCCCTCCATTCGAGACCTGGAGACGTGATTAGTTACGTGCTGGGTGGGTACGTCAGGCTCCGGTACCTCTTGTGCGCGGGGAACCTTTGCTCCTCCTGAATGACGGGCGTGTGTGGTGGTGGGGGTGGGTTGGGGCGCGGCAGAGGGCCGACCGTCCGCCACACGCTCAGGCGGTACAGGAGAGGTTCGTAGAGGTAATGCAACCGCGACATTTTTGTAGCGATGCTGTGTACCCGGCCAGGGGAAGTCCCTGCACCTCCTGTGGCGTACGTATGGGGACGGGAGTCCACATGGGACGTGCTCAAGTGGGAAACATGGACATGCAGTTGTATGATGCTGGCGTTGGAGAGGCTGTGGTCACGGACCATAGTACACATCAAGGCCCGGCCGTAATTGAGATATAGAGAGGTTAATGAAAAGGAAAAAGTAGAGACAAGAGGAAAGTATTTACGAATTGTAAAGGAAGTAAAAAACCTTTCTTTTACAGTTGCCAGGTCATAGTTATTGGGAAAGACGTGAAAGGGTAGAGAGTTCCAAAGCTTCGAGGTGTAGGGAAAGAAACAGTTATCAACAATCCCCCCGATTGCACACTAGCAGCCAGCTCTCGGGAGCAAAAACCAAAGTAATACCTATAGAAGAGGAAAAGTGAAGCAACATTGCGGCATAGGGCAAGTTGGTCAGGTTTTAAAGTTATTCTGGGGACTTTACAAGTCTGACCGTTTTCGACTCAACTCTGGCAAGTAAGGATGTAGAGAGAGAACCATCCCAGATGTGAGAGCAGTACTCCATACAAGGACTGCTTGAACGAAACGAAATTTCGACTTATAAGAAGGAGTCCCACTTTCCTAGAGGCAGACTTAGATATTTCCGTAATGGTGGCTTTGCAAGATAGAGTGGATGTTACAGTAATACCAAGTATGTTCACCGAGTCAAGAGGCGGAAATACGGAGCCGTCAAAGGAGAGGGGACAGTTGTGAGGAATTTTTGATAAAGAGATGGGTAGAAACTGGGTCTGGGATGCATTAATCATATTGCCTCTACGCCACTGACATATCCTGTCCAAGTCTGAGTTTACTGAGGAAGTTGTGTGGCGACGAGATGCAGAGCGAGTGAGAGGAGGAGGAAGAGCAGGAAAATTGAAGAACGTGGAGGAATGCAGCTTTGAGTCGTCAGCGTGTGATTGCATTTGGTTATTTGTGATGGAAAAGAAATCGTTGGTAAAAAGGAGGAAAAGTGTAGGACAAACAGGTATCTGTAATGCTCGTGTAGGGCGCTAGTCTCGCATCTCTGCCTTGCTCGATGAAGTGATGGATGTATTTTCCTCCAGGGAATAGTCCCTCGTAGTTAAGGGAGAGGAGGGAGAGTGAGGTAGGGATGACGACAGGAAGGTGTGGTCGTGAGCACTGCCACACCACCCCCACCCCCACCACGCTCACTCACTCACGTGTAAAGTCAAGAGTGATGATGGTACGTGCTGGCCAGACCTGCTCTGTGGCCTGTCTCATGGTGTAGGTGTACTGCTGGCTGGCTGGCTTGCTGGCCGGCCGCACCGGTCTCTGGTGTACTGAGGTGCACGTGCTGTTGCCTCACCGGTCGTCGCACGTGTAGCCTTGCCATGCGGTGCTCATGTCCCAATCTAAAACATCAAGCCACTGAGTCAACCACACGTGAGGATTTACCTCAGGGTTTTACACACACACACGTTCGTCATTTCCCGCATTAACGATGTAGCACCAGGAACAAACGAAAATATGGCGTCATTCGCTCACATCCAGACTCTCGCTAACGTGTATAATGCACTGAAGCCAAGTTCCCCCTACCTACAAACAGACCCCACGTATTCGTATGTGTATAAATATATGATCGTATGTGATCTCCACGCCTTTTAAGCATAAAGATATCCGTCACACAGGTATGGCTGTGTTAAAGATAATATTTACTGTACTTTATGAGCGTCCAACATTTTCCTGTTGAGTTGGGCTGTACAACGTGCACGAGTGCAATTTCGTCCTTAGTTCTTGACCAGGTCTTCACTGAAGGCTCGTGTGTGTGTGATTGACCGTCGAAGTCATCAATAATGAATGTATTCGCTAACTAATTCTAACGAGGGTTGAGCCTTCTCTCTCTCTCTCTCTCTCTCTCTCTCTCTCTCTCTCTCTCTCTCTCTCTCTCTCTCTCTCTCTCTCTCTCTCTCTCTCTCTCTCCGAGTCATGGTGTTTTAATCTCACTTGTTAATATTAAACAGCTGATCCCAGAATACGTGACGGTATAAGTTAAGGGATGTGAGGAACGTCTTGTGGTGCGTTGCCAGGTCTGATTTGATGTCCTTCCTGATGTACTGCGACAGAGCTCCGGTAGGCATGGCTCTTTGACGTTGATCTGTGCCATGGGTAATGTGTGGTAGATTGTCTCTTGTTTTCGTCTGGGGGAGAAGGAGACAGACGTATTTCCTGCTCCATGATCCTAACGCGAGACGACACTGCTGCGTCTTGCTTGGCGCAATAGATGGACTGCTTTAGATGGGGCCGGAGCGAAACCTTTGTACGAGTTTCTGAAAGTTTTGGGAAAACTGCGTGTATATCCCTCGGGTGTTCCAATCACAGGATACCCGTTGCGACCGTAGTGTGTCCCAGGTCTACACAATACAGCCGGGGAATTATAAGACAAAGTTTGCCGGGGTTGCGGCCGTGTTGTGTTGTATTGATGGTGGGGTTGGTGTTGCGTGCGTCTCGTGGTCGTGTGTTGGAGCCTCCTGCCACAGACTGGGCGGGGGAGGGGACACTGTGATGGTGGAATACAGCTCGTCTTCGAACTTCCACCTGCAGCCGATGCTTGCAGACACACGCTCATGCATCCACACGTTGATTGTTTGTGAGGGTGGGAGATGCAACCACTGTGGCCCACTTTACTGTCCCGGGTGCTGGGGTAGGTCATGCTGGGGGAATGATACGTGAATACATCGGGTAAGGATGGTTTAATCTCATGGCAGTTGCAGAACCACGACTGGATCGAGAGTCCGAAGACATATGGATGCGCTCGGGAAGAAAGAGAATGATGTGACGTTACGCAGACTGTGAGGAAGCCATTGTCAAATGTGACCATATTGTCTTAGACCGGTTACAACTAGAAAGACCTGTGTACAACTTCATCACTGATAACGCAACGCTGTTCAAAACTACAAAATTCCGAACAGAAGCGAACATAGAGTTACGGTCGCCTCCGCCAGGCAGGTGGCAGGGTCGACCTTTACGAAGCGTCCGTCAAGCTCAGAGATGCTAACAACACCCAGATGATGACGCGCTGTAGGGCACGAGT
This sequence comes from Panulirus ornatus, assembly GCF_036320965.1. Lineage (NCBI taxonomy): Eukaryota > Metazoa > Arthropoda > Malacostraca > Decapoda > Palinuridae > Panulirus > Panulirus ornatus. The sequence goes on from NC_092257.1 coordinate 11,808,386, forward strand.
GTTACCCGGGATGGACTAGTGGCGTGCGTCAACATCACCATCCTTCATGGCGGGCGGGCAGGATTGCGGAATTAGAAAGTGTTTAAAGGATCCTTCACGACGACCCCTCCAAGGAGACAGTTACCAGGCATCTCATGCTGATGGTAACGACTGTGAACGTTGAGGTTGTGGTCTCTGGGGCGCAGATGGGATACGGTTGTACATGCCTGCCGACTGCGGCCTTCAGTAATATGATTTGAGCTGGGGAGCGAGACGCAAGCTCGGTCCGAGACTTGAGTCGTGGTTGACAGCGACCATGGTAAGGTGTGAGTACTGTGCTTAATGCTCGGTAAGTGTTATCAGATTCCCCGATGTGTAGTATTGTCTGCAGTTGTGTGTTCATACCGTAGTTGACGACGTCGTGTGGGTTGCCAGTTCTGTTGTAGCCTCTGGTGTGTGTGTGTGTGTGTGTGTGTGTGTGTGTGTGTGTGATGCTGCTGCTGCTGGTACCCGATGGGAGTAGCTGTTTTCCCATGAATTGTAATTGTAATTGTCTTCTCTCGTGCCTAAAATAGGTTGTAGTTTTCTCTTCTGCCTAACTAACCTGGAGAAGAGGTTGTAATTCTCTTTCCTGGTCCACCGGGAAAGGTATTGTCGTCATCAGCTGACGTGGAGTTGTAATTTGGCCCCAGATGTACAGAGTTGTGGCTGTCTCTGTTGCCGTGTGGAGGAGAGAGTGGTTATAGAGGGTGGGTGGGTCAAGGTTGAGGCTAGCGTGAGTGTGGTTGAAGGCGTGATGTAGGGGGAGGGTGGCTCAGATATTGCTAGCCTACCTCCTTCCCTCCCTCCCTCCTCATGTTTCGCAATGGCCGTGAGGGAGGAGAATGAAAGAGATGGGCGTGTCCGTGATCTTGCAGTGCGAGGACGCGTTCATGTTGGCCGTGTGTAGGTGGGAGGGTGGGGCGGGGCGCGGGTGTTACGTTGGTGTCGGCTGAGCGTGGTCGAGGCGTGCGTGCAGAGGATGGGTCTTAAGGGGTGTAGGCGTGAAGATGGTAGGCAGCCGGCCGGAAATATGTGATGTTCACGTGAAGATGACGGATGGACGGGATGACTGTGTGGGCATCGCACATATACCCTGCCATCCTCTCTCTCTCTCTCTCTCTCTCTCTCTCTCTCTCTCTCTCTCTCTCTCTCTCTCTCTCTCTCTCTCTCTCTCTATGTCTGTGGAAGAAACGGCAAAACAGATTCCGCGAGTACTCCAGTGAACAGTGTGAAGACGTCGCCGAACTTAAATATTCGAGATCCCGGCCCTCAGCTGGGGAGGGGGACACTCGGGATGTTGTGTCCTTCAGGAGAACACTTCGACCCCAGGAAAGTCTTGGGGGGTGTCACCCCAGCAGTGGTGATCGTGGCAAGTTGTACGGGGCTCGGGAACGCAACAGACTAGTGAGGACAGGCGGTGAACGCTACGAGGAAGGCTCCTGCACCAGGGAACATGACGTCGTAATTACTCGTCGGTATGTAGGTCCAGTGGTGGGGGACAGCAGGGTGGGTGGGGTGTAGATGGGGAGAGCGAGGTACGAGGAGGGTTGCGGGAAGGGGAGGGGTGGTGGCTGTTGCTAGGTAAGGTTGCTGGGGTGGTTGCCACCTGCCTGCGGCGGGTTATTGCCTGCTGCAGGAGGGAGGGGCTTGGTGTGGGGGAGCCCGCCCCGCCCCAGGACCTTGGCGGCTGCGGTTATTGTAACCCTTGTGACGTCAGGGGACCGGACGGGACCCACGCCCGTCCTACACGGGCCAGACCCAAGTGTGATCACTGCACGTCACGACCCGCACACGGCAGTGATTACGGTGACACGTTTGAGAGGCGGCGCATGGTGGCTGGCCCGGCCTCTCCCATGTACCCAGGCTCGGCGGCGGGCGGCCAGGGAGGTGCGGCCTGGCGCAGGTACAACATTATATAACCTGATGCCTCCACCCTCCCTCCCCACAACCCTCAACCTCCCTACTCTCATCCCCCACCACATAATGCATCTACGCCACCCCCCAACCCACCATCCCAAGCTACCGACCCTCGCTCTCCATCACTGCCCACCACCCCCCAATCATCACCACAACCACGTAAATGTTAGTGGGTTACATGGTGGGTTACACCCCACTTCTGCTGTGTGCCGAGATGGTGCACGTTGTATACGGGAGGAGTGGTGTCCGTGCCACGTACCTGTCCCTCCAGAAGGCGTCGTGCTGTTACCCCCCTCCAGCAGGACACGCCCGTCTGAGCAACAAGTCTGGGAGCTTTGCTGAAAGGCATAGTGAGGAACGACATGGGAACATTGATGGTGCTTAAGGGAAGAGCAGCAGGAGGTACACCCGTGGTACCTTAGGTGGAGCAGGAGGTACACCCGTCCTGCCTGGTGGGGAGAGGGGAGACAAAGACCTTTGTGGTTCTCACCTTCATTGACTCGACAGATCTTTTGACTTGGTCAACCATAACGTGACCATCAACAAAGCCATCAACCTTGGGCTGCGGGAGAGGAATCATTCCATGGCTGGCAGACTTCCTCGGTGAGCGTCGTCAGGCTGTATACGCCTCCGAGGGGGCCATCTCCACCTTCCAATACTCCCACCTGTAGCGTCCCACAGGCTGTATTGTGGCGAGGATCCATCTCCACCTTCCAGTCGCTCACCTGTAGCGTCCCACAGGCCACAGACATTGGTCCTCTTGTGTTTCCTTGCTCTGGTTGATACGTTTGCTCGGCGGAGACGTGTTGACGTTTCTGAAGTCGGTATCGGGGCTCACATGGCAACACCGCCTTCCAGAACTCCCTTAAAAGCCTTCAGAACTGGACCACTGCCAGCTACATCGCCGCCACCCGAACTAAGACCATTCAAGCACGTTAGCCATCCTTCCAGCCGTGTCCCTCCCCCTCCTGTCTCACCAGGCCCCAGTCCCCTCCAGGTCGTCCAGCCCACCAGGCTTCTCTGTGTCACTGTGGACAACAGACTTGATGTGGAAGGCATACGCCAGTTCCATCATCCAGATCGTTTAGCTAGCGTTCCTGCATCGGTCGTAAGACTTGAGTCACTTTGATTCCCAGCACCTGACCTCCCACACTAGTCCCACTCTACCCAGACTCCCCTGTCTGGTCCTCCTCCTTCCCCACCTTACATCAGGGACCACTAGAAAAGGAACTAAACACATTGACCATACCGACTCCCTCCAACCATCACCTGGATCCCGTGATACGACGGTTGGGATGAAGCTGCCGCACCGTTACGTCGCTCGCCACCGTCATCTGCCACAGGAGATCCCACGTCCCAGATGTGCAGGTTGGCACCCCAACCGTTGCGGGCCCATCCGGTTTTAAGACCAAGCCCGTCAAAGCCACTGTGAACATCATCAGTAATTAGTATACTGTACGTTAACTACTGTGTCTTATAATCGTATAACGACTGTCTTCCTAACCTGGTTTTATGGTCCCATTTGTTTCCTGGATATGATTCAGCTCAGGCTGCAGTTGGACTCTCCTGCCCCTCCACATTATTTTCATTGTTTATATATATTTCTCGTATATATATATATATATATTTTTTTTATTATACTTTGTCGCTGTCTCCCGCGTTTGCGAGGTAGCGCAAGGAAACAGACGAAAGAAATGCCCCCCCCCCCCCCCCCCCATACACATGTATATACATACGTCCACACACGCAAATATACATACCTACACAGCTTTCCATGGTTTACCCCAGACGCTTCACATGCCCTGCTTCAATCCACTGACAGCACGTCAACCCCGGTATACCACATCGATCCAATTCACTCTATTCCTTGCCCTCCTTTCACCCTCCTGCATGTTCAGGCCCCGATCACACAAAATCTTTTTCACTCCATCTTTCCACCTCCAATTATGTCTCCCTCTTCTCCTTGTTCCCTCCACCTCCGACACATATATCCTCTTGGTCAATCTTTCCTCACTCATCCTCTCCATGTGCCCAAACCACTTCAAAACACCCTCTTCTGCTCTCTCAACCACGCTCTTTTTATTTCCACACATCTCTCTTACCCTTACGTTACTCACTCGATCAAACCACCTCACACCACACATTGTCCTCAAACATCTCATTTCCAGCACATCCATCCTCCTGCGCACAACTCTATCCATAGCCCACGCCTCGCAACCATACAACATTGTTGGAACCACTATTCCTTCAAACATACCCATTTTTGCTTTCCGAGATAATGTTCTCGACTTCCACACATTCTTCAAGGCCCCCAGGATTTTCGCCCCCTCCCCCACCCTATGATCCACTTCCGCTTCCATGGTTCCATCCGCTGCCAGATCCACTCCCAGATATCTAAAACACTTCACTTCCTCCAGTTTTTCTCCATTCAAACTCACCTCCCAATTGACTTGACCCTCAACCCTACTGTACCTAATAACCTTGCTCTTATTCACATTTACTCTTAACTTTCTTCTTCCACACACTTTTCCAAACTCAGTCACCAGCTTCTGCAGTTTCTCACATGAATCAGCCACCAGCTAGCATGTATTATAATTGTTGTTTGTCTAGATTTGAATGTAAATGGAAGTCATTTAGCCAGAACAGTGCAATAAAGAAACTCTCATTACTGTGCCAGTGTTGGGGCAGGATGTAAACAGCTGAGTGTTGCAGCCCCCAGTGGCTGCACCTGAGCTGTGTTGGGTATGATTTTCCACCTCTCGCGTCTCTTCCCACTACGGGACAGAACACACACACTGCACAATGCTGGAGATGTTCAACCGTAGAGTAAAGTTGGACCAGTATGAGGTGATTCACTCCCAAATTGCGCACACACACACACACACACACACACACACACACACACACACACACACACACACACACTTACACACTGTTGCACACGGTGACCCTGCGCGGGGTCGGCCGGAGATTCATGGAAGGAAAGCGACCACAGAAACCACGTATGTAGTAAACACCGCATGGCTCACTCCCCAGGGAACTGGTAATCACCCAAGAGTGTGTACTGGTTACCCAGTCATGAGCGGGAGTCCCTACATGTTTCTGACATCTCGCATCACAGCCTGGCCTCCCTCCTCTCATGAGCGCTGTGGCGATAACGTGCCCCCTGCATCCTCCCTCGGAGCCGGGTTCCGGGATTTCAGGATACAGAAATAAATGCAAAACTCGACCAGTTTGGGTCGCTTGAGGGAGGGATGGAGGGAGGAGGCTGAATTCCGCGAGTGTAAACAGAGAGAGAGAGAGAGAGAGAGAGAGAGAGAGAGAGAGAGAGAGAGAGAGAGAGAGAGGTGGATCACATACCATAACACTCGTAATCTCCAGTCTTTTTCGGTGACAATGGGAAACCTTAACGTGTGTTTTAAAACTCACTGCCTGCCTGATTCAAGGCTGGGGTGGAAGCTGGAGTGGTCGTAAGGTCTCGTGTGTGTGTGTGTGTGTGTGTGTGTGTGTGTGTGTGTGTGTGTGTGTGGGTATGGGTGGGGGTTTGACCTCACTGGGATGGAGATCTTTATAGGTTGACATACCAATTAAAAAATGACTCTAGTTTTAATACGGTATTTAGCTTGGCGAACTGGAAAAATCTCTTTTAAGTTTGTATGCTTCCCTCTGTGGTTGTGAGTTTCTGGTTAGGGTAACGCGGAGGACGAGGCACTGCGCCAGGCAGGTGAGGAAGCAAGCAGTTACCAGGTACACAGAAGCAGTCACCGTGTGTTGCCGAGTTTGTCTGGTGACATCTGGATCTTTGTGTCACCAGGACGAGCTTGCTGTGGTTCTTGTTGACTCGTGTGTGTGTGTGTGTGTGTGTGTGTGTGTGTGTGTGTGTGTGTGTGTGTTGGAAGCTGTCCGTGTGAATCATTCAATGTTGGTCGTGCGCTTCGCCCATGTTTGTATCGTGCGTTCGTTCGCATCGTCTTGCTTCACCAAGAGATAATGAAGTGTCGCACGGATCGTTCGGATGTGCTCTGTGCACCCAGTGTGTTTGCTCTGTGTATCCTGTGTGTGTGTTGGTGTGTGCTGTGCGCATCCTGTGTGTGTCCGTGTGTGCTTTGTGCACCCTGTGTGCGTGCGTGTGGCGTGGTTGTTGTCATTTCCTGTGTGAAGTACGAGTGTATGGTTGAGTATGTGGGTCAGGAGGCCACATGTGTAGCTCGCCGGTTACCAGTCATCGCCCCAGCAAATGACTCGGCTATCCTATACTGCTGGGGATGACCTCGTCTTTTGCTTTTATCCCCAGGCAACAGTAATGTCCGCCTGGCGGGCGTACACAGGATGTGCCATGCTACACCCTGAATGCATGTGCAAGACCCGATCCCATAGATTGAGGCATGAGCGGGACCCGAACCCACAGCTCACTGCGTGGGAGGCAAGTCGTCAAACCACTGGACCACCATATAGGTCACAGTAAAACCAGGTCACACTGTAGATCGAGAAGGAAGGGAAGATATCCAGTCCGATGTGGGTTTATGTGGTGATGTGTGGATCACGTGAAAGATGACCTTACGTCATATTTTTTAGAAAGTAAGACAAGGGGTCCAGGGTCGGGTGTGGGTCGGGGCGTGTGAGCCTGAGCGTGGGTTTCAGGCCAACGTTTGGGCATCTTGTGCCAGACCTCACCAGGTGGACCATGGAGTGCGTTACGGCAGATCATGGTGTCACCTGCTGCTACTCTGTTAACGTAACGTTATAATGTAGGCAGTTGTGACGTACCAAATCCTGAATCACAGTGAAAGTGGCCACTGGACATATTCATGTTCAGACCATCAGAAAAATTATGTAAGATTCTGTCATCTTTCCTTCCAGAGGAGACTCGACTCCAGCAGTGTGGGAAGCATTACTATTCCAGTCAGTGTGATGGTCCATCTTAGATGTATCTGGAGTGGCCAAGAGAGTAGCGCCTGCGGTGCGGGGGGGCCACTGTTGCGTTGCAAGGTCAGGGGTGAGATGTGCCGGAGCGCACTGGAGTGTATCAAGGTCAGGTGGGGTTGGGTGGGGCGTTATGCTGGCCACGTATACAGGAAGAGGTCAGAGTGTACAACACTCCTCCTCCTCCTCCTCCTCCTTCCAATGTACTGTGCACCCTCCACTGTCCCGATCACGGTACACCCGCCACTGCCTTCACTTTCACAGAGAATCGTACCTCCTGCCTGGCTTTTCTCTCTCTCCCTCCCCCGGGGATATATAGGTCATGGATGTGCATCCCCTCCCCCCAGACCTGCTTTAAACGTCCTCACATGTAGTGCAGATATTTAATAGATTATGTTAAGGTGTTCAGGTATGTACTGCATTTGTAGAGTCGGTAGATCTTATGTGTCCGTCTTTGGTAGTGACGTGCGTTTTGGGGGCAGCATTATCTAGGGTAGTGGCTCCTGTAGGGGTCTGCACAATATATGTGTCGTGGGGTAGAAGCTCCGGGAATATAGTTGTTACCCTTTGTACTGTAGCAGCCGTCACCCGCCTGCAGCAGCAACACTGACGAAGGTTATATGTATGGCAGACTGCCATTGCTGTATTATTCAGGCCAGATTCCCCGAGTCATATGTACGTGCGTTGGTGATCGGTTGTGGCAGTGCTCGCGATGCCCCTGTCTCTTATGACGGCCTTACCCATGGACGTCCCCGTCTCTACTAGGCCTCCGTCTGTCCCCTAGCGTTCCTCCGACCCCTGTGTAGTGTGGGAAGATTTGATTCTTGGATTCTTCACTTTCGTTCTGTCCTCTTACAATCCGTGCAGAAATACTTCACAAACGCAAGGTGCCCCCCTTCCGTTCTCTTCCACTGCCGGCTGTTGTTCTCGGAGTGAAGTATGGGGAGATAGCCTTATAGCTGTTCTATCTTGACCTCATCCACTTAGGTATAAGATAACTTATGATATAACAGGGCCAACGGGCCATCTGTTGTTCGTCTTTCCCACGTACCTCACACCTCCCAGACAAGGTAGAACTTGTGTTCTTATGTCGGTGCCGCATCCCTCGCTCCCCCCCTCTCCCCCCATTAGTACGATCTCCTCCCTGTCCCTTCCCTCCCTTCCCCTCCCCTTCCACCATCCCAGTACTGCTCGTCCGGGCCCTCAATTACCTAACCGTACCCCCGTCCTAGGCTACCTTTCCCATTTCCAGGCTGTCCCGTCTCGTCTCATGGTGTCCCGTCCCTTCCTATGCTGGTCCAGTCCGTCCCGTTCCCATTCCCGGCTGCCCTACACGACCCTCTAATCTATAAGGCTGACCTTGGCTAGGCCGTCCCTGGTTGTCCCAGTACGGTGGTTCCCCGGCCCATCATCGTGTGTTGCCATGCTTACTGCTCGGGGTCATTATGTTGCCTCATCCTGGTGAGGTACAGCCCCGCCCAGCATCACACCGCCACGCCTCGCGCCCTCCAACACACACACACACACACACACACACACACACACACACACACACACACACACACACAGACACACACACACACAGACACACACACACACACACAGGCCGGGGATGGCGCACCGTCTGTCTGGGTTGCCGCCACCGTCACCATGGAAAGACTGGGAACATTGTGGCAGCGTCGAGAGGTACCTTCCTGCAGGGCCCGAGGCCGACTATTTGCTTGAGCGAGTTGACGGGCAGACACGAAGACATGACCCAGACCCAAGCGGTGTCGGTGTCTTGGATGGCAGGAGAGTGGATGAGGTCACTTCATTAACCTGTATTTAGACAGTAGGTCAGAAGTTTGGAGGAGATTTCTTGGGAAAGACAAGTGCGTGGGTTGTGCGCCTCCCGCCGCTGCTGCCAACGCTCACAGTACCATCGGATAACAACAGTGAGCACTGTTGTGGTCCCCCGCACCGCCAGTGTCTGGATCTTGGGCAGTCACGAGTGACGTAAGATGAGTTGATCCTCGCGTTATCCTTGTGATTAATATTTATTTTGTTCCTCTTGACAACTGCTGGTTTTGGTGGTGGTGGTGTCGGAGATGAGTCACCCGTGTGCATATGGTCACCAGTCGTGTAGGGGGCGGTGGTGTGTGAGTCAACCTGGCTGGCTTGTCCCTGTGTTGACCTGTTTAAGGTGTGCTTTCAGCGTGGTACACTTCGTTGTTGGGGTCGCCAGCCAAGCTTGACAGACACATGGGGGTCGCTTTCTCCGTCGCCGGCAGTCGCCGTTCAGCCTCTGATGCCTTAATCTTGCTCACAACTTGAAGGAGATACACTTGATACTCCTGGGATTCTACACAGTTGATGTGCGTCATGTGGATGACTCAAGGTCACCTGACTTATAAACCTGTGTGGCTTTCGAGTTATTCCCTACATATAAAAAGGATTAGCGTGGAACTTTTCAGTGCTTCCCTAAAATGAAGAAAGTTCCACTTTGGCCTTGGAACTTAACACATGTTTTGGTCATTTGTCAAGAATAATTTCATTCCATTTATTACTTCAGTGCCAGTAACTGTGTTGCACCGTACACTGTGTTCCATGAAACACACACACACACACACACACGCACACACACACACACACACACACACACACACACACACACACACACACACACACACACACACACACACATATTCCCCAGATATAAAATTAATGGTCAAATAACATGTTTCTCTGGCGACCCCTGACACAAGTCCTTGTACCCCACATACACCCCTGACCTCCTGTGTTGCCACAGACCCCGGTTTCCCTTGGCATGCCCTTGAGGTAGAAGACCCAGAGACTTGCCTTAGGGCCACGCGAGGGGTCCTTGTTGTCACAAGCCCGTAACACGTGTGACTGACGAGGCCCGGGGTATTGTTACGACGGCCCATCAGACGGGTTTCGAAAGTAGGTGAAGAATTAGTGTTTATTATCGCGTGTCAACCCCTGAGCCGCCACTCCTGTAGAACACACGTCGCAATAAGCTACACTGTATATCATCCATGGTCGGTGGTGATTGACAGACCCTGTGTACACATACACATCTGTTTATTGACAGATAGACAGATGGAGAGGAAGGAGTGATGCTTAAGGCGTGGACCGAGTGGTAGTACTGGAATCACACGCAGAAATAGATAAGGCAGATAGTATAATGTGTCATGGTTCTGATACGTTATCGTGGGGCAGCATGCTACCCAGGAGGGGAGGGTGGGATGCTCACCAGTGTGGGGCATCCCTGGTGGTGCTCGTCCTCCCACCTACGTCACCCCAGCACCTGCCTGACCCTCACCTGCTGGTGATAACGACGCAGGGGCGACGAAGGGATCACCCCAGTGTGGGTCAGTGAGACCTGGACGCTCAGATATGGAGACCCCCAAGGGCGTAGGTGCGTATGAACTTAGGCCTGCTGATCCACCCAGTCAGTCCCTGACGCCATCCGTTGGTCTTGCTTATACGCCCTGTGACTTGGGTCGTAGCCACCCAGTCAGTCCCTGACGCCATCCGTTGGTCTTGCGTATACGCCCTGTGACTTGGGTCGTAGCACGACACGTCTGCGCTCTCCTCTCTCAGGGACCATTATCTACCCGGTTCATAATGAAGACTCCACGTTGATGCCTGACGCGACCCACCCTCGCTGAGGGCGACATACTTCTTGTAAGCGTGTTGGAGTTATGGATCGCCTAGTGCCACGGTGGACCAGATGTGGCCATGATAAACCTCGGGTGCCATAGGTAACAACACACTGTAACAGAGTCGGGTCCTCGTTCCTGGGAGTCGTCTGTGAGGAAGCGGACGACGCGCCCTGCACATGGCAGCCACAGCCGGACGCACGGACGTCCTTGGCCATTTTCCCACGATAACCTCAAGTTTCCTTTCGTGTCTTGACCTGGTGCCCCTGTTGGCTGAACCAGGTCAGGTAGGGCCGGCCAGTGTGTGTGTGTGTGTGTGTGTGTGTGTGTGTTGAGGTTACAGCAGTGGAGGCCAGGGTCTGCTTGGGGTGAAGGTGAGTGTGAGAAGGTATTCGTGATGTGCCTGGACAGTAACTGTGGTTCATACCGTACTGGCTGATGGATGGACACACTGACCCGCAACTCGACACACTTTTTTTTTTTTTAACAAAAGGGCGGTAGTGTACGCGGCGTGGCTGTAGACCTCCAAAATCATCGTATACGTAAAGTAGAAGATCCTGCCGGAGGGTGCTTCCCCCCTCCTTGTTGATGACGTATGCCTTAGTATAAACAGACTGACATGGATTGACTGCATGGCACTGTGACAGCCTCGGAAGTGCGTTATTGCTCAAGCTATTGAGTGTGTCAAGAGTCATAAAGTAGATGGTGACACAGAATGACAGAGGGACATTGTGTGTGTGTGTGTGTGTGTGTGTGTGTGTGTGTGTGTGTGTGTGTTTGTGTGTGTGAGTGTGTGTGTGTGTGTGTGTGTTTTGATGACAGAGGCAAGACTGCGTGTTACCAGAGGAGTAGCGAGGAGTCTTGTGAGGCCGTGTTGTACCATGATAATGGTGGGAGGTGAACTTGTTGACTGATCCCTCATAACCCCCACTGTGGGGTTGACCCACACCACTGAGGCTCATCAGTTCCATAGGAAGATACGATAGGCTCAACCCCAGCACTGTGGCCCTGGGGTTGACCCGTCCTACTGCCAGAGCTGTTGGGTGGCAGGAGACGAGGGTTGTGTGGCGACTGTGGGATGCGACGCGTAAGGTGGACGGCCGCTGCCGGACGCACTTGACTTGTATCATCAACTCGTCATGTTTTTGCCTCGACGCATGGAAGACATTGCTCTTCACTGCCATTTACTTCATCATCAAAGGACAATCCTGTCATGACCCGTTGAATTCAGATTCTTTTTTAATGACATGCGTGCACGTGTCCTGGCTTAATGTAGCTCCTCTGTCACGTCAGCTATGCATTTAGTGTCTGTTATTTTATTCATAGTCTTTTGATTTGCCGTTCCTCCCCAGACGGAAATATCTGCTTTATGCTCAGAATTCATTTGTGGGAATCATATGAGTGGTCTGTGGCACCTATTGAAGATGATCTTAGTCTCATTACGCAGTACGGAGGTAGTTGAGGAAGTGTACGTAGGGACTGCAACAGACGTGTACACTCGTGGAAGAAGCGTACGCATGTAAATATCACCAACATTACAGAATTGAAAAGAAAATTATAATGACAGTAAAACTTTGGTGAGAAGCTAGGTTGTACGAGGATGAAGCTCCCTCCCAGAACGAACAAAAAAGGTATGAAGAAACTGTGTTCAGAATAGCAGAGTTCCTCTTGGAAGGATTGCTATGGCTGTGGTAGAAAACGGAGGTTTACGCACCGATCCCGCATTCATCGGCTGTTATTGTTCTCATAGAAAACGAGGTTACAAGGGTCGGACCACAAGTTTGCAGGACTAACTACGTCTAGTGGACTCTGTTCTGCCGTGGGTTTTTACTGCAATGCAAGGGCCTCAGAGCACTTGCTTGTCCCATTGTGTGCAGACATAAAAGTCGATACCACATCCTTGCTGGAGGCGCATTGTTAATGAGACCTTGCTAATGCAGTTCATTGTTTTTAATATGTGTGTGTGTGTGTGTGTGTGTGTGTGTGTGTGTGTGTGTGTGATGAACGGGTTGCAATTAGACTACGTGGCCAGCTGATTGTCATGCTGCCTAATGATGGTCTGATGGTCATTGAATTAAAGGAATGTTGTGTGCATGACACACATGTATTAAGACTTAAAGACTTGGCTTCTCCGACTTAGAAGGCTGTTAGGAACCCACTTGGTTGAGACAGCACCACTTGGTAGAATATACATCACAGTAAGACATCACACCTGCCCTAGGAACCCCTCCTCCCAATTCTACGTGTGGCAAGCTAGAACTGCCCACTGAGACGCCACTTTGTAAGACGGTCTCACAGGATATGATGCTTTCCTGAGTTAGCCACTAACAAGAGATCAGTGTCCGTTAGTACGGACTCATCAGCAAACATTACACTACTAATTGAAGTAGTAGTTGCCGGACCCGTAGTACATACGAGCAGTCCGTAGTACTGTACTCACTGGTAAGATAAAAACTTATGTTAAGGTATCGCCCCACGTAGGGTCGGGACACCTGCGTAGATACCACGACCAGGTCAGCCATAACCACCTGGTAGGACAGCGCCACACGCGCAGATAATGCCACACACACACGCGCGCACACACACACACACACACACACACACATACACACACACACACACACACACACACACACGCACCTATGTACTATGTAACTCTGTTTTCCATTTCCAAACTACGTCCTCGCCTTGTCCAACCCCGTTATTCTGTAACTACTTTGTGCATATTTCTGCCGTTGCTTTAAAGTGAAATGCAGGAAAAAATATTTGAACCTTGAATATTTTTGTTATAGGTATTGTGTTGACGTGAATGTGAGGTGATCATTAATCCTTTATTTTCTTCTGCAGGTGAGTGTTGTGTTGAAGTTCACACCTGTGAGGGGAGGCGAGGTGATGCACGGTAAGGCCTCCTTGGGTGTAGAGTGTGTGTGTGTGGGGGGGGGGGGACCGAGAAAACTACATTAATCACGACTGTGTCAAGCTGTGACGTGGGTTGACCCTGTGTTAGTTATTAGTCATTATTGTGTCTGTGTGGATGATATGGTCACCAGGCAAACATACCAGGTGGTCGCCTACGATCACACAGGTAAGTGTACATGTTGTATCTTTCTATTATCTTTTAAGACATAAACCTACCTGTATATTTCTTCCTGTGGGAGAAGCACAAGAGATAGTGGGTTGCCTGACGACCCAGAAACCATTGGGTGATGTACACCGGAGGGACAACATCCGCCTCGCTGCGGGCAACATCTCGGAACATCCTCCACACAACGAGTCCAGGAACCTCCAGGGTTGTGGCAGGATGTGTGTGGGGGGGCGACTGTGCCGCGCGTATTCACCGCCGCCTTTAAGAAATTGTCATGGCAATTGTGATCCTGTTGACCACAGGAGGAATTCACCGTATGAACATGTGTGGCTTTGTCAACACCACACACACACATATAATATATATATATATATATATATATATATATATATATATATATATATATATATATATATATATATATATATATATATTAAGCGTCTACCTGGCTCTCATTGATCCTGGTGCCGGACGCTTGCTGTGGTTCTGTGTGTCCTCTGGGGTCATTCCTGTTGCATGTGTTGCTGTGGTGTACAGACGTGTCCTGACGTCAACACTAAAGTATGGATTGCTACTGTTGACCCACATCACTACCCAGTGATCTGGTGTGGCCCAGGTCACAACGCTGCCCACAGCACTCCCCTGGTGTGTCCCAGGTCACAACGCTGTCCACAACACTCCCCAGGTGTAGCCCAAGTCAGTGCTGTCACATCATCATTGAGCAACATGGGTCTCAGGCCTGGACCAGGGAAGGCGAGACATTCTGCCTTGCATGGAGAAAATGTAACGTTTTCTCTTATGTATATTGATCAGTTCTGTGGGAGAGGGTGTCAGCCAGAGGCTGTCCACTGGGTCCATACAGAGGCGAGGGGCTGCTGGTTCCCCCAGGGAGGAGGGGGGTGTTCATACCACGTGGGCTCAGTACTTGACCTTAATTTATCTCGTCTGACCTTTGATATGGTCCTTCGTGCAGCCCTGGACACCGACACGCCTTTGTTTTGGGTCGACACTCGGACACTCGGTGGAGCCCCGCCCCCGATCTCTTCTTTCAGCAAGAACAGATCAAGACCCACTGGGTGCAGACCCATGGATGGGGGACCAGCCTGCTGATTAGGAGCCACTGGTCGCAGACCCATGGATGGGGGACCAGCCTGCTGATCAGGAGCCACTGGTCGCAGACCCATGGATGGGGAACCAGCCTGCTGATCAGGAACCAATGGGCGCAGACCCTTGGTTGGGACCATCTTCCAGAGGACGACATCATGCATATATTAACCAGGTCACCCCGACCTGTGTCCGTGACGCGCGCCCAGCACGCCCTAGCCCACCGTCACTTTAAGAAAAAAAAAAAAAGGAGAAAATGTGTAAAAAGTTTTGCATACGGTTTATGGCATACCAGAGGCTCTGAGTGAGTGCCAGGCTGTAAGTGCCAGACTTATGATTCACTCCTTTGTGTGTGTGTGTGTGTGGTGTGGGGGAGCCTGGGGTTTGCGTGCTAACTGGTAGTACTGCGGCTGGGTGTCTTAAGGTATGTTAGTGGTCCAGGAGAGGTGGGTGGCACACTGGTACACACTCAGGAGGGGTGGTATCATGTGGGGACAACACTTAATGGAGCTTCGTGACTTGCTGTGTGATGATGCGTGTGGATACAGAATGATTTAGTGAACACTAATGATGAATCATTAGGATTCGTTGTAATTAATGGAATGGTATATGTACTCAGGTATTTAATTAGTAGTTTCAGCTGGAGAGAGGGCCCTGCTTTAAGTGTCATGTGTGGGGAGGTGCCCCATGATAAGTGAGAGCTATCAGTGGGAGCTGGGAAGAGGTTCCTGCTATCAGTGGAAGATGGAGAGAGATTCCTGCTGTCAAGATGGGTATAGTGCCCTGGTAGCGGTGGCAGCTGTTGGGGGTCCTGCTAGCAGTTCAGGTGAAGTGTGTGGGGATCCTTCTGATATCCTGCATGGGTGTGCATAGGAAGGAGTGGTAACGGGGGATCTTGTGCTCCTTGGTGACGGTATCTGCTGGAGGATAGTAGCATTAGTAGTGACCTGAGGTCATGAAGCGGAAGGGCAGTAGCTGCCGCCATACACGAGGCTGTAAGGATCCCACTGGTGTGTCTGAAATATTTCTCGAAGATGCTAAGGATCTTGTTAGCAGTACCACACGACTTGTTAGGGATGGTGGGGTCATCATCAAAAACAAGAATCCTTTACCACGAGGACCTGGGGAACTTGTTAGCTGTGTGTCTCACCTGATTAAGGACCAGAGGAGTTCTGCTTGCTGTCAGAGGCGGCAGTGTGTGGTGGGGCGGCAAGGATGTATGTGTTCTCTGTCGGATATCACGATACCTGTATTACAGTGGACACTTGACTTACCCCTTGTCTTTAGAAGCAGCAGGAAATACGTCTTTCTGATTACTGCTGTACCAGCTTCCGTGACCTGCCTAGTGTCGGGTAGGTGTTGTGCATGGAAGGTTATGTCTTTACCTTGGTTGTGGACAGATGTAGGTTTAGGAGGCTGTGTCTGTACCTCGGATGTAGACAATAGTAATTAATGGTTGCCATGACGGTGTCAGAGCTGCAGGGACTTAGTTAAGACAACAGACCCCATTCACCTACTAATTAAACGCCCTGAAGGAATGTCCCCAACGCCGTCGTAAGCCTCTCGGAGCTCTGGTTCAGTAGGTAAAGAGAATTGGCTTTCGATTAACATGGTTAAAAACTTCTGGGTAAGCTGTGTATGTTGGGGGGGGGGGGGTAAACATTACAGGGAATGTGGAAGTTTGCAGGCCACCAGCGTATCTTTCAGTGCCAGCACTGCACTCCAGGTTATACCCACCCATAAGGCTCTGCTGTGACGTATGAACGACTCGCATCTTGGTCACTCTGTGATCCCAGAGCAACTCTCAAATCTTGGTCTTCTTATGATCCCAGAGGAGCTCTCAGCTCTCTCTCTCTCTCTCTCTCTCTCTCTCTCTCTCTCTCTCTCTCTCTCTCTCTCTCTCTCTCTCTCTCTCTCTCTCTCTGAGCTGAAGGTCAACGCCGGACATATATTTTTTTTGTTTATCTTTATCAGGCTGGCCCAGCTTGTTGCTGGCGTCTTGCCACAGCAATGTGGGAAGACCAGGACACGTGTCACGGTTACTGGAACTAATGTACCGACGTGTCCGTCCGTCTCGGCCTGTCCTCAGCCACCTAAGATATATCGTCGAGTCGAAAACTAACTGATCGTCAGAATCATGAGGCAGGTTGTTACTGTTATCCTTCATTATGTCTGTGGCAGTGTACCACACAGGGATGGGTGGGAGATTAAATGTAAAACGTGCGGGATGACCTACTGTCAGGGTCATCCTTGAAACGAGGTGACCCTTGACACGGGATGAACCTTGACTCTGGTTGTACCTTGACATGAGGTGAACCCTGGCAGTGGTCGAACCTTGAGACGGGATGAACACTGAAACGGGGGGAACCTCAAACACGGGTCGAACCTTGAGACGGGATGAACACTGAAACGGGGCGAACCTCAAACACGGGTCGAACCTTGAGGCGGGTGTTGGCTCTGAGTGTTACGGGAAGATAGCTGGGCGAGAGGTTTAGTAGGGAGGGGGGAGGAGAGGAGAGGCATTATTTCTGGTTTTTGTCGTCCATGATATGAGAGTTTCCTGTGTGTGTGTGTGTGTGTGTGTGTGTGGAAGTGAGACACCGCCACACAGTGACAGTAGACGGTGGAGAGTGTGTGAGAGCCAGTGCTAGCCAGCCAGCCAGCCCGCCGCACCTTCAGACCGTAAGTGTGCTACTTGTTCTATACCTTGGCGCCCTGCTACCCCACGCCCACCCTTCCCCGCCTCCTGAGGTGCTGCACAGGTCACGTCCCCGACACACAGAGGTGAGGGTGTCTGTAGCGAGGCTGGCTGCTTGACCACCACGGTATCATGAACGCTGTGTACTCGACCTGTCAAGAAATTAACCCCAGTTCTTGTGTGCTCGATCTGCCTGATTTGACCCCCGACGCCTGTGTGCTGGACCTGCTGGACTCCACTAGTTACGTCTACCCACTCTTGAGGCATGATCGTTAATTACTACCGGTTGTTAGAGGCCAGTTGACAAGTTATCTAACCACCGAAGTACACCATCATCTTCACTTGTGTGACAGGTTTGGCCTGTGGTCTCTGATGCCGGCTTATATCGAATACTGAAGAATTTATTGACTGATATGATCCGCTTTACCCTCATTATACGTGTTGATTATCCAAAATCAATCAGACGTGTCAGACGTGAAGGACTGTGTCGTAAACAGTGTTACGAATCAGATCGTTAATTTTCTATGTGATTTACAGTATCGCTGTAACATGACGGTTACCATAGGTTTGCCACCAGTGGACGACAGGCCTATTAAGCAATAATTTCTGAACGGGAATTTAGTCATATATTCTTTTAAGTATTAGTGTTGCAAGGGAAAACTTTCCAGCGAACTTCTCATGTAAGAAGCGACTAATGTAAAGAAGAGACAAAAGTGAAACCAGCTTCTATAAGTTCTTTGATTTGTTCCCTGAAAAGACATATCAGGACCTGCCGTTTTGTTTACTGTTATTCCATTTAATGTTGACGGTGTTATACACGTGAGCTGTGTTCCAGAATGTGATCATCCGGCAGCTCAGGGACGGCAGGTAAAGACAAGTTTCCTCGATACTGTTGATTGTACATTGAAATAAGATAAGGAAACTCAGCATCGTTGTCTTAGTTTGACTTGGTAGTTACTCTGTAGAAACTTAAATTTTGTTTCCTTCTCTGTCCATAATCAAGTAAGGTATTGAAGGAATTGATCAGAATGTCATGTGAAGTTCTTAAATGGATGGTGACGGGCCTCCTCGTCATTGGTGTCTTACATATATCGAAAACGCAGGAGTAAACTCGCTGAGAAGGTTGCCAACATGGGCAGCACCTGAGTCGTTCAGGCGCAGTCCATCCTGGGGAAAGTTGTAGGGCTGCTTGTCAGGACGGCGCGCCATGTTTACCAACACCTCCCCTCCCTGCCAACCGAGGTAAGAGTGATCGATTATCAAGGCTGACCATCGTATTAAGGGAGGAATTTCCGTTACCATACCCTTTAGTTCGACGAACCAGCTGGCGTTAATTCCCTGGAAACGTCTCAGATCCCTCTGCTTCTACCAAATTAACCCATAAAGAACGCATTGTTATCGGCATGATCGTAGACAGTGCTCTACCGCATCAGCAGCAGCGCCAGCTACCACACCTTTGGGAAGTAGTAGGAGTATTTATGGCGGGAAAGGTTCCTCGCCCAGAACTCCTGCAGCAAATCTCGGGCGATAATAAGGTCTACACAACCAGTGTCCCGTGGCCCCCTGCATCAGTCAGAACCTACAGACGAATCTATGTCGATCTCGGCAATAGATGGTTACGTATTGAGAGGGTCTCGCACCTCTGAACGCGTCGTCCAGTAGGCACAGTCTGCCCTCGGGGCGGGCGGGAGGAGGACGAGTGTGTGGGTGCCACTTCAACCAACCACAGCGTAACGTGTGGTAGTGGTGGACGAACTTATGACCGACGCCATGCCTCGGTGAGTGTGTGTGTGTGTGTGTGTGTGTGTGTGTGTGTGTGTGTGTGTGTGTGCACATGACTTTTGTGTTTGTTTACTATGGATGTATGCCCTTATATTTTCCTTCTTTTTTTATAACCTTCGGTACAGCGGTTCCACGGCTCCGGGCTCTCCCCCACGTTGGAAGCAGCAGGCTGACGGTACACACACACACACACACACACACACACACACACACACACACCCAGGGCAGTCTCGGCAGTTTGAGACTGCAGTGGATAGCGCGACGGTGACATGTTGTAGATGACGTCACCGACCATGGGGGGGCCCCTTCCGGTGGCAGGTAATCCATAAACCAGCAGTTGTTGCTCAGTGTCACACGCTCCTCCCTTACAGTTCATAAATAGAACACCAATAGATCAATGGTACTGTTGGCAAGCCGGCATCACGGTGGGGGGGGGGGGGATGTCTTCACAGTCAGGAGGGTGTGTGTTGGATATTTGGATATCGAAGTGTGTACTGTTCCTTGCTTGAGTTCAAAGTACGACATGTGGTGGTGGTGGTGGTTCTTGCATCTTTCGGGGAACTATTCATTGCCTGTGTCACCGAGAAGGCTTCAAAACTTTCAAGATTGTGATCAGGTCACCCCTCACTCTTCTCTCTTCCATGATGGGCAAATTTAAGGCCTTTAGTCTTTCCCCGCAACTCAGCTCTCTTGATTCCAGTACGATCTGCGTTTCCCTCCTCAGGACCTCCAACAGAACTTCCTTAAATGTGCAGAATAAACATAGCTATTTTAGTGTTGGTCTGATGTGGGATATGAACAGCTTCCTCGCTCTACCCTGAAACATACACATGAATGGTACTCTAACATTTGCTTGCAGACAGTTGAGCTCTTTTCTATTCCTCGAATGTGGGACGGCGTCAAGTCTTGTAAGTCCCTCTCACAAAGACATTCCTGACGCTCATTTCCTGCCAGATGGCTACTGTCGCTGTGTCCCGTCCTCACCGCGTTACATTTACTCGGGTTGATTTTCAACTCTGTATCAGATTAGCTCTCGAGTTTATCGAGATTCCATTGAAAGGCGATTCAATCTTTTCCACTTTTTGTTTCCCTCATGACCATGGCATCATCCGCAAACATCATCAGATAGGAGTCCAATCCTTCTGGTGAGTTATTCACGTAGATTAAGAACAGCGATGGTCCCAGGATAGAACCCTGTGGCATGCCACTGGTGTGTCATTTGCTCCCTTCCACAGGGATAATCTTCGACCTATCGAAGTAGTCTCCATCATATGTTTGCCGGAGGATTCGGCCTCTTCACCAGCCTCCTGTGTCGCACAGCGTCAAATGCTTTCTGACAGTCTAGATAAAGACAGTCCACTCTGTCTTATCTTTTTTCTTAGAACAGAGCTCAGTCTCTTGTTGAAATTAATGAGGTTCCTTACGCATGACCTAATATCGGACTGAGACTGTGTTTGTCTCTCCCTTAGGTAGTTTCTTCTCTGTAAGAAATCATCCATTTGCTTCCTTATGATCTTTTACAGTGTGTGTGTGTGTGTGTGTGTGTGTGTGTGTGTGTGTGTGTGTGTGTTTGTGTGTGTGTGTGTGTAGGTTGTGGCGGCCTGGGTGTTGTGTTGTGTACCAGTATCGACGCCACTTCCAGGAAACACTTGTCAGCAAGACATTTCCTGCCCCTGGCACTCTTGTTTCTCCCCTTTCGTGTGCCACCCGCTCTGCTGACACTCCTGGCTGGTTTTTCTTGTCTGGCAACATTCCTAACGTGTGTTGCTTGTCTGGCAACATTCCTAACTTGCGTTTCAGATCTGGTAACGTTCCTCGTTTGTTTCAGGTCTCGCAACACTCGTAGCTTGTCTTTCTGGTCTGGTAAGACTTCTGACTCATGTTTCTGGTCTGGTAATCTAGTAGTTGCACCTCTTTCTTGATTTTTCTTCGTGTCCTTTGGAAGAATGTATTTTCTTACGAGTTTTTCTTGATTTTCTTTGGTAAGTTATAACCTGTGTTGTTTAGTATCGGGAGGGAGTTGTACCTCCTTGTTGGAGAGGTTGTGCTGACCAGGCGAGATGGTTCTGATTAATGCCACCACGGCGCGCGGGACTGCTGGCTGAGACCCTCGTGTCCTGCACGATCTCCCTCGTTCCCGGCCATGCTGCACCCTGTACCACCTCTCTAGGCCGCTCCAGGTTGTTCAGTCCACCAACATTCCCGCCCCCGTCTCACCCTCTGCTGTCTCATCATCATCATCATCATCATCATCAGTAAACTGCCACCCTTGTCTATGTGGAAAGACTGTCTTTATTGTATGTATATATTTCTGATGTGTATTTTCGGCTTTTTGCTGGTTAGCTCAGTTTGCCGGCAAATGATAATGATACTGATGATAATAATAATAATGATAATAATAATAATAATAATGATAATGATAATAATAATAATAATAATCATTATTATTATTATTATTATTATTATTATTGTAGAAGTTCTCAGGCCCCAGAGAACAGTCCTCGAACGCACACAACATAGCAAGGGTCATGATTACAGCCATTGTCTGTGCAATTGCAAGGCGACAGCAGCTGGGGGGGGTGTTGCATGTGTCTGCACACAACGCAACGTGCTTCACATCTTCATTGTGGGTAGAAGCGATGACAGGTAATGTTTTTGTAGGGTGTGGGAGTGAATTGTTGATGATACGCCACTCAGCAGAACCTGGGGTGTAGTGTATCTTGCACGAGATGTGTGTGTGTGTGTGTGTGTGTGTGTGTGTGTAACAAGGGCTGGTATACTCTGTGAGTGTAGTTAGTATCCGCAAACTGTTGCCAGTTTATGTCATGACAGAGCAGATTTTCCTGCGGTAGTTTCGAAAGCTTTTACGACGTTTATTTGCTCGTATATTTATCAAGGGGTCCACGTCGCGTGGATGTTGACCTCATGAACTCTACATGGCGCGACCCGTGGCTATGATGACCTGACCTGTGATCTGACCCTCGTGTCATCACGGTCGTGGGTCGCGTCCGGTCGTGTTGGCAAGGGACAAGGATCGGCTTCAGTGCCTCGTGCTGGCTACAGTGCAGGGTTTACCCTGTTGACAATGTAGGAAGACGGTGTTATGCATGACCACAGCATAGCTCGGGACTTGGGTTCGATGCAGTCATGAGCTGGTAACACAGGGCGGGTTTGTTGTGTTACAGGCTGGTCACACGTGAGGGGGTTTTGCTGTGTCATGAGGTGATGGCAACACAGCAGCATTTTGCCATCATATATTGATCATAATTCTAGACGAGCTTGCAGTGTTGCAGTCTAGCTGTATTGGACTTGGCTGTTTCTTGAAGCCATGAAAAGATCTAGTAGTGGCTCTATGTCGTGAGACCCGGACGGAGGAACGTGTCCTGCTGTGTGGCCACGTGCCCTGGACACAGGACGTGATGCTGTGTAACGTGAACCTGGAACACAGTAGGCGAGTGTGGGTACTGGAAGGCAGAACTTTTGTCCTCTAGTTTCAAGTAGACGCGTAGTAGTTCCGTATTCCTCAGTTATTATGTCGTTCATTTTATGTTCACCTCGGATGATAATGATTCCACCACCAGTGTGAAAGCTCGGCCTTTGGGTAGGACGGTCTTTGGTCATTGACCAGACTCTTAGAAGGTTCACGACTTCGACGCCAGGCCAAAACGCCCAAGGGTTGGGGGGCCAGGGATCGTAGTGTCGTGGTGTAGGGGCTGCGGGTCATGCTGAAGGAGTTCATGTATCTTGGGCGTCAGCAGTAGTGTGTTGATGCTTGGTCAGCGATCGTTGGCTGGGTGTGATGCTGGACGTATCTCACAACACTCATTCCTCCCTCCTTCCCTCTCTCCCTCTCCCTGTAATCCGGCATAGCGCTTCGAAGTCTCCGCTAGTCACACTTAAGCGGGCGGCCGCGGACAGTCTCCTGGCATCGCCTTCCTTCACGCCCATCATTCCCTGCTTCTTCACCCTTCCCATCACACACATCGCTTCCATCCAGTAACACGTCAGCTTACACCTCACATCTTGTGTGGCTCCTGGTCGGCCAGCGATGACAGTAGGAGCTGGTATCCAAATTAATTTCCATTACAAGCGATGATGACTCATTCTTGGTCGACAATCTTTGGGAAATTCTGAGTTGTTAGGATCATGTCCGCCTCACCAGACAGGTGTCTTGGCCGCCACGTAAGGAGGGGGTGACACGAATGATATTTCAAATGGATTTTGGTGAGCATTGGCGGCATCCTTGTGTGAGCATGGGCGGCCGCTGACGGTGAGGGGAGAAACCTGGAGCCGACCAGCATCGGTTATAAATCCTCTGCTGCGGTGGATTATCCGGTTGGTGCCGTGAGAATTATCCGGGGCAGTAATAAGGGGAAATCCAGTGTAGATGTGTCTGTAGTTAACTAGGAGGGAAGAACGTGGCTTTGGGGGGGGGGGGGGTGTTGATAGATCCTGAGTAATAGTTTTCCTTGTTGGGTGTTGGTTGGATCGGCCTGTGTGTGTGTGTGTGTGTGTGTGGCGTCGCATCTTCGGTCTTTCCTATTGTATGCGTGCGTTTCTCTAAAAGTAAATATTCCGGCATCATATTCCAATATTGCCAAATATTTCGTCATGTCAGGTCGTTGGTGTTGAAATCTCCAAATATTATTGTTATTATAGAGGTGGTGTGGTGGTAAGGGGTTGCAGGAGGCCACATGGTATATTGTGGCCCCTCGCGCCACGTGACGTAAGGCCAGCTTGCTGCGCGCTCATTGGTGCTGCCGCGTGTCGCCTACCGCCGAGCTCCACGTCAGCAACACGCCCTCCACGTTTGCATTAATTTGTTAGATTTTATTGCTGGCGACGCCTCCACCCAGCTCGAATAAAAGAAACGGCTTGCAACGTGACATATTTAAAGACATGATAGTTGTGGATAATTGGTAGCCATTTAGTTCGCCATTTTTCGCCTGTTCGTTCTGATTGTGTACGACGTTGTATGGAAGCGCTGTGGTCGTCCTTGTCATAGGAAGATGAGTTAAGGTTTGATAGCTGTTGTCACTTGGTTTCGCTGGTTAATTTGTCGTGCGTATTTTTCCCACAAGGAGGCAGTCTGCGTCAGTCGTTTTAACGCCGTCGCTGGCGTTGTAAGGCCGCGTCGTTAGCGTGAGCGTTAGGTCGCGAGCGGCAGTGTTGGCTCAGGATGTTGACGCACTTGACTTACTGAATAAGTTATGCAGTTCATACCTTCCTGGCTAGACCCGTGCACGGATCCGACGCACGCTTACTCTCCCCACCACCAACTACTTGTTCCCCCTTTTTATCATGTTTCATTTTCCCGTGGACTCATAGGAATATATATATATATATATATATATATATATATATATATATATATATATATATATATATATATATATATATATATGATTAATATATCGTGACATGGAAGTGGACTGTAGTGACGAGCAAGAACAGGTGAGAGCGTTTGAGATATTCTCTGACGTCTCGGTTTGCACACGTCTTCGTCAGAGAGACTAAGATCCATCGCTACATTACTGGATATTGGTAGGTTCATTCCCTCACCTCGCGTGACGTGTTATTACCCGGCAGTCAGCTGGCTGCCCCAGGCTTTTGTTACCCCTCACATTCCATTGCCAGCAGATTCCCAAGCTATAGTTGGCCGTCTTGTTGAATCTTCTGGCCTTACCTCGCCCTGTTTCTCCATAGTAAACGACCGGACGTCCAGAACAAGGCGCGTAAATGCCACACACGAGTCGTCATCTCTCATTGGTCACACATATTGAAAGTAAACACCAGGTCGTGCACCTTCTCCCTCTCTTAGAGCCACATTTACTCATCTCCAGCAGCCGGATCCTTAATGCACACCTCCCTCTCAGTCACCCCTCTCCCATACGGCTTACCAGGTATACTCGATAAGTGTTTACCTCTGTACCATGAAAATTTTATTGAAGGGCATCTTACATGCATTATGCCAGTCCTCACGCACTCCAGCTTAGACCAGGCTAAGGTCACGCAACTTTGACTAACCGCTCACTACCACTATCGTCATCTTGTTTGGGAAATTCATCTGCTGTCACATCCACTCCTGCCACTTTGTTCTTATCCTGTTTCCTGTTGCATAAGACTTTCATATCTTCTTGCACCGTACAGCTCGCCATGAGTCTGATACTCTCCTGCCAGCTTGTACTAGTCACACCACATATGCTTCCAGGTCATCACCAACGCGTTCACCGGTCCTTGGCAAAACTCGCTCGCATCTCTTTATCACATCTCTGCTTGTTACCATTTCCCCAACGTCTCTTCACACCGTCGACCCAATTTATGCTTTTGTTCTAAGAGTCGCCTTCATCCTAATCATCATCTTATTCTCTGTTGCTAAGCTTTTGTGCCTTTCTGTAGCCCTCCTGCAGCTTTCTCTTATGTTCCTCCTAATCACTTGCTTTACTTCCCAGTAGATATTGTCTATAAACGTTACTTTTTTTTTTCTTTCCATTACATTCAAGACCCGCTTGCACCAAGATGCGAGCTCTTGCATCAGGTGTTAAAACATTTTGCACCCATGTATCGTAAGGCAAGGCGGGTGTGTATATCAACAAACAGAAGACGAGTATTTGTGTGTGTGTGTGTGTGTCATGATATCCAGACTACGGCTCACATTCACTGTAGTATCCTCAGAATTATTCCTCTTCGTGATGACTAGCGGTATGTCTCAGTGAGGAGGATTCCGGTAGTGAGGTGTTGAATGTTTTGGAGAGCTGTGATTGAGGGGGTGTTGGTGGCATGCTCAGAAGATTGATGAGGGAGTAGCGTGGCTTCAGAAGTGGTAGAGGATGTGTGGACGCAGTATTTCCTCTGACACAAAATGTGTGAAAAATACGTTTAGAAGAGAGTACAGTTGTATGTGTGACATTTGTGGATCCTCTAAAGGCGTGTTGTAGGGCTGACAAGAGAGGGTTTGTGGAATTTGCCTCGTACTGGGTAAATGGAAGGTTACTGAATGCAGTGAGGAGCTTCGACCAAGAGAGTAAGGCACGTGTGCTAGTAGGAAGGGAGGAGATTGAGTGGTTCCCGATGACGATGTGTCTTCGTCAAGGATCTGTGATGTCACTGAGGTTCTTCCATTGTGTGGTATGATGATGTGTTCAGTGCATATTTGTTCTTGTTAAAGGCGATGCTCTGTTTGTGGTAGATGCAGGGACCAGTTGATCTTTGTGACAGAACAAAGATAAAAACATATATGGGACTCAGAGGAGTGACGAGCCCCAACCCCCTGGGCAGGATATGATGCAGAGGTTAGATGAGGGTGTTTTTCTGTTTGTGTGTGTGTGTGTGTGTGTGTGTGTGTGTGTGTGTGTGTGTGTCCAGGGCACCATTGCTTACCGGGCGTCAGGGATGGGTAGCAGGTGGTGAGGGTTTGCCCCAGGATAACGCTAGGGGGAGGGGGCTGCACACACGGACCGCGAGTGGCCTGTGGGGCGCCCTTATCACTCCCTTAAGCTTGACCTGTGTGTGTGTGTGTGGAGATGCAGGTATGTATTTACGTAGGTACAGTAGTGCCAGTCCTCTGTTAGTAGTAGTGACACAGTATTTCCTGAATGGCTTCCTCACACACCCTCCTGTGACTGAAAGAGTTGATGGTGGTAGGGAAGGGTTGATGATGGGAGGGAAGGGTTGATGGTGGTAGGGAAGGGTTGATGGTGGGAGGGAAGGGTTGATGGTGGGAGGGAAGCGTTGATGGTGGTAGGGAAGGGTTGATGATGGGAGGGAAGGGTTGATGGTGGGAGGGAAGGGTTGATGATGGGAGGGAAGGGTTGATGGTGGGAGGGAAGGGTTGATGATGGGAGGGAAGGGTTGATGGTGGTAGGGAAGGAGAGCGAGGCTAGGATTGAAGGCTATAACCCAGTAAGGGACAGTTCTGGGCCAGCTTGCACCATGCTGGGGGACAGGCAGGCTGGTGGAGCGTGTGTGCTGAAATAGAGGTTTTCGTCATCACCTCCCCGGGCGGGCGGGCGGCTGCGAGATACGCTACCCCAGGACGTTCGTCCGTCCGTCCGGCCGTCTGTCCCAGCCGTGGTGACGCATCCTGCCGAGCCAAGTCTGGCCTAGCCTTCCCCCAAGCCTTGATCACCCACACCCAACACTCGTCACCCACAAGTTATTTCCTAACTCCTGTAAACACCACCACCATCATCATCTACAACAACAGTAATCACAACCACCACCAACAACAACAACAACAATAGTAATCACAACCACCAACCATAACAACAACGATCACCAGCAGCGTCACTCGGGACGACACAAGCGTCACCAGCACACGTGTCGTGACGCTCCACCAGTCCTTAGGGAAGGAGGTAACGCTTCGTTACCAAACCTCCGACGTGACCGTCTCGTGGGCCTGACCTCCGTCACCTAGCTCCTGGGTCACGTCTAGTGCCTCTTGCACCATCTCATGAACACACTCAACCGTCAAGCTGTTACGATTGTATGACTGGCAGTGTGACGGTTTGATAGATTCCATTCATCCACTGCTCCTGTGCCGTAGAAATGTCTCTTTCGTTTGCGTCGTTTCATAACGAGGTCTCTCCTTAAGTGGTCGTCCTTAACAATGGGCTGTTATCGTACTCAAGGGGTTAAGTCATAGCATTCGTGGGCTGTGCCGTCACTCACACTGGAGAGGTTTAATTTGTCGGTCTTGAGGAATTCATCTGGGGAGACAGACATCACGAACCAAGAATTAGCTAGATCATGGCTCTACTGACCTCACGGACGCAACGGCCGCGAAGGAAAACGTCTTGTAGAAGACGTAACTATAAATAGAAAACGTGATGTGCAGGACCCAGCCGTAAATGTAAGGGATTATCAGTGTTGTCTACCTTATTGCTCCTCAGTGCCTCCCGGATTATCAATGTGAGTATTACAGAACAGGCATGTCATTGCCTCAGACAGGTCAAGAATGTTAAAGCGTTAGGAATGCCAGATATGTACGAATTCTGATGGAGTGGCAGTACACGAGAAGGAGCAGGTAGAGCTGAAGGACCAAACTTAGGAAAACAAACGTGAAGAATAAAGAAAAAAGTGGGATTGGCCATCATGTAGGGACAGTAAACGTGCCAAAAGGATTGGATTCCTCAGCGATAATGTTTGCTGATGATGTCATGGTCATGAGAATCGGAATATTGCATCAGATTACAAGGGAACCCAAACAAACTCCAGAGTTAGTCGGTTATACTCTTGATGATATTCATCCCGCGTCAGTGCAAAGGCAAGAGGGTGGGACACGGTGAAGTAAGGCCTCAAGACGAATCTATTTTAGCTGAAATAAGCTGCAGGAATTTGTGTGCTGGAGGGACGCTGGTGCTCACTTGTCGTCAGAGCCTCGTCCTTACCCGGATTGTGAAGGAAACAAACAGACTGGTGGCAGACGTTTGATCACGTCCCCGTACGTGGGGAAGGAAATGTTCAGCAAACAGTTCACGCCGTATATTACGCCAGAATCTTCCCTCGGAGTCTCGATTCATCGTTCGTAAAGATGAGCACAAAGGAGCAATACAAAGAGGGATCACAGGAGCAGCGACGACGTCTCACCGGAGTTGAGAGAACTGAGTCACAGTCGGAGGATAGAAACGGTAGATTGGCTCATCATGGAGGAGAGAAGATGACGTCTTGACTCTATTAAAGATGTTTAGATTTGGTCCCGTGATGTCACCAGCGACCAGGTCATCGAAAGATGCTCACGCACAAGACGATCAGAATCCACAACGTGTGATTAACTCCTTGATTACCATGACTGCGTTGGTGTTATTAATGACTCTTGGATTAAATTGTGTTACTGAAGGGCTTAAGTCACCTGGGGAGAGCGGGGTGAGGCTCTAGTAGGAACACTCAAACACGGGTGCCAGTATAGACGGCATTTTACAAGTTGTGAACCTGTCACTCATCGTCAGTGATGCCGACACATAGACGCAGCGTCAGCATTCCAGCTGGCCATGTGCAGAGACCAGGATTGTGCTTACGTTGCGGACGCCCTCCTACCCCGCCTGCATGAGGGGAACGTCGCTGAGTGTGATGCAACCGTTGAGACGTGTCGCATACCACATGGCTCAGCGTGGCGTGGAGAGTGTGCGTGTGGTGCGGTGACGGAGGAACGAACGAGTCGCTCCTGGACGTGATTCGAAGTGGTTCGCTCGCCTTTCCCCTTTCCTGGCACTCTGGTAACCAGCCCTGAGGTCATGGGATGTGAAGGGTTACCACACGGGTCGTATGACCGTTGGAATACTTGATCTTCGTCAGCGACACATGACCAGTTGGCCACAGGTCGTTGACGTGTACAGAACCCCTGGCGTGCTGATTGGCAGCAGTGTGGGAGTCGACCGGGAGAAGGGCGAGAGGTCTTGCTTGGCCACCATCTCTGTGAGGGTGGGTTGAGAACGCACCAAGCGAAGGCATCACCAAGGGTGATGGTAACGGGCCAAGTTATCACAATGTGTTGTGCACATGACACTGTATGTGGTGGCTTACATATGTGATGCTAGTGGTAGGACGCCAGGCAAAGTATCGAGTGGTGTTAGCGCACGACACAGTTTAAGACATAAACCGTTGAGATCACGCGGCAGAACACGCCGGCCTATTTAACAACAATTATCGAGACTTAATTGTTCGTCTGGCTGTATTGTGTTGTGCAGACGTTACAGTTTGATCCGCAGCAGTCGTGCTGGGGACACGAGAGGCCCACAGTGTGAGTTGGACAGGACGCGCGTGTAGTACTGTGTACATGCTGGCAGACTCCAGGTAAGGTGTCGCCAGGGATTGGTAAACATACACTCAGGTATGGTGTCGGCGTAATACAGTGCACATGTCAGTTTTGGTGTGCGCTGGTCTTACTAATGTGTGTGTGTGTGTGTGTGTGTGTGTGTGTGTGTGTGTGTGTGTTACGCAGTTGGTCTGGCTGTTGCATACATGTGAACTTCAAGTGACTCTGGTGGAGGTAGGGTTGTGTGGGGGAGGCAGGTAGGTGCGGGGAGGGAACCAAAGATACTTCATGAAAATCACCCTCATGAAGATTAGATCCTGTGTAGACGCTTCATTCTTTTCTCCCATTACAAAGTGTCCCTTCCACTGTCTGCTCCTCTCCCTCTCTGTTCCTCTCCCCTCTCTCCTGTAACCACTGTATTAAAGAAAACAGAAGAAATAAGAAGATGGAGTCAATGGCAAGTGTCAGGTTGTTAGATTTTTGGTGAGGAAGGTGTGGATTGTGAGGAAGCTGATGGTGAGGAAGGTGTGGATTGTGAGGAAGGTGTGGATTGTGAGGAAGGTGTGTATTGAAGGTGATGGTGAGGAAGTGATTTTCTTACAGCGAGGGAACACTAGAGGAAGTACAGAACTAGGAACACAGTTCACCAGGAGGAGGTCGAGTGATGGACATTAAGAATGGCGATGACGTCGAAGTGGCCCGACCCGACCCCGAGGGTCGTCCCCTCCTCTTCCTGCCGCGGATGCTGCCCCACCAGAAGCAGGGCATCATGCTGGGTGGCCGGGGCGGTGCTGGCTGTGCTGATGGTCCTGACTGGGGCCCTCCAGCCCACCATGTGCAACTCCTGCGTGTACCAGTACTACCCAAAGACCGACTACACCATCCTGCTCCACGGCACCGAGTCCAACACCAGAGGTGAGACCACCGCGCTTGCCATCCAAGCCGACGCCGTCGCCAGGGTTGCCCGCTTGCCACCCACATCCTTCCCCCAGCCACTTGTCAACTCCCCCCCCCCCACCCCTACACTCCTCCCTCTGACCTCTCCTGCCATCCAGTGCTTGACAGGTGCCATGCCTGTCACTCTGTGCCACCATTCCAACACCCTCTGCCTTACGTGCGGTTCCCAGTCCCCGACATCCCACGGTCTAGCAGGCCCCCCCAGCGTCGGGCTTCTTGGCCGCCCGTGGCTACAGCTTCAGTCCACACCTCCCATCCCGCGCTCGTCTCCTTCCCTACTCCCCTCCCTCCCTCCCTCCCTCCCTCTTCACCACTCTCCTCCCTCCTCCCCGAGCGTTCCCCATCATCGGCAGACGCTTGTGGTAAGTACAGCATAGAGTGAGGTCGGACGGACAACCAGGTAGTGTATGTCACCGGTGGTAAGTTCTGCTGCGGGTTAGTAGTGGGAGGAGGTTCGGGTGTTAATGATCGCAGGTAAGTACTGAGGGAAGCCAGTGCGCGCGAGTAACGTGTATGTACAGTGTACACGAGCGGTGGTTTATGTGGTAACAAGTTACCATGGTGCGAGACCAGGTTATGTGCTGGAGGATGGAAGTATGTTCGTGTGTCTTTGATGGAGACGGGGCGCTAAAGCGTAAGGCTTCTCCTCATCCGCCAGTTTAGGTGGAGACAGATGGTACAGTAGAAGGCTCCTTCCTACCCACCACTTCCAGATTTGATATATGTTAGGAACAAAGAAATGTCGACTTCCTTAAGGAGATGTTTGTTTAGAAATGTGTGTCAATACTGGGAGGATGAGCTGTGTTCCTACTCGTGTTGAATATTAAATGGTCGTGCAGAAGTTTAACAGGCCATCGCCTTACTTTCTTCTTTTAAGTTCTGTTTATAAATTAATTCCCTGTAATTAGTTCCTCACAAGGCCATCGGTTCCGTGAAACAGTTATGTATATACTTGATCGTAAATCTTTGTTAATTGGTTTGTTATACTGTCAACTGGTAATTAACTTCAGGTACCCGTAGTGTAACAATGACGAATAGTTTTTTAGATGTTTTGGTCGAAATTTGCTGTCTTTTTCCCCTCATATTTTGCGTAATTGACCTGCCTGAGCAGAGCGAACACCTTGGGAAAGGTCTTTGAAAATTTCAATGCTGTAATTGCCAGGTTTCTTGTTGTTAGGAAGACGACGATGTTTTAAACGCAGGATCTACGCTAATGAAAGAGGTAGTTCATAGATGTCTTAATTAAAGAGGTAGTTCATAGAAGTCTTAATTAAGGAGGTAGTTCATAGATGTCTTAATTAAAGAGGCAGTTCATAGATGCCTTAATTAAAGAGGTAGTTCATAGATGTCATAATTAAAGAGGTAGTTCATAGATGTCATTACTAATATAATCATAAGCCGAAGTGTTAAAGGTTTATGTATTTGTCTGATGAATTATGGCAGCTTCCTTTGCCACAGTTGCCGGACATGGTTGTATGCACTGGTAGAGTTGCCAGCACTGTGTAGAGCAGGCTGGTGTGCCAGGGGACGCGTGTGAGGTGGCATCGTATGGCATTCACGTTGATGGGGAACCAAGATGTGAGATGAACGAAGATAGTGTTATGATATGAAGACTGGACCTGGCTCATGCCCCTGCCCCACCCTCAGGCCTGGAAGTTGTGTCCCCAACTTTTTTTTTTCCAATGAATATGTTCAGAGATATCCTCTCTCTCTCTCTCTCTCTCTCTCTCTCTCTCTCTCTCTCTCTCTCTCTCTCTCTCTCTCTCTCTCTCTCTCTCGCCTCCTGACTGTTTTCCTCAGCCATGCAGGGCAGCGCTGGGCCTCACGGACAGTATTCCAAGGCATGATTTGGCTTGGAAACAGCCAGCCACCTTGATGTATGTACTCAGGTGCAATCATCATCAGTCAAAGAAAGAAAATGCTTTATTTTGAAACCAGATGATGGCCAGATGTACTCTTGAATACTTCCTTGATTTAACCGCATACCTGTAATGAAACACACACACACACACACACACACACACACACACACACTTCCGTGGTGCAGTGGTTAGTGTTGATGAACGCGAGTCATCACGGGCTCGCCAGGGTTCGAATCCTGGGAACGACCCACAATCATTCTCACTGGATCATCCTCCCCACAGGATTGGTTGCTAATTGGAGTACCTGTCTTAGGTTGGGGTGTATGTACATATGTGTACATATATGTACATATACATGCTTTGGAGTAAAGACATGGTACATGCATGCAAGTTTCAGAGAAGGGGCAACACGGGTGTAAAAGTCTCTCCCCGTATCATGCAAATAGTAATCACAAATACTTGTATTAATCACACTGTTACCAGGTGCTCCTTAATCGACCATTCCCTGAGGGAAGGCGGGAGAAACAGCTAGGTTGGCTGAGCCGAATGCCCGCCCCGCGACTCGAACATGGGTCCTTGTGAAATTCTAAGGGAGTCAGGTTGTTCAGGTGGCGTGGCTTATTTTGTGTAGCTTTGTTTTAGTTAGTGTAGTAGTTGGGTGTGGGGGTGTTGTGAGGGCAATATGGTTGACTGGTGTAGGGTTATGATGCGGTGCTTCATTCAGGGTGTGGCACGTGTTGTGGCCAGGATGTTGTCACGAGGTGTTGCTAGATCAATATTGCACGATTCCGCCACCCTGGCCCACCATGCAGGTCACCACCCTGGCCTACCATGCAGGCCACCACCCTGGCCCACCATGCAGGTCACCACCCTGGCCCACCATGCAGGTCACCACCCTGGCCCGCCATGCAGGTCACCACCCTGGCCCACCATGCAGGTCACCACCCTGGCCCACCATGCAGGTCACCACCCTGGCCCACCATGCAGGTCACCACATAAAGAATACAGATACTACAGCGTTAACTCGCTTATTTGGACGTTTTTCAGCTTTACACTTGGGTTGATGTATGTGTGGTGGAGTGAGCAAAGTGATTACGATGGAGCGGAAGCTGTCAGTTTAGTAAACTTGTCTGAGCTGCGGATGTTTACAGTGTAGTTTTGCTGTACCTGGGGCGCCTCCAGGGGTAGTGGCTGTGGATAAAGTTTTTACCATGCCTGTTCGTCCTGGTGAGACAGGCATGGCAGACTGTGTGAAAATGTTAACTCTGGTTCGTGGAGTGAGTTTTTTTTTTTAATGTTCAACGCTCCAGAGTTACTGGTTACACTGTCAGGAGCCGTAAGACGCACTGTGGTCTGTACTGTAAAATTTACAAAGGGTCGCGACCGATGTGGACGGTGCATTAGACAGGCTTAAGGGCCTCCGCCTCCACCAAAGCCATCGTCAGGTGTACGTAAGGTAAGGTGAAGTAAGGTCCCATACCCAGCTGTGGGGCTAGATGGCCTACTAAGTCCTCGTAAGGTATGCGTCAAGTGCTAGGGAGCCATGTGAGTGTGCATGAGGCGGCTGTACACTGCACACCATCACTGTGCCTTGATTGAGTCCCTTTTTAAAGATGAGGATCCTGGCTGCACGTGGTAGCACCAACCTCAGCAGGGAAGCAGGTGTGCGTGTGTGTGTTTGTGTGTAGCAGACTAAGGCTTTTGGTCACCGGCTGCGGCTGCAGTGTTGCACACGCGACCGGCACCGCCTCGAGTAGGCTGGTGCAATCCATAAGCATTGACAGTACTGCTGCGACCCTTGGATGTGGTAGCCTTGCCTCTGACTTGGTCCTGAAGGGCGAGGTGAGGCCCAGGCCAGCCCTCCACACGGGTCGTAACGTCTTGTTTACCCACCCCAGGGGTTCAGCATGGGCTGTTTCCTACTCAGGCTCCGCTTTTTGACTGCTGGCTTGCCTATAGTGTAGTTGCCACTCACCCGTGCATATTGCACACCTGTGGTGGAGGAGGCCATTTATGTCTCACCGACCTGGTGACTTAGGTAGCCCCATCTACATACCAGCCACATCCATGCCTGCGTCGATCACACACACACACACACACACACACACACACACACACACACACACACGTGCATGCATTCACAATTACCGCTTCTGCAACACATTGGTATGCAAGTAAATGTGCCACCAACACGCGCATACATATAGGATGTGGAGGGAGAGTGCAGGGAGTAGGACATGGAGGGAGGCAGGACGTGCAGGGAGATTGGAGAGAGACAGACATGCAGGGAGAGTGGAGGGGGGCAGGACGTGCAGGGAGAGTGGAGGGGGCAGGACGTGCAGGAAGAGTGGAGTGGGCAGGACGTGTAAGGAGAATGTAAAGAGACACGTGGAGGGAGAATGGAGCGGGCAGGGAAAGTGGAGGGAGGGACTGCCAAACAGTATACAGTGGCAGTGTTGCCATTCCTTACACGCTACTTTTTGCCTGGGTTGTTCAAGTGTAATTATATTATTCTGGTGTATGTCTTTGTTTAGTTTGGGTAACGGAGTGTTGAAGCCCGCCACCACTGACCTACCTGCTGAAACTCACCTCTGCTGATCTACCTGCTGAAACCCACCTCTGCTGACCTACCTGCCGAAACCCACCTCTTTTGACCTACTGTCTAATAGTCGACCCCCGTGGTAAGGGTAATTCCGGTACTCTGCTGTGCTGCGGTACAGACACACACATACAGCCCTGGTATGTCCCCGCGCCAGGGCACACTCGTGGCTCACATGACCAGAACACCTTAAGCCATTTTCACGGATGTGTGAAAGCACGTGGTGCGCTCGCTCGCTGGCTTGTTTGCTTGCATGCTTGGTGCGAGGGCGGAATACAGATAGGTCATGCATGCTTGAGTGAAGCGCTGTGTTCAGGTACTCCCAACACGGAACAGCGCTGTTGCTACCTCACCATCCGCGCAGTTTATTTTTTAACTTACGATGGTTTTGGAGGCCTTCTACCCCCGCAACTGGGTCTAGGACCTTACCTCACTTTGTGTATTGCTTTACAATGGTTTGGAAGATTTCCAGCCCCCACATCTCGGCACAAGACCAGAGGAGTACAGTTTGAGGCATCTACAACTCCTGATAGAGTCAGCTTTTATCAAGGATGATTCAAAGTCCCAAGAAATGACACCTATACAGTCTGAGATTCCCACGACCACCCAGCCCTGGCCCAGCTTGAATCCTCCTCTAAGTTGTAAGCTCAAAATACAAGCTTTTATGAGACGTGAGCGGACGGCGTAAGTGCTGCTTGCTCAGATCATCATTAAGTGAACTTTGCTTGGTTATTAAGCTCACACAACTGACTTTACATGGTCATATAGCTCACAAAACTGACTTGGCCATAAAGCTTTCACAACAATATTTTCGTACTTGTATGTCCTCACAATAAACTCCAGCTCCTCACAATAAACTCTGCTGGAGTGGTCACCTTAGGTAACATATTGCTGGGATGGTCACCTCAGACCAGACACTGTTAGCTGGGTTTGTCAGTTCAAGCGAGACACTGCCGCGGGTCATAAATTCACATCACACTTGATAACACTGTAAACCGGAGACCACAAACACGGGTGGTTGAGTTGTGCATCCTGAGGAGGAGGAGGAGGCGGGAGATATGTGTGTTGGCAGGAGTGTGAGGGGATCAGGGACGTGTTGGCGGGACTGTAAGGAAACGAAGGTGGGGGGGGGGGGGGGGGGTGGATATATTGGCAGGAATGTGAAGAGGGAATTAAGGATGTGTTGGGAGGACTGTTATGTTTAGTTAAAAAGTTGATGGTTATTTAGCTGTGCAGGTGTCTGATAATGTTGCCGTTGGAATCAGATAGCTTATATGTTTGACATCAGCTGATCAGGTAAACACTGCCCCGTGAGACTGAAGCGTCAGCTGATCGGATAAACATTGCCACGTGGATGAGTCGGGCACATCAGCTGATCAGGTAAACACTGCCACGTGGGTGGAGCTGGATCATCAGCTGATCAGGTAAACACTGCCAAGTGGGTGAAGCTGGATCATCAGCTGACCAGGTAAACACTGCCAAGTGGGTGAAGCTGGATCATCAGCTGACCAGGTAAACATTGCCACGTGGGTAAGGCTGATGCATCAGCTGACTAGGTAAACATTGCCACGTGGGTAAGGCTGATACATCAGCTGATAAGGTAAACATAGCCTCGTGGGTGAGGTTTAACACATCAGCTGATGCGGTAAAGATTGCCACCTTGGTGAGTTTGGCTTGTATCCTGCATCCAGTATGCTATCAGTTATGATATTTTCTGGGGATGTTGCAGTAATCATGGGCTAGTGGTGTTGGGGTGTGACGTATTGCTGACCGGTAAGTGAGAGGGTTTAGTCATAAAGACTTGTGCCCCACATGTCTAGTAACACTAGAGAGTGTGTGTGTGTGTTTGTTGGTCAGCCTTAGTGTTTATAGGGGTGTATAAGTGTATGTTGGTGTGTTTCTGATTTTTTTTCACCCATTTATACTGTACGGGGAGGGAGTTCTACACTCGTGGGGCCTCATCTCTTGAACATTCATACAAGTGCTTAAATTTCTGTATGGTGTCTGCATTAACCTTGCGCTCAGTCATCTTATTCCATTCATCCATAATATTTGAATTATGAAAATACTTCTTTATACTTTCTTTTTGTAAAAAACAAAAGTTCTTAATTTTGTGTTATGTTCTGTGGTTGCTGTAGCCCCGCATCTCTGGAAGAACCCGACGTCAGCGATCTGATTTAAGAATTTAGAGGGTGATCAGGTCACTCCTGACTCTTCTCTCCTGACTCTTTGTTTTCTGGTGGACAAACTCAAAGCCTGTAGCCTTTTTCTGTAACTCAGCTTTGCTTTGAAAGGTTTGTAAGAAAAGCGTTTGTGTTGCGGGGAAATGTTCATGAACGGGGGATAGACCTGACCCCCCTCCAAGGGATCGGGGATAGACCTGACTTTCCAGGGATGGTTGATAGACGTTTGAACAGGGGATAGGTCGTGGTGGGAGGGTGGAGAGTACTGGTAGAGGAGTGGGCGGAAGGGCGGCAGTGATGCTGGTTGGTGTACGAAGACAGTGATGTATGGGGTTAGAGTTGCCGGTGGTGGTGGTGGTGGTGGTGTCGGGTGGGGTGCGTTTAGGACGTCCTCCGTCACCGACGCCTCGGGCGGGGTCACTATTGCTATACAGGTGCCAGGCTTGTGTGGGGAGGAGGGAAGCTCCTGGGGTGTGGTGTGTGGAGAACGCATTAAATGGTGAATTTTTTTTTGGTTGTGGTTGTGGAAGGTTTGTTAGGTGTAATTTTGTTTCATTATGAATGTGTTGTGTTGATGTGGTGTGTGGTGGGTCTGTTGTGTTGTGGTAATGTGTGTGTTCGCATATATTGTCTAACAAATGCGTTATCCTGTAATTTTTGTTGTTATTTTGTCACTTCACTCATGTTGAGAGTGACTGATAGGTGGGTATTGTGGATGATTTACGTCAGTAATGTTAAGACTGCGGGCAGGTGTGTAGGTATTGCTAGTGTATTCCGTCGTAGTGTTGAGGCTGGTGGGTGCGTGTTGTGGGTAGTGCGTCGTAGTGTTGAGGTTGGTGGGTTAGCGGGTGTTGTGGCTGTAGTGCGGACAGCGATGTTGGGACGGGGATGTTGGTGGTATAGGTGGAGGGTGTAGTGTGGATGGTTCTCCACCCACCCACCCTGCTCCCTGGCAGCTCCAGGGGCGTCACAGTCGCCTCCACCACCCGAGGATCGCACCTACACCCAGGCACTGTCTGTGGATCATTACCCTGGCCAGTGGCAAGACCGACATGGATGTTATGGTAAATTTCAGGTATTTGCTCTTCCGTCCCACAGATATCACTAATAGTAATGATAATAATGATAATGATAATGCATATTATAATAACTGTTATTACACAGCTTTTCTCTTATTAATTTCTGTAAACTGTGGTCTTTATTATGCTGCAATGCGGGGAGTTCGGTCCACTCACTTGCCAGACGAATTAAAAGTAATAAATCGTGTATTGACGTAATATTTGACATGCCTGTCGTGCAGGTGTGCTTAGAAATATAGAAGCGTGTGGCCTGCTTCTACGTGCGAAGATGACGCATACCAACAAATTCCTTTGTTATAAATTTGTGCTGGTGTTATTGTGCGTGCGTGCACGGCTTCAGGGAACCAAGCGGGCGGGCGGGCGTCCGGCCAATGAGCGAGCCCCACGCCGGGTTTAAACACAAGGGGGCGGGGCCGGCCCGGCTCTCAGCTGATTGCCCGCCTGCTCTGGTCTCCCTAGTTTACATCAGTCCGTGCCCTGGAGTATACTTGGAATTTAGGACATGTCTGGTTACCTGTTGGCTATGTCCCTGGCAGGTACCTGACGCCTGTCACCACCCAACCCAACCCGCACTGCACTTGACAACTGTTGTATTCCGAGCAGTCCGCACTGACGGGTGTTCACATGTAGTAGGGTGTAGTATATATGTTGTGTAGATAAGAATTAATATTTGCTGTGGTGATATGAGGTGTAGAACAGGTGTTGTGCGCTTATTGTTTACCTGGTGTGCGTTTATTGTTTACCTGGAATGTTTTGAACAGTTGTTGTGGGCTGTAGAACGTGTGCACCCATTTAGTTTAGAACAAATGTTGCGGGTTGTATATGTGATTCGAACGTGCAATATAATCGTTATCAAAACATTTTTTGTGTTTCATTTGTTAACCTGTGTCGTCCACACCATAAATCACTTTAAAAGACACATTGAGTTGCATGGTGTAATGAACCCCAATTTTGTGCAGGTTTGGATATGCCGTTAGCGATTGTAGTATGTGTTGCTGTTAAGTGAACTTGTAAATGAAACAAACGTGTTATGGTACCGAACGTTCTCTTACGTTGTTAGATGGCTTGGGGGCATACCACTGTATTGTTCTCGATTGGTAGTTAGTTTTATTACAAGTGGAGACAGTTCATTTCGAGTGTAGACGGAAGCTCGGTTTGCAGATACGCAGGTGTTTTGGGTAGTATAGGAAGGTGTTGCAAGTTGTAGGCAGGTGTTGGGCATGTTTTGTTGAAAGGAAAACGTATTTGTTGGAGGTGATATACACGTGAGTCTTGGGGAGATACAGTATAACACTGTCTACCTGAGTCGCATGCGATGGTCTCTTACACAACATAGACCTGGAAAAGACGTTTTACGTAAATTATTTGCATGAATGGCTTATTTCGTAGCAGGTTTAAGATGATTTGAAAGTGTGTGATCCGCTGTTTATCAGTGATGACTTTGTAGTGGTAGGGTTGGGCTGAGGAGACGATTGCTGTATCGTGGCTGGAGGAGACGCATGTGTGGGTGTGGGACTGGTGGTAATCATGAGCCACATCATTAGGCGAGGTGGGGGTGTTTAGGAGGGGTGATGCTGTTGATGACACCGCCCGACAAAACGTTGCAAGAGTTGTAAAGGTTAATTACAATCGATTGTGTTGGAACGTTTCTATCCTAGTATTTAGAAGGTGACAGTAATGTTAGGGTGTCGGCAATGATAAGATGGCCTCCTCCATTGCGGTACGCTTTCGATCGTACTTACTAGGCTGGGTGTGTCCGTGCGAGAAAGTGGTGGTAGGTTTTCTCACCCGTTGTCCTGTCTTGTCCTCATACTTCAGAGTCCCTACAAACCACCTCTCTCAGTGTTCCAGCTGACCACACAACAGAACTGAGGAATTTGTGAACCTTCCAGCCAGGATTAAGCGGAGGACCGTGAGAGCAGAAGGCTGGAAGGTTCGTGTGACGCTTGATGCCAATGTAAGAAGAATCGTTCCTCACACCCTCGAGTAATGTCATCCCCGTTGTGACTCACTAGGCCTCACTTTAACCCCTTAAGGACGACGGCATGATAGCATGACCTTTGACTTTACCACACCCGGGGATTCAGGTCTGCGGTGGTCCAGTCCGTCATGTGCAAGAGGTCGTGGTCAGTGGGTATTTGTGGTGCAAATGGTTGTGTTCACGCCAAGTTTATATTTCATGATTTTGCTAGACTTAATGTAAGTCTGACCAGTTTCTCTTAGATGTGTTCTTGAAAAGTATATATATATATATATATATATATATATATATATATATATATATATATATATATATATATATATATATATGTGTGTGTGTGTGTGTGTGTGTGTGTGTGTGTGTGTGTGTGATCGTCACTCAGAGTAATTAACATATTGTCAGGAAGAATAAACATGAATAAATAGTATCAATGTTCCACTTTTATTTTGGTGTGTCGTCGTCAACGAACTTGTTGTGAGGATTTTTGAACGATTAATCAGAGTATTGAGCATCAAATCTGTACATGTTCCAATGATATATGCTTTGTACATTGCTCATTTATTTAGTTGATTTATATTTTATTAAATGTTTGATTTATTAAACGCGCTTATTTTTCCAATTGATAAGATTGATGATCTGTGTCTGTCTGTCATGCAGGGGTGACGAATATTGTTTTTGTGTGACTCATGCAGGAGTGACGTACAGCATGTGTGTGTGTGTGTGTGTGTGTGTGTGTGTGTGTGATGCAGTAGTGACACAAAGTGTTTCAGTCGTGCAGGAGTGATGTACAGTATGTTGTTCATGCAGAGGTGGCGTAATAGACTGCGTAAGTCATGCAAGAGTGACTTACAGTGGGCTCAAATCATGCAAAAGTGACTTAGAATATGCATTCATGCAAGGGTTGCCTACAAAGTGCTTAAAGTCATGCAGGAGTGAATTACAGTGTGCGTCAGTCATGTTCAGATGGCGGTGTGTGTCCATGACGTAAGAGTGAGGTTTAGAGTGCGTCAGTCATGTGATTTTTGATTTCGGCGGCACAGACGATGATGGCCCCGACCGTGCACGGACAAGATCTGCTGTGTTGTATTGCTAGGAGGGTTTCTGGTACTGCTGACGGAACTGGCATGACTGCAGAACAACTGGTGGCGTTGTGCGTGTTATGAAAACATGGTATAATCGTAGGTAAGTCGGGCAAGTTGCTAGAGGTTTAGGAGAGGTGTTGTATACTGTGCAAGGAAACTAAAACAAAAGGAAAAGCTTCATGTTATAAATTGACCATCATTCCAGCAAGTATATATAACCACCCAGCAAGTACTGTGAGTGACTTGAGATCGGCTTGATTGGCCAGGTTCAGAGGTGAGTAATTCAGTACTGGCCTGATATGTAGGGACACAAGCCAGACGGATTGTGTCACTGATAAGACTTACGATGATTTGAGAGGTCTTCGACCCCCACAGCTGGGTCTGCAACCTACTTATACTTTACGATGGTGTGGGAGATCATCTTCCCCACAGGCGGTTGTGGGACCTTACCCTAGATAACAGAAGGAAGTGTGTGTGATGGTCGGCAATTGCGATGTCTGCTGACCCCGCTCTTAATAGTGCTGGTGTTATTAACGGTCAGGGAGGCAACTGCGGCATGAATAACGCCATCACGTAAAAATAATGTCAAGCCTTCACCGTGACTATTGTAGACTTGGTAACCATTTAAATACACAGAGAGGAGGGTCATGGCTGCAACTTTTGTAGGAGTAAAATCTGCCTGAGCTGAGCTCCAGTCGCGGGAAATGGCGAATAGTACGAAAGAAAATATATATATATATATATATATATATATATATATATATATATATATATATATATATATATGCTGTACGTGGTGGTGATTGTGATGCAGGGTATGACATGTACGAGGCTCGGGCAAGTCAGGTCGACACAAGGAGTTGTAAATGAAACGCGGGTGGAGGAACCCGTAGACTGTTCTCTACCGCCAGCCGCACGGAGTGCGACACGGATCCTAGCGCGTCTTTGTCTCCGCCTGTATAATGCCGTATAACTCTAAATTAATTTGATATAGTTTGTGCGTAATTATTTTCTGTCACTATTATAATGTAATATTAGTTGGTGAAGAGAATTGAACGGTATTTTATATACCTTACTCCACTAGATTTTGGTACATACACACAAGTAGGTCACGTAGGTCAGGGTGGGTCACTGCCTGGTTCTGTGTTGTGGCTCGCTGGTGTGTGTGTGTGTGTGTGTGTGTGTGTGTGTGGTGAATGGTGTGGTTCTAAGAAGTGGGTGGCATGATAGCCATGGTCGTTGTGGTATGGGGATAGAGGGTGGTGGCTGGGGAGAGAGGTAGGTGGTGGTGGTGGTAGTGAGAGGCAGGCAGGGTTGTGGCAGTATTGATGGAGCATGTTGATGTTGTCGCACACCGCTACCTTCAATTATGTACGTTATCGCTGACCCCGTCACTTGCACGGACGCGTCCACTTCACCACATGGCTGCACGGACGCGTCCACTCCACCACATGACACCACGGACGCGTCCACTCCACCACATGACACCACGGACGCGTCCGCTCCACCACATGGCTACACGGACGCATCCACTGCACCACATGGCTGCACGGACGCGTCCATTCCACCAATGGCAGCACGGACGGGTCCACTTCACCACATGGCACCACGGACGTTCTCGGGATCATCAGGTGTTGGGTTTCCCCGTGGCTGAGGTCGGAGGCACCCGGAGAAGCCGGCTGAGGGCCCCAGGTCGTGCAGGTGTTAGGTCCCTCGTGGCTGGGGTGGAGAGTACTCACAGAGGACGTAGAGTGGCACAGGTGTTAGGTAGCCTGCGGCATCACTTGTGTAATTAATGTGTACACATGTACCATCTCAATTTCTTTTTCTTTTACTGTGAATGATATTAATGATTCGAGGTGTGCGCACGTGAGTGTTTTGAAACCAATGCTGGATTTATGTGACTGTCGGATTAACCGACCGCTTGTCGAGTGCTGTGTGTGTGTGTGTGTGTCTCACGTGATTGTTGAAAACGTTTTGTTTGTAAATTGAAACCAATGTATACACATATCTCATGTGAAGGTTCGGTGGATCTCGAGACAAACAGCTGCTTGTGTG
Organism: Panulirus ornatus; assembly: GCF_036320965.1. NCBI lineage: Eukaryota > Metazoa > Arthropoda > Malacostraca > Decapoda > Palinuridae > Panulirus > Panulirus ornatus. Next base: position 11,852,132 of record NC_092257.1, read on the forward strand.
TAATGGAAGGCTCAGACTTAACAGTCTCACCTTTGGAGTGAATGTATTGGGTCATATTCTCTCTCTCTCTCTCTCTCTCTCTCTCTCTCTCTCTCTCTCTCTCTCTCTCTCTCTCTCTCTCTCTCTCTCCCTCCAGCTGGGCCTTGCTCCTCTCGTGACTCAGCAGGCACAGCAGGATACGTGCCTAAGGGTTGTTTGATTTGATTCGAAATCAATTTCTTGAACCGTGAGGCTTTGAGGGGGGGGGGGGGGGGTGTCAGCTGGTGGGGTTCTCGGTCTGCTTTGTTTCTTCCTTCATGGAGTGAGGTCGTGCGGGTTGGGTTGTGAATTTCTCGGCCGTTGTGTGGTGGAGGGACCATCACCAGTTAGCCAGCCCGCGTTGGTGAAAATATGCGTCATTAAGCCAGATTTTAAAAGTGTAATTTATGCTCTGTTGTCTTAGTCTGAGCTCACACCAGGTGGTACAGCCAGAGCACACACACACGCACCAACTGCACCTGTGGCGTAGATCTGGTTAGAAGAGAAAAATAAACGAAGTTCTTGATGAGGTGTTCGTAGTGCGGAGGACACGGATTGTGGACCTGAGGGGTTGTGTGTGTATAAGGCGGCTAGGGAACACCTCTAATCACTGAGGCTGTACACCCTTGAGCGCAGACGAGAGAAGACAGCCCCCAGCTTACAACCTGAAACACTTTGCTGGTGGCACAAACAGGCATAGAAGAGTGTGAACGGATAGCACCTCTGAAAGCCAGAGGTGCGATATGCTTTTAAAGAGAAAACCCCTTAAACATCCGGGGACCGAGACTTCACAACCCGACCTGCGGTCGTCAGAAACATCATGGGATGCGTAGTGGAGGATTACAGAAGTGCCTTAGATAAATATTCACAACTTGAACTAGACCAGCTAGGCTGTGGATGCCTGCGGGACGTGGCTTCCAACTACATGGTCGACCAACGACCCAACCCATCAGCTTTGGGCCTAGCCCGGTGCTCTTGGGCTAAAAGACCTAACCCAAGACTTCACCAGGAGGGAGGAAGGAGTCAGTTGTGGTGGGGTTGTGATCTGGATGGTGTGAGGGGCATCGCCTCTTGTTTGATATGTTGGATTAATTCGTATGACGAGCGAGCGAGCGTCGACGACCAGCCATCACAGACGACCACGCTGACCAGCGCTTCAGGAGCAGGACGACACATCTGCTGGGGCTGTGTGTGCCACGTGGTGTTGGCTGTGGCACAATGGGGATGGTGGGAAATATGGTGGTGCCATTGGCGCAGCATGGGTGTTGGTAGTGACAGTGATACACTCGGGGTGGCAGCTATGTTGATGGTAGTGGCTTAGTTACATAGTGGGGCGGGGATGGGGAAAGGCGCCCCTCGGGATACCTCGGAGGTTTTACTGGGTTACTCCACCCCCCTCATTCTTCCCCCACTGCCACAGATGCACAGGTGTCGGGGCAAGTGTCTGGCAGCGAGAGAAAGGGGCGGCCGCTGCAGGTGTGGTGACTGACTCACTCCTTCCCACGTGCTCTGTTGTTAGTGACCGGTGTCGACTCATAATCACTGGAGAGAAACTGCGACACGTGAAGCAGCCCTCGTTACCCGCTCGTTGTGCCGCGTGCGCGCTACACGGACCCTCCCCGGCTGGGCACGGGCCTCACAGACCTGGTTAGAACCACAAGTTGAGTGTTTATGTAGTTTACAGTGGTCTTCTCAACGTCTTTCTGATTGCATCGGAAGGACCGTTGTGTATGATGATGACCTCTGACCAGGCCCTCAGAGGTAAGGTCAGAGACCACATCATTGTACTCGAGGATCGTACCGTCGCGTCGTGAGGAATGGATTAAAGGAATAGCCACACGTCGGGATGTTGGGACACTCCTGCTAGGGCGGATGGTCGGCTAGGGTTCCTCATGGTCAAGTGGTTCATTATCATGCCTTTTGGCTGCTTACCTCACTTAATGATCGTTGTGCTCATGAGCGTCTGCAGTACGTATTTTCATCTGGCACCAGTGTAATGTATATCTTTAGCACACACCAGGTCAGTATATTGTATGTCTTTGGCACACGCCAGGTTAGTATAATGATACCAGGTATAGTATTGAGGTTAACGTTGTCAGCACGGGCCCGTGTGGGTTCGAATCCAGGGCACAGCAGACGGCTCACACCCAATCCAGGTCTTCGTCCTCCCCTCGGGTATTGTCGATGACTGGGCACCTGGCTAGGGGTTGGGTTATATATGTGTGTATACACATTTGGATAAAGACAGTACATATGAACAAGGTTAAGACACGAGGTAATACGAGTTAAAACTCACTATCTGTACCACACAGATTGTAATTACAAATAGTAATTACTCAGGTGAATTGGTTATCTTCAGATTGGTAGTTGTTGTCGTCCATTATTACGGATAAGTCACTTAACTCTGAGGCAATTTTGCATCGTGATTAATAAGGAATATTACTGAAGGGATCAATACTGTTCCTGAGGATTAGATTACCGCATTAAAGGGATCACTAATGCATATTTAAGGGGATTTATCAAGCCACCAATGAGGTTATTACGCCTACAGACGGCGCTTTCTTATTAAGAATAGTTTTTCTTTTCAAGAGTTTCCTTCTCTGTAAACTTAGGTTCACATGTTAGAATTGAGTCTGGTTGTACTCATTCCAAGATTAATGATCTGATCTAAGTAGTAGGTTTGTCTGTATTGTTGTTGCCCCGTACCACCATACATCGTACCGTCGGTGCCCCATACCACCATATATTGTACCGTTAGTGCCCTCTACCACGATACATTGTACCGTCGGTGTCCTGTACCACCATACATCGTACCGTTGGTGCCCTGTACCACCATACATTGTACCATCGGTGTCCTGTACCACCATACATTGTACCGTCAGTGCCCCATACCACCAGAGTGAGACTCACAGTAGCCTTTGTTCTCATTGTGACTATGACATGAGCGAGACCAGAATAAGAACAAGGGTGTGTGTGTGTGTGTGTGTGTGTGTGTGTGTGTGTGTGTTTTCATGTGGTTGTGGCTGTTTAACAGGGTCATAACCAGTGTCCTCTGAATGGCAGTCTGCATTTCACACACACACACACACACACAGTAACACCAGGCAAAGCTGTCACACACATGATTCGTTTTTTTCATAGCTGTACATTCTCCTGCAGTGGCCGCTATGGGCTACCCCAAGCCTAATGGCAAGATCTCATGTGTAGGAGGTACGTACTTGGAGATAATTCCTCCGGCATGTGTGATTTTCATGGTGTAGGAGTGAGTAAGTGCAGGCAGGTGTGTCATGTGTTATGTGCACATGTGGAGAGTGGGTGTTGGGTGCTGGTAGCACCAGTGTCTGAGGTACTTGGTGCTCACATGTTCTTAGCGAGGTGTTTGGGAAGGTCAGGTGCATGTGTGTGTGTCAGTAGGACGGCATGTCAGGTGAGGGGCCCCAGGTCAGGGAGGACAGTGGGTGCCCACAACAGTGTAATGGTCTCGTCCACTGCTGAATAGAGCTAGTTTAAATATTTTTCTTAATTTTTTTTCTCTAATAGTGTAAGACCATTATAACTTATTGTATTGTCAGAGTGGGAGTGGGCAGCTGTAGTTACTGCCGCGTCTGTGTACACCTGCACTGTATTGATTATGGTGGTGTATTAGCTGTTGTGGCAGTGTATCGCCTGTTGTTGCAATATTGGATGTTGTGGCAGGGTATTGCTTGTTGTGATAGTGTATTGGATGTTGTGGCAGGGTATCGCTTGTTGTGATAATGTATTGGATGTTGTGGCAGTGTATCACTTGTTGTGATAGTGTATTGGATGTTGTGGCAGTGTATCGTTTGTTGTGGTAGTGTATTGGATGTTGTAGCAGTGTATCGCTTGTTGTGGTGTGTATCGCTTGTTATGGCAATGTATTAGCTGTTGTGGTAGGGTGACATGAGGAGGTGTATTCGTGTTGAGAACGCTGAAGATGATCTTATAAGTGGGTATATGTTGACACTGTGGACCTAGCAGTTCTCATTATAAATGGATATACTTTCGTGTTCCTAAGTGTTAGTGGAATGACATGCGGTTAGGGAATGTGGGGGAGGTGGATGGTGTTCGGTGTCTGGGTCTGTGGACGGAGGCCGGCTGTCCAATACCCAGTCAGTCTGCCACTCGTGTCGGCTCTGGTCCCTCCCTCCCTCCCTTGTCCGCTGCGACACACAACTTGATTCCCGCATGTCGTGCATGTGTGTTTGGTGTATGTATGCGGAAAGTGGCGTTGCACTAGGGACAGCTGCACATACTACTGGCCGCTTGCGATCAGTCCTGGCCAGATGTAATGCACTGAAGGCTGCACTACAGTGTGCCACTTGACATGATTCCACCAGTTTTACTGATCTGTGATTCACCGCGGCCTGCCAGCACTTCTCCTGGTCAGCTCTAATGGTTGGTCACACCTGGGGGGCTGTAATGCTCCAGAGATGCCAGGATACTTTGTTAGCCTTCATCCAAACATCTCCATTGTCTCATAATATGATGGGACTTTTCTAAGGTTCCTACAAATGAGGCAGTGATGATTGGGAAAGCTAGAACAACTGGTGAGGTAGATTGGGAGGGGGACAAACTACGTTAAATAGCATTTGGTAGGGGTAAAAGTGAAAAAACAAGTAGTGGTCTGTGGGGCTTAACTGTGGATGTTGGGGCTGTGATGTCAATGCATCATAAGTGACACAAATGATGCCGTATTGTGTGTGAAAAGGTATGTAATAGAGTGACGTTATCTGCAGTTTGAATAACAGGCTGAAGAATTCTTATTTTATTGATTAATGTTAGTGTTTATTTTTATTTTTTCTGCCGTCTCTTCACTTAGTGATGTTATTCAACCACAGTTGTTATTGAGAGAAAATATAGATAAGGTTTGAAAAAGATTATAAATTTACGTCTATGTACGAACTGAGGAGATTGTTGTGGGAGACATGTGCATCAAGCTAGTGTTTACGATGTTGGTGGTGTTGAGTGGTCGGGTTTGTGCGTGGCAGGCTTGTTCTTGTGCCTGCCTCCAGTGTGGTGGCGGCCACCATACCAACCCTCAACCACCGCCCCAGGATCCCCCACCACCACCTCAGGACTTCCCAACGCCACCGCCACTCTCTGAACGTGAGGGTCGCCACCGCCACCCCGCCCCACTTCCCAACCTCACTGTGTGGGCCATCGTCGGCAACCTGATCGCCCCATTCTCCCGCTGTACGTCCCATCTCCTCCTGCTTGGTACTTCCTCATCCCCCAACACCCTAACTCGTTCATTTACCTCACACCTTCCTCGCTCCTCACAATTCTTTCTCTCCTCACAACTGCCCCGCCTCCTCACCTCTCCCGCACACCTCGCCTGACCCTAACACCTCACAGTGCCTCACACCTTGACCTGTGCCCTTACTCATACCCTGTGACTTGCCCCTCATACCTCATAGTCACAGAAGTTTGTTGCTGCTTCATTACACGTAGAAGACCATGGAGTGGCCAACAGAGGCTTGACTGGATGGTGTCCTATGGTTTTGATGCATTGCACATGACAGCTAGAGGGTGGACGTGAGTTGTTCTTCGTCTGTTCCTGGCTCTTCCTTGCTAAAGTGGGAGAATGTTAACAAATATAGGATGTGCTGGAAATGAGATGTTTGAGGACAATATGTGGTGTGATGTAGTTTGATAGAGTAAGTAATGAAAGGGTAAGAGAGATGTGTTGTAATAAAAAGAGTGTGGTTGAGAGAGCAGAAGAGGGTGTTTTGAAATGGTTTGGTCACATGGAGAGAATAAGTGAGGAAAGATTGACAAAGAGGATATATGTGTCAGAGGTGGAGGGTACGAGGAGAAGTGGGAGACCAAATTGGAGGTGGAAAGATGGAGTGAAAAAGATTTTGAGTGATCGGGGCCTGAACATGTGGGAGGGTGAAAGGCATGCAAGGAATAGAGTGCATTGGAACGATGTGGTATACCGGGGTCGACGTGCTGTCAGTGGAAACCAGGGCATGTGAAGCGTCTGGGGTAAACCATGGAAAGTTTTGTGGGGCCTGGATGTGGAAAGGGAGCTTTGGTTTCGGTGCATTATACATGACAGCTAGAGACTGAGTGTGAACGAATGTGGCCTTTGTTGTCTTTTCCTAGCACTAACTCGCACATGCGGGGGAAGGGGGTTGTCATGTGTGGCGGGGTGGTGACAGGAATGAATAAGGGCAGACAGTATGAATTATGTACATGTGTATATATGTATGTCTGTGTGTGTGTAAATATGTATACGTTGAGATATATAGGTATGTATATGTGCGTGTGTGGATGATCTCTGTGGCGCAGTGATGCTAGGAGAAATGTGTATCATTTCTCACGATAATTTACCTAAGTGGTAATGGTATTAGGTCAGATTAGTCCTCTCGATCTTACTGTGTTACATCAAGGAATATTACTGTCGCTGATTCCCACGTAAAGGCACATTGTGTGCCCTTCAGTCAACCTGACGTATTGTTGTTATTGTCATTACCAACGCCACTCTTATGTGACCTCCTCACCTTGCCACAGGTGAGTGGCACCTGTTGTTACAGGGTTGTGTGTTGGACTTCTCCCCCTCCCCAGATTCTCATAACCCTTCGGTAATAGCTCTAATAAATCCACACTTTTGACACCCATAGACACTCATTTTTATACTCACAACCCCCTTCCTTTGACACTCATAATCCCCTCACATTTTGAACCCAATACCCATCCGTTTTGGCACTTATGACCTCTTACTTTTAGTACCTATAAGCCTTTACTTTTGTTGTCCATAAGACCTCGGTCTTAAGTTTTATCAGCAATAACCTGCTATTTCAGCCCCTACAAGTCCTTACTTGTGTCACCTACAACTCCTCACTTTTACCACCCATGAGCCCAGGCTTATAACTCCCTGAACCTTCACCTTTCTCACCCATAACCCATCACTTGACACCCATAACCCCTCACCTTTGGCACCCATAACCCTCCTTACTTTTACCACCAATTATCTATTGCTTTTGGCGCTCAAACCCTTACTGTTAGTACCCTTAAGCCTGAAGGTTAGGTGCTAAAGAGTGATTTTTCCTTTGAGTGGTGAGCTTTGTCTGTTAGAGCTGACTACTATCTGTGTGTGTTTGCGTGTGTCTAGCTGTTAATTCTCTTGCCATTCCCATAAGGTGGTCTATGTACATATAGCTTCTGAAATTAGTCACCCATACTTATCCCTCACCCATTGTCATAAAGTGAAACATAGGTCCTCATATTTACCCCTGTGCTTCTTATATTGTCACTCTACACACACACACACACACACACACACACACACACACACACACACACACACACACACACACACACACTCACACATTCAATAGTCAGATAGATGTAAAATTTCCTCTTGTTTTTATCTGAACAATGGTTTTCCTTTTATGTTCTTTTAACTTTCTTTTTAAACATTGGTATCCCTCTTCTCAGTTACAAGTAAACTTCACTGCTGGCACTCATAAACCTCATTTGTGGTACTCAAATGGACCTTTTGGTACTATTAAACATAGATTCTGACACTCCTAAAAACTCATTTGTTTCACTGAGAAGATTCTGATACCCATACACCCTGACTTACGGCATTCATTGTTCTTGATGTCTAGCACTCAATAACCCCTAATTCTAGCATTCATAAACCTGTATTTTGGCACTCATGTCCCTTGTCTTCTGTCAATCACACACCCTGACATCTAGCAGCACTACAAACCTTAATGTCTAGCTCACTTAAACTTTGACCTCTGGCAACAAACTGTTTCATTTTGCACTTGTACATCTTTTATTTCTAGCATTCATAAACCTTAATGTCTAAAAAAATTCATAAACCTTGACATCTGGTACTATAGGCCTTAACGTTTAGCATCTTTTATTTCTAGCATTCATAAACCTTAATGTCTAAAAAATTCATAAACCTTGACATCTGGTACTATAGGCCTTAACGTTTAGCACTCATAGATTTTGATGTTTGACACTCATAATTTCATAATATACCCCTCACTCACCCTCATCAACCCTATATTCCCTTACAGACGATCACTATCCCTTCACAGATGACGTCACTCCCTTGCAACTGTCATTGGCCCCCACAGCTGTTGCTGGCCCTTTACAGACCATCACTACTCCCCAAGAGACTAACATTGGTCCCTCACAGACCATCACTGGCCCCTTAAAGACTGTCTCTTCTCCGTAGGAGACCATCACTCATCCCACAGACTGCCATTCCTCCCCCACAGGCTGTCATTTCTCCCTCACAGACCATCACTTCTTCACAGGCCCTCACAGACTCTTACCCCTCCTCCACAGACTATCACCCTTACCTCTGCAAACCTCACTCATCCCCCACAGACTCTCACTCCTCCCCACATACCCTCACTCTTATCACAGAGACCATCACTCCTCCACAGACCATCATTACCATCAGTTCTCATTACACCATCAATTGTTCCCCTCAGACCATCACTCCTCCTTGACAGACTGTCACTCCTCCCTCACAAATCATTACTCCTCCTTCACAGACCATCATTCACCATCAATAATCCTCATCACACCATCAATTCTTCCCCTCGGACTATCACTCCTCCCTTACAAACCATCACTCCTCCCTCATAGATGGTCTCTCACTTCTCACTAAAGCCTTAAGCCACCATATACCTTTGTGATATTGTCATGTGCTACTGTAGCTCTCCGTAAGGCACATAGGTAACTTTTTTCTCTTTTCTTTACAGCATTTATCCAGGTGGACAACGAGCTCAAATACTTGGTGGATGGCGTGGCTATACATATGAATGAGGTAAGTTGATCTGTGGGTCTGACATAGTCTTGACATGATCTACAGCAGGGTGGCCTGTGCGTGTGCATGGGCCAGAGATACCCCTCGCCTTTGGGTCACTCATCACTCCCAGGCAGCTTGTGTTACCATTGACATATGTGTTTTATATATTTCATTGTTACTTCAGGTCCCCCTGTGCACCAGTGGATGATTAGCGTTACCTTTGTTGAATGTTGGTGACCTGTGTTGCTTCATTCGTATTTGTGTGATCCTCAATTACCTACAGTTTTCTTTGTATCCTTTACTGTGATACCAGTAAATTATATTGCTAAAAGTTACATATGGAACTTTGAGAAACAGATCACAACACCTTGCAAGCCTGGCATGTTTTGATGTCTCCACAGTAAAAGGCTCTCTTCCTCAAAGGACTATACTTACATCTTATTCTCAATTATGACATGGACACAAGCACAAACTATACCTTTGTGAGTGCTGTCATTTGCATATACCATAATATGTAAGGAGATCAGGAGATCTCATTTGTACAAGACCTGATAAACTATAAATGGACTTGATTCAAGTCTTCCTCTGAATCTTTGGTAATATAATGTTTATTGGAGATGAGTTTCAATTGTTTTTATATGGAGGAAGAGAAGAAATAAGAACTCGTGCAGAATATCAGATACAGATATACCTCAGGAGAAAATTTTTGAGAGATTTAGGAATGATTTTGTCTGATCACTTTACATTCACCAAGCTCAACAGAGCAATAATAGTTCTTCAAAGAAGTTGGAAGGCTGGATTCTGCAAAGTTTCAAGAGGAGAGGAAAATCCAGTGATGCAGCTCAAGTCACTCATAGTCATCAGTATATCTGCTTTGTTGTGTGGTAACATCACCCTTCAGAGTTAGCAGAAATGTTGGGTTTGAAAATATGGAAAGATTATTCACAGCCTGCATTAGCAGTGTCAGGAATCAAAAGTAATGGAAATTACTAAAATCACTCAAATTTTGTTCTCAGGAGCATTGGAGAATGTTTCATAATGTATGCATGGAAAGTCTTTGAAGGGCTTGCTCCCAGTCTTCACCCAAAAAGCATTTCTCTTTGGCATGACAAGCATGGAGGATTGTAAGATATCACTAGCACAGTTACTGGGGAGATTTTTGTAAAATAAACTTACTAGCTAGGAAGTGGAGTCTACTGTTTATAGACCTGCAGGCAGTGACCTCACACGACAATATAGCTTGGTCCCATACTGATTTATGGAGATAGATGGGCCTTAAGAACCAATGTAAGACATTTATTGTAAGCGATTTAAGTGTTATGCAGAGGTAAGGGACTTTACAAGAATTAAGAAGTCATATTGGTTTTGAGAGTTAATACTGGGGTTGATGAATCATGCAGACAGCAAGGGGCTATGTTGGTGAAGGCTTCTGCTTGAGGTTAGGGTTGTTTGTTGTGCTGGGCTTTGTATGAGTTAGGCATGATGGTTTCTGTTGGTAGGGAAAAGTTATTATAATGAGGAAAAGGTCTAGTTTAGGTGAACCAGAGTAAGTGATCAGGCTAAAACAAAAGGCTAGACTGGCATAAGGAGTTACACTGAAAGATAAGAGGCTATACTGAAGTGAGGAGTCATGGTGAGGCAAGAGGCTAGAGCAATGTTTATCATCTTAATAAGTATTCTGTAGTTGGGAAGTGATCCACTGGAAATACTCTGTTTCTGTCGATGCACAATTCCCACAACAGTGAAATATTTTTGTCCAAGATGATAATGGTGAAGAGCAACCTCTTTGCAAGAAGCTGGCTGTGGCATTCTTATGCAATTCCTTGCTTACAAGACTTTTTTTTTATACTCTTAGTGATATATCCCTTAATGTGTCATACTTTGATTTATGTATTCAGTGCAAAAGGTCACAATATATCCCTATAGTCAAAATACATATTGTGAAATTTTTGTGTGTAAGAAAATATAAGTTATGTAGTTAATGCTAAATGCCCACATGTAATAGGTCATGGGGCAAATTTTTAGATATCATTTGAGCATGTTGTAGACTTGAACTAAGACAACCTTCCCTTACCAGACCACTGCTGTTGTACCTCGAGCATGGCATATCTTACTGCTTCTGTCAAGAACATGGGGCAGAGCTTACTTACAGAGCTTAGCCTATCACACAGGTTAACTGTACTCGTGTGGCATGGTATGACAGAAGTTACTCGTGTGGCATGATATGACAGATCTTACCCTCATAGCCCAGCATATGACAGCTTATACCTTCATAGCCCAGCATGCAACAGGTTATACCTTCATAGCCCAGCATATGGCAAGTCTTGCTCTCATAGCCCAGCATATGACAGTTCTTACTTCTGTGGCCCATCATATAGCAGGTCCTACTTCTGTTGCCCATCTTGTTACAGGTCCTCTTCTCACAGCCTGGTACAATGACAGGCTATGAACCTAGAGGTATTTCTGATACCACTAAAGAGTACAGGAACATTTGACTACCAAAGCAAGGAACCCGATTTCCTTTCTTCAACATATAATCAAATGCACTCATACACTGACAAGTCAGCACTGCATTCCTCCACATCCTTCAGTTCTGCACCTTCTTCTCTCTCTTGATCTGCATCTTGTCTTGACACAGCTTCCTTGATGAACTCAAGTGTTGGACAGGATATCTCGGTGGGATAGAAGAAATTTGGTTATGTTTAATGCCTGCGAGACCCAATTTCTACACATCTCTGTTGAAAATTCCTCACTATTTTGATCCCTTCTTAAACAGTTCTATAATTCCACTTCTCGATTCAGTAAATATACTTGGTATTACTGTAACTTTCAATCTTTTTGGGAAACCCCACATTATAGAAATAGCCAAGTCTGCCTGTAAGAAACTGGGAGTCCTGTTTATATGTCAAAATTTTTTTCTTCTGAACGGCTGCTCTGTTTATACAAAGGATTGATCCATCCTTGTATGGGGGTACTGCTCTCACTTCTAGGGCGTTTTTAGAACTGCATCTTTATTTAACAATGTTGAGGGGAAAGCAGTGCTACTTATAAACTCTTTCATGTAAACTTCAGAACTTTACCCACTTACCTTATGCCATAGTGTTAGTTCACTTTCCCTCTTATAGGTATTCCTTTAGTTTTTACTCCTGAGAGCTGGTGCTTGTGTGCCCCAACTACTAGCTAGACCACACATTACTTGGCAAGCTGTTGCATCACATGTTTACTGTATGGCCATTGACAACTCAAGGCTGGGCTGTTTTGATAAATGTTTCTTTCCCCACTCGTCAAAGCTTTGGAACTCTCTACCCCCTCACGTCTTGCCCAATAACTATGACCAGGCACATTTTAAAAGATAGGTTTTTCACTTCCTCCAAAAGTTTTAAGCACTCTCCCTTGTCTTTTCTTTTTCATTTTCATTAATCTCTCTATGTTTCAATTAAGACCCATCCATAATGTGGACTTTAGTCTGTGAGGAGAGCCTCCAACAAAAAAAAAAAAAAAGAAAGAAATGAGATTGTGTAAGTATTATGGTTTGAAAGTATTTAATTCTTTACATATAAAATCTTTTTTAAACAAACTAGTGAAAAATTGAAGAATTTACGGGATGAATATATAGAAAGTATGCATGATCAGTTTTATTAAAAAAGGTAGAGAGATCGGTGGGTTGCAATCTTGACAACACTCCATTTTTTTCTTGGCCCTACACTGAACTACAGAATTAGAGGCAAGCATTCCAGTTTCATATAAGGTAAGGTATGAAATGCAATTAGACAGATATAAGGATTGGAGTATGAAATAAATAGAAATTTTGGATGTGCTCGTTTTAACTCTTGAAACCAGTACAAAGTGGTACGTTAAAGTTTGGGCGTAAGCTTAGCAATCAGTAGACACTATGGTTCTTTGAATGTCATTCTAAGTGCAAGGGTCATTTAGGAGTGTGGAAGACTGAGGTAACGTGTGTGTGTGTTACACAGGGCTTAGTGCCGGTGGACCTCTTGCCTGAGCTGGCTGCCCACTGCTCCGACTACTTGGCCACAAGGTTCCCCAGCCAAACATTTGACCCTATGCCTGCACCCTGCTCCAACCTCCAGCATCCCCTGGACCTGCGGGACTGTGACCCTGACCAAGGTGGCCTCCTTGACCCTTCTACCTGCCTCCACATCTTGCAGAACGCTTACCCTCCACAAATGATGGCAGTCTTGGATACTTGCAATCTCCAATTCTGCTTGTCCAAGTTCAGCCAGAGGAACACTTGTTTGGATGTGACACTGACAGCCACCTCTAACCATGCCTGTGTTCCCCATCACCTGGTGGATGAGCTGGTGTATGCAGGGGCTCCCATGTCCAAACACAAGTCACCGAAGGTCCACTTTATCCACATGCACAGAAAACTGGGAAAGAAGTTGCCGCCACTAGTACTTCACCTGCAGAACCAGCAGCAGAGGAAACTGAGTTTGGAGGAGACCCAGATGCCATGGTCCCCCATGCAGGAGCCAGATACAGTATTATTTGCGTCACCTCCAAAACATCACTGCTGGAACATAAACAAGGATGGCCCCAAGCCTGGCAACTCCTGCATACTGAGGCAACTATGGCTTCCATCCCAGGTACCCCTATAACTACAGGCTCCTGGTGGCCCCATTAGTACCACCTGTTACCACCTGGCCAGTATTATTTTGTTGCTCATCATAATGCCTCTACACCCAGCCTCATAACACTTGCTATGCACATTAACATTGCTTCAGGTGCCTGTTCTGGTACTGGACTGCACCGAGTCATGGTGCAGTGGCTTCATGCTCATGCTTCAGGAGTGGAATATATGCTGCACCCAGATCTTTAGGGTTGCTTTTTGTTGTACTGTCATATGGGTAGGATGCTTCTGATACCCATAGATTGGTGTGTTTGTAAGTACCTGTTTGCTCAATACATGGGGGAAGTTTTATACTTATGGGGCCTCATTTCTTAAACTTTCTTCATTATCATAATTTTTTAAGCTTATGTATGCTGTATGTGATTACTGTTTCTTCATTCACCATTTCCATTCATCCATCACTATTGTAGTATGAAAGTGCATTTATACACCATTTCTAACAAGTTTATTCTTTAATTTCATGTTATGCCCTGTGATTGTTTTATCCATGCATCTCTAAAAGAACTGGTCACTGTCCACATCATCAAACTGACTTAAGAACTCAAAGGTTGTGAAAGGTCACCCCTCACTCTTCTTTCTCCCATGGTGAGCAAATTTAAGGCCTTTAACCTTTCCCTGTATGCCTTCTATGTTGGTTCTTTGTGTTTCTTTAATCACAGTGATCAAACCCAGAGGATCACATTTTAGTTTTACCCTGATTTGGGAAGTGAACTGGTTGTTGAATATTTTTTTATCCGTATTTTTAGATGCTGTTCAAATACTTGTCAGCCAACAGTTTGTCATCCTTACTGTTCTCCATGTATGGGACAAAGACAACAAGTTAGGGACTATGTCAACTCTCAAGCCCCTCTTACGCAAAGATTATTATGGGTTGTTTCTTGCTAGATAATGTTGATATTAAGGCTTTCCTTCACATTCCACATTACATATGTTTGGGTTGTTTCATCATCCACGTTTCAGACCAACTTTGGAGTCTGTCAGGATCCTCCTGTAAGTTAAATGCATGACCTTTCCATCAGTTGCAAACATATTCCTGTAGGATTACATACCTTATGGAAAATCTCTCGCACAGATCAAAGAGTAGTAATGGTCCTAGAATAAACTTGTGTTACACCCTGCTTGCGACCTCAACCCCATTTTGAGAAGGCTTCTATGACATTTATGCTTTGATCCCTTCTAACAAGGTAATGTATCCAAAGAAGGAGTCTCGCCCTTATTCCTTCCTGGTGATCCTGCTTCTTAATTAGCCTCCCATAGAGTACAGTAGAGACTGTGTCAAATGCTTTAGGCAATCCATATATTGTACAAACAATCCACCCAGCCAACTATTTTGTCTAAAACAAAGCTCACTTTCCTGTAGAAATACAAAAACATCATTACACATGATCTCTTTTCCCTATACCTATGATGTCTTACACTTTGATATATTCTTCTCTGCAGGAAGTCATCCATTTGTTTTCTAATTATCTGAATATCTTACAGACCACACTTATCAAGGACACTGGCGTGTAAATTCAGCACCCTTTCCTTATTTCTTTTCATATAGATAGGTATGACATTTGCCCTTTTTCACTTCCTTGGCAATGGCCTTTCTTCAGTGACATCTTAAACAGTATTTTGCCCTCATCAACAGCATTTCTGGAGAAATTTCATTTGAGCCATGGCCCTTATATCGGGCAAGACCCTTATGTATTCTGTTAATGCTTTTTTAAGACACTTCAGTGCTTTTTATGACCTCTCCTTTCCATTTCATTAGTTTAAGAGCCATAAAGACTTCCTCTACAAAAACACTTCAGAAATTGTCACTCAGTTCCTCACATATCCCTATATCATCCCTCTGAATTCCTCAAATTGATTAGTTGCTCTTTAACTGAAAATTTACTCCTGATAGAATATAAGGAAAAGTTTTGGATTTCCTCCTTCCTTGTCCACAATATTCCTTTCAGAGTTTCGTTGTTACTCCATTCTTATCCTGCTGAATTCATTCCTTTTCTCTTATCCCTTATAGATGATCATATTTTTGTCATAGTACAACTCAGAGCACTTTTTCTTTTTGATGGAGGAATGGATGTTATTCCTCCATCTTTATCTACCCTATGTATTTGAGGTTTAAAGTACTCATGTTCTTACTTTTTCAGTGTAGATTTCACAGAACTCTTCATAACAATGCCCTGAACCCTGGCTTCTGAGCTCCATTTTCTAGTTTATGTTACCTTAGAATGTGTTCAGTTTGTGAAGTTTCCTTGATTGTCTCTTTTTTAAATCTTATCTCACTTCTGCTTTCTGTACATCCTCATTTACCACATAATCAAGCTTGAAGCATTACATGATCACTTTTCCAATGGGTATATGATCTTCACAGTATCCATGTGAGTATGTGTGAAGATATGAGATAGTATTGATGGTGGATCACTCCCTGTGATCCTAGTGTGTTCATTTACATGTTGTTAGAAATTCTCCTGTAGATGCTCTAAAAACTTGTCTCCACGACTCTTTCACCATGAGAAACCAAATTTTGCTATTGTCTCTTCATTATTAAAGCTCCCCATTAATACTACTTTTCTCTATCTGAAAAGAGCATGTTTTTACTGCTTCATGTACTATCTTGATTGTTCCTTCATTGTTATCAGTTCATATTTGTTCTGAATCATTAAAATTTGTTGGAGATCATATATACACTTCTTTCCTACGGTTACTCTTCCCAGATAATCACCAGGTATTGTCTAAAGGAGGTCATATTCCACTCTTAACCTAAACTTATAGCAATATTTTATTAAGAGGTCCACTCCCTCTGTTCCTCTGCCTTCTTTCTCCTTCCTTGTTATGTAATCCTGTGGACGGAACAGGTGATATTTTATTTCTGTAGTAAACCCTGTTTCTAGAATTCCAACGATAACAGGTACATTTTCCTTAATATGTTTTAATTCTAGCTCTTTACCCTTTACTACTAATCCATCTTCAGTTGTTTACAGTAAGTCTGACATTATCACTAACTTAAAATTCTTACTTCTCTGCAGTACTGGCTGAGTTGATCTTGTCCTCTTGCATCATTTCATGTCTCCAATGTTTTGACATCTAACTGTATTCTTTGCTTTTCTCCTTTCCTTCCTTGTGTGTGTGATTGCTGTTGTTATGGGAGATAGTTTTACACTTCTGTTGTCATCTCTTAACCTTGTATATATGTAATGTGTGTGTGTGTGTGTGTGTGCATGTGAGAGAGAGAGAGAGAGAGAGAGAGAGAGAGAGAGAGAGAGAGAGAGAGAGAGAGAGAGAAGCATGTGCATGAATTACATGAGAAAAAGGAAACATGCATGCATATGTGATCATTATGCATAGATGTGTGTGTGTATATATGGTTATGCATGTTTGTGTTCATGCATATGCATATGAATATGTTTATGTGTGTATCTTTGGTATTATCATTTGCAGATGGTATGTGGACTTGCATGAAAGTATCACCTACACAGGACACAGATTACAGGCAGCTATCAGTGAAGTCCTCCAGTAAGCCTTTAATGATATGACATTCTATGAAAGTAGGCTGGATTGACATTCAAAGTGGGGCATGGAGTAGTGACTTACTGGAGGACTTCACTGATAGATGCTTGTAATCTGTTTTGTGTCACTGATATTTTCATGCATCTCCACATGTCATCTGCATTTGGTACATAAAATGGGCTAGCATAATAGATGCATACTTACTTAAAATATACAAATACAGCTGTAAAGCATATGGATGTATCCTCATTTACCTTAAGATGATGACTGATTAAGTTAGCATCATCTGAATTTACAGTGTCTGCAGGTATGTTGTTCTCATTTAACTGCACAAAATCCCTGTTAATCAGAGTTCACCCGACTTTTTATTGGTTGTCATCATATTGGTAATAATTGTTCTCTTTTGTTGTGCAATTTCAATTACCAGGCTTATCAACTTTTTGAAGAAATGTCCCTGTCCGTGAAATTCATACTCACTCAAAAACAAAAAAAAAGCAAAATAAGGTGAATTATGCTGAGTATAGAAAGAATCAAGAACCCAAACTAACCAGGCTCCTATGATTCTGTATTTGTATTTTTCAAAATTTCATCACCAGATATACATGATCTCATTGATTACTACTAGTATTTTTGTTTTGTTGGATACCATAATGAATTCAGTAGTAAGGTAATGCAAGGGAAGTCAGTGATTATTTGGCAGTATTAAAGCACTCTTAATGCATTTCTTATTTGTGCCATCTCATTTACTGAAGTAATGTAATTTTTTGCCGGATACTGGTATTACACAAAAAAAGTTTGAAATTGGATCAATGTCCCAGTTAGCTTGAAGGAGGATGCCAATACCTTACAGTTTGTCAAATCACACATATTACCTTTGTTGAGAAACTGTTACAATATTGAAGACTGTATGTCAGAAAAATCAACAATGACAATTCATTTATGGGACTTTTGAGTTGGCTTGTTGAAATAAACTACACAAGCCAAGTTTGGCATCTGCATATGGGAAAAAAGCCTACAGAAAATAGAATATGCACAAGGACAGGCAACCAGACAAATCCCAGAAATGTTGGATTTAATATAATTATTTTTTTCATTGCTGTGCTTACCAGATGAAAATCTGGAAAAAATATTTATGCACAGTGAATTTGTACAAACTAAGCCTTCTATTACTTTATATAAACTTGCTAAAATCTACCCCATTTTTTCTTTATTACTGGCATGATGAAAAGTGTCCTCTCCAAAGCTGTAAACATCTTATATAGAGAGCCTTTGCATGAATCTTAAATTTAAAACCATTCTCTCTGATACTGATTGTACATCCAGATTGTTTTATTTTTTTTCTTGAGCATTTTTTCATTTTCTCCACAGGGACCATGAAGCAGAAATATAATTCTGAAGATGTATTTTTCAGATATAGAAAATATGATTGCAAATTAACAAACATAAGAAAAGGAAAGAAATGTGAGTGGAACTTTGAAGTGTATTGAAATATGTTACATAAGCTTCATTTTTTCCATTTTGAATAGTGACTTAACTTCAAGTTTTCATTCCGTGCAGTTGATATGACACCAACAAATACAATATCAATTCATATTTTTTTTGTGTTTGAATGAGTCATGTCACTGATAATAAATTATCATTTGATGAGAAAGAATTTAAGTGGAAGCCATAACATTAATGTCAGTGTGAGGGAAAGATGACACCCGTATCATTACAATTACAGCTTGACTTAGACTAAAGGTTATGTCTTTTATAAAGACATTGCTGACAGGACTTCTTCATTATATATGGATCATCAAATTAACTCAGTATTTAGTTGTCCCATGTGCTTGCCCTTAACTCTAAAGAATAATATGGTATGGCTGAGTCACTAGTTATCCCATTAAATGTTTATGTGGTCTATATGGCACAAGATACCTTTGGCAGTTGACTGCAAGTGTGCTGCATTTGGCTGAAGGCATATAAAAATCCTGGGCACAGTAAACAGCAGGGTAGTGAGTCAGGAAACAACTCTTTGCAAATCAAACAATGGTTTCACATTATTTTCCCTCATTTTTTCAACAGAGTTGCACAGTAACCAGCAAAATGTGGTGTGATTAGTACATCATTATTGTAATGCCCAGACAGCAAAGTAAATGTATAAAGATGATATATAAAGATATACAGATGTGTCTACAAGATGATAGACACTAATCAGTGTTGGTGTGTGTGGAAAATTAATTCTTTGTGTCAAAGATCTTCATTATGTTAGTCATAGGTTGTGTGGGAAGACTGTGTTAGAAAATCTTGAAGTGCTGAGATAAAATATGTGTATATGGGTTTGTTTTTAGATCTTTTGAGGCTTTAATGATAAGTGAGACCTTTAGCAAAATTGGCAGAGAAAATGGGGGACTAAGAGTTTACATATTTCAAAAGAAAACAGAAACACTAACATACCTTAAGATTTATTGTTACACATAGATGAACCATTCTTAAACATTCTTTATTGTTTTCCCTCATATAACAGAGCAAAGCAAAAAGCAAGCAAATTGAACTAAGCATTACCAACTCTGTTGTGATGCCAAAGCTGCTGACAAGTCTAGCTTATGAGGACAACAGGGCCTCTGTTAGACCTAGTATAAGTAATGTTTATAGATTTATATGCATAATGAAACACTATTAGAAATTTAAACTTAGTGGCACAGTGATGTGCATATAATATGCTGTTAAGGGGAATGCATGGTACATCTAGCTGTAGCAATTTTTACATTTATTCATTTGTTCATTTCATCTCACACCATCAAGTAACCATCCTTATGAATCTCCTGCATCACTCAAGAAGTTAGCCATGTCCAGATGTTGGGACCATAGGTTTTAAAGTGTGTGACTACTGTTTATGTGTTACACACACACACACACATACGCACACACACACACAAATATAGCTTATGCCAGGTATGTGATGCTTTGTTTTTGTATGCAGAAAGAGAAGGGTAATCGAGTGATAAATGCTCAGTATCTCCTTTGTGATAGTTGCATCATGGACATGAAGTCTTTGGGTATGTTGAAATGGTGCTTGAAGTGATGGATGATGTCCACAGCATAAGTGGGTGAGTGTGACTCATTTTTATTTAGGGAGTGTGGTTTCTGATGGGTGTATGACCAGAGGGTTGGAGTTTTAGCTGGGAGTTCAGTTGTTTATTGCTTGCTTTGCTATTTCAGTGCGTATGTGTTTATTTAATGGTAGGAAAGTGTGAGGCAGGGGAAAGCTTTTTATTTGTACTTGGGGCTGTTGGTTAGTTACAAGAGTTGTTAGGATGGGATGAAGTCAAGTGTTGTGTAGAATTGAGTGCTAAGTATGTTGAGGTGGAATTGTATTGGGAGCAACTTTGTTTCACTGTGTAAGTGTTGAGTGTTTGTGGTTGTTAGGCAGCTAATGATTGTTGTGAGTGCACTGTTTTATGTGCTTTGCAGCTTTGGTTTATTTGCTTTTGAGAGGAGGGAAGACCATGCAGGTGAGGTGTAGCTTTGAGTGAAGCAAAAGAATTGTTTGTATCTATATATATATATTTTTTTTTTTTTTTTTATACTAATCGCCATTTCCCGCATTAGCGAGGTAGCGTTAAGAACAGAGGATGAGGACTGGGCCTTTGAGGGAATATCCTCACCTGGCCCCTCTCTCTGTTTCTTCTTTTGGAAAAAAAAAAAAAAAAATGAGGGGAGGATTTCCAGCCTCCCGCTCCCTTCCCTTTTAGTCGCCTTCTACGACACGCAGGGAATACGTGGGAAGTATTCTTTCTCCCCTATCCCCAGGGAGAGGGGGGCCAGGTGGGGATGTTCCCTCAAAGGTCCAGTCCTCTGTTCTTGACACAACCTCGCTAACGCGGGAGATGGCGAATAGTATAAAAGAAAAAAGAAGGAAAATATATATATGTATGTAAGGATGTAAGGCATGTGTCATGTAGGAAGAGAGGAAAGTGATTGGTTCTCAGTGAATGTAGGTTTGCGGCAGGGGTGTGTGATGTCTCCATGGTTGTTTAATTTGTTTATGGATGGGGTTGTTAGGGAGATGAATGCAAGAGTTTTGGAAAGAGGGGCAAGTATGAAGTCTGTTGGGGATGAGAGAGCTTGGGAAGTGAGTCAGTTGCTGTTCGCTGATGATACAGTGCTGGTGGCTGATTCATGTGAGAAACTGCAGAAGCTGGTGACTGAGTTTGGTAAAGTGTGTGAAAGAAGAAAGTTAAGAGTAAATGTGAATAAGAGCAAGGTTATTAGGTACAGTAGGGTTGAGGGTCAAGTCAATTGGGAGGTGAGTTTGAATGGAGAAAAACTGGAGGAAGTGAAGTGTTTTAGATATCTGGGAGTGGATCTGGCAGCAGATGGAACCATGGAAGCAGAAGTGGATCATAGGGTGGGGGAGGGGGCGAAAATTCTGGGAGTCTTGAAGAATGTGTGGAAGTCGAGAACATTATCTCGGAAAGCAAAAATGGGTATGTTTGAAGGAATAGTGGTTCCAACAATGTTGTATGGTTGCGAGGCGTGGGCTATGGATAGAGTTGTGCGCAGGAGGATGGATGTGCTGGAAATGAGATGTTTGAGGACATTGTGTGGTGTGAGGTGGTTTGATCGAGTAAGTAACGTAAGGGTAAGAGAGATGTGTGGAAATAAAAAGAGCGTGGTTGAGAGAGCAGAAGAGGGTGTTTTGAAATGGTTTGGGCACATGGAGAGAATGAGTGAGGAAAGATTGACCAAGAGGATATATGTGTCGGAGGTGGAGGGAACGAGGAGAAGAGGGAGACCAAATTGGAGGTGGAAAGATGGAGTGAAAAAGATTTTGTGTGATTGGGGCCTGAACATGCAGGAGGGTGAAAGGAGGGCAAGGAATAGAGTGAATTGGAGTGATGTGGTATACCGGGGTTGACGTGCTGTCAGTGGATTGAATCAAGGCATGTGAAGCGTCTGGGGTAAACCATGGAAAGCTGTGTAGGTATGTATATTTGCGTGTGTGGACGTATGTATATACATGTGTATGGGGGTGGGTTGGGCCATTTCTTTCGTCTGTTTCCTTGCGCTACCTCGCAAACGCGGGAGACAGCGGCAAAAAAAAAAAAGAAAAAATATATATATATCTATATCTTTTTCTTTCTTTCAAACTATTCGCCATTTCCCGCATTAGCGAGGTAGCGTTAAGAACAGAGGACTGGGCCTCTGAGGGAATACCCTCACCTGGCCCAATTCTCTGTTCCTTCTTTTGGAAAAAAAAAAAAAAAAAAAAAAAAAAAACGAGAGGGGAGGATTTCCAGCCCCCCGCTCCCTCCCCTTTTAGTCGCCTTCTACGACACGCAGGGAATACGTGGGAAGTATTCTTAATCCCCTATCCCCAGGGATAATATATATATATATATATATATATATATATATATATATATATATATATATATATATATATATATATATATATATATAATTCCCTGGGGATAGGGGAGAAGGAATACTTCCCACATATTCCCTGCGTGTTGTAGAAGGCGACTAAAAGGGGAGGAAGCGGGGGCTGGAAATCCTCCCCTCTTGTTTTTTTTTTAATTTTCCAAAAGAAGGAACAGAGAAGGGGGCCAGGTGAGGATGTTCCCTCAGAGGCCCAGTCCTCTGTTCTTAACACTACCTTGCTGATGCGGGAAATGGCGAATAGTTTGAAAAAAAAAAAAAAAATATATATATATATATATATATGTGTGTGTGTGTGTGTGCCCTGGTTCAATCCATTGACAGCACATCGACTCCGGTATACCAATCCACTCTATTCCTTGCAAGCCATTCCCCCTCCTACATGTTCAGGCCTCGATCCCTCAAAATCTTTTTCACTCCATCTTTCCACCTCCAATTTGGTTTCCCACTTCTCCTCGTTCCCTCCACTTCTGACACATATATCCTCTTTGTCAATCTATATATATAGCTGAGAGTAAATTTGAATAAGAGTAAGGTTATTAGGTACAGTAGGGTTGAGGGACAAGTCAATTGGGAGGTAAGTTTGAATGGAGAAAAACTGGAGGAAGTGAAGTGTTTTAGATATCTGGTAGTGGATTTGGCTGCAGATGGAACCATGGAAGCAGAAGTGAATCATAGGGTGGGGTAGGGGGCGAAAGTTCTGGGAGCGTTGAAAAATGTGTGGAAGTCAAGAACGTTATCTTGGAAAGCAAAAATGGATATGTTTGAAGGAATAGTGGTTCCAGCAATGTTATATGGTTCCAAGGCATGGGCTATAGATAGAGCTATGGTTTCAGCGCATTATACATGACAGCTAGAGACTGAGTGTGAACGAATGTGGCCTTTTTTGTCTTTTCCTAGTGCTACCTCACACGCGTGCAGTGGGGGAGGAGGGGTACCATTTCATGTGTGGCAGGGTGGCGACGGGAATGGATGAAGGCAGCAAGATGAATATGTACATGTGTATATATGTGTGTGTCTGTGTATGTATATGTATGTATACGTTGAAATGTATAGGTATGTATATGTACATGTGTGGACATGTATGTGTGTATGTGGGTGGGTTGGGCCATTCTTTTGTCTTTTTCCTTGTGCTACCTTGCTAACGCGGGAGACAGCGACAAAGTATAATTATAATGATAATAAAATATATGTGTGTGTGTGTGAGTGGATGGGCCATTCTTCTATTGATTCTTGACACTACCTCGCTGATGCAGGAAATAGCCATTATGTATGATAAAACTAAATGAATATATATCTATTATTCAATATACTTGATTGCCATTTCACGCATTAGCGAGGTAGTGCCAAGAAATAGATGAAGAATGGCCCATCCACTCATATACACATAAATATATATAAATGCCCATACATATATATACATAAACATATCAACATATACATACATATGTATATACATACACAGACATATACATATTTACACAAGTAGATATTCATACTTACCTTCATCCATTCCTTGTGCCACCCTGCCCCACAGGAAACAGCATCGCTACCCCCTGCTTCAGTGAGGTAGCACCAGGGAAATGGACTATCCCTATCTGCATCCATACCTTGCGAACCTTTCCATGGTTTACCCCAGATGTTTCAAATTCCCTGGTTCAGTCCATTGACAGCATGTCAGTACCTTACCTTATGTTACCTTACCTTACCATCCTTTCCTCAGGACTCTCTCCTGTCCTTATGAGGTTCCTGCAGCATTCAGGAAGCTAACCATGTCCAGTGGTTGGGACAATGGGTCATAAAGTGTATTGATGTTGTGTGTCTGTATGTATGTTCCAGGCTTTGGTAGCTACATGGGCCTGCAGGCTGTGGCTTCCAATAGCTTGATTGGTATGTATCCAAGTCCAGCGGTCTGGGCTCATCCCAGGCTGTAGAGGTAGAAAAACTCCAGTGATTAATCCAGGGTATCCAGGAATGGAAATTGTTCAAAAATGCACAAGTCCATCAGAAACACTATGGGATGCATGGTTGAAAAATTTAAGAAGGCCTTGGATGAGGTTTTACAAATTGTACCCAACCACTCAGGCTGTGATGGTTACATGGGCTAGCCGACTGCAGTTTCCAACAGCTTAGTCTACCAGTGGCTCAACTTAGCAGTTTAGGCCAAACCCAAACTTTAGGAACACAAGACATTTAAAGTTTATGCCAGGTATATTTGTGCTCACAGGTTCCCTGCTCTTGCAGACTCCATGCTTATAGATACAATCACACTGTAAATAATCCCAAAGACACTAAACAAGCAACCTGACAACCCAGTCTTGAATTCCATACCACCAGATGTAGATCCATCTGAACTGCATACCTTAGACAAACACAAGTCACAATCTCTCATCTGTTCTCTGAACACCACTTACTTCTTAAACACTTAAAGAATCGGTACACCCTGTCGCAGGACACATGCTTAAGTTTTAACTTCCACACTGAAGGCTTCAAACACCTTCTCCTCAACTTTCCTGCCTAGACTCGCTTCATGACCCATGGTCATGGCAATTGTACGAGGCTGATTTCCAGAGCACTGCAGGAGCCCTGTAAAAGGAGTCAAGTGATTACAGGGTTCAGGTTATATAATGTTTGATTTATGCTTTTAATGATTTTCATGTGTATAGTTTACCCTATAGTTTACCCAGTGATAACCTTGATCTTACTCTTTTTTTTTTCAGATAATAAAAACCGGTGAAACAGAAATAAGGTAAGACAGAATCTAATTGTACTGTATTGAGAGTAATATTTGCTCTCTTGATTACTAACAGTCTTTGTCATTGACATAGGCAGTAGCTATTTGTGCTTTCCAAGTTCATTTATGTCATTTAGTTAATTTTTACAACAAAGTTTCACAGAAAGTTGAACAGTGCATGAAATGGAATGCAGGATTAAGATGGGTTGATGTTATGGTTGAGAGCAAATTGAAAGGTGTATGGCAAAGTTTATTAAGTAGGCTGTTATTTTCAGTGAGATTTGTTATAAAGGGTGAGAGATAGTTTAATGTGCATGAATGATGAAATGTAGGGATGGACTACATTTGGTGACTGACTGACTTTAGTGAAAAATGAAATGTGAGAGGAAGTAGATAATGTTTTTTTTTAATGAATGAGAAGTCAGTTGTGAGAAAGAAGGGTTCAGTTGTTTGGTATGTGTGCTGTAGTATGGAAGAGGTAAATTTTCTTTGCCGAAGAGTGGATTGTGGTAAGTGAAGTGGAATAATGGATGGGATATGATTTTGTTTGTATTAGAGTTGGGCTTTTAGAATAAGAGAAGTAGCTTACAGTTGGTGTAAAGTAGTCTGTAGTATGCAGACCAGATACTTGCTCCTCCTGATTCCAGGTCACAACACTTCTGGTGACTAAACTTTACAAAGATGAATAAAATCTGGAATGAGTGTTACCATATTCTGCCTTCTTGTGGTTACCCTTCGAGTAAAAAGTCACCTTTGGTGACGTTACATCGTAGGAGTACAGTCTCTCTTAAAGAACTTTTCTTGCCAAAGGAATCCACCCTTTGCTGCCATTGATTGAAGTTTTAGTAGCCCCTGAGAAGAGGCCCTTAGGGCTATAATAATATAAAGAACCTTGAATATTGAGGAAGGAACTGCAGTGTGTAAGGTTGGTTGTATATGGTGATACTTAGGGCATGTGGGAGAATCATTTCACTGAGAAATTACCCATATTAGGTAAGAGATAGACTTGTCTTGGTTAGGGGCATGCTTTACTGGGAGAGAGAAGTGGCACTGGGTAAGAGGAAGTTACAGATAAACACTGCTTTAACATAGTGTCCACAAAAAAATCTTATCCACCTCCCATATATTTTCAAAGGTGATGTCACACTTACATTTTAACACTTTTTCATCTCTCCTTTGGCCGTGATTACCATCTGCAGACATCAGGGTATGAAACTGGCAAGGTGTCTGTAGGTGTTCTGATAGGCTCTTGATCTCTTGAATGTAGCAGTCTTGATCTGAATTAAACAAGGCCCTGGTGAGGTGTTGCAGGAAACATTTGCCGGAATGTATTCTGAATGCCCAGTTTGCCCTAGAAATCTCACTTGTACTCACATATTCTTGCTTCCAGGTGAGAATTCAGTCTTTCTCTTCCTTAGAAAGTAGGAGCCACCCATCTTGAAGGACAGGTGGAAGAAATACAGTACTCTAGAAACAAAATTCTAAAAATGAAGTTACAGCCTGGAAGAGAAAAGAAAACATCTTTCCCTCTAGATAGTCTGATTCTGGTTGCTGATGCTCACACCAGTAGAAACTTCAGTCTCAGCAGCCAGATGTACAATGATTTTACTTTGAGAGCATCATAGGCTTATACTCAGAATACACCTTAGGCATGTATCACTTTTGAAAATATATGGGGTGCAGACAGTGATATTTGTGGACATTATAATCCCTCATGGTGAGGCTTTGTTGTAAAGAACAGGTAGTGGAGATATTATGGAACTGGTTTGGTCGAGATATTACCTTAAGAGGTTTAATGTAGTTGCTTAAGTTACTTCATTTTTTTTTCTTTATACTGATGAATGTAGAGTAAAGAATTTAGAGCATAAGGGCCTGATTATAAGAGTTAAAAGTTGGTATTTCAGTAAAAGGTAGGCAGATCTTAGAAGAGAATTAATCAGAATTTAAAAGACCCAGTTTGGAAGAAGAATAAAAGTGGAAGAGATGTGTTTAAATAGTGAACTTGATAAAGTTTAGGAGAATGCTAGTAACAGGGTTGAAATTTGTAAGAGTTGAAGAGAATATTTCAAGGAACTGATTGCAGAAGGTTGCCTCCTGCTTCCACCACCACCACTGTCATCCATTCAGACACTACCAATTTTTAGATGTTTTGCACTATTGTAGTATTGTAATACAAATGTTGTTAAGCTAACACATTATAATAATAGTGCAAAATGATCATGTAAGTAGTTTTGTGTAAATTGTGACATGTCATGCAGTGTAGTTTATGTAATGAAAGTTTATGAAACAACTTGGTTTGCTAAATTAGCTTTGCTTTGTTATAAATTCACTGGGAATATAATTTTTAGTTTAAGCAGGGAATGCCTATTTTATTGTTTAGAAATTAGCCATAATGAAGGAAGATAGGTTTTGATTGATTTTTTTTTTTTTTTTAGATGGAAGGAAGGTTGTCATTGTTGAAAAATTTTCTTTAGGGGATAGAGGATGAGTTTTATCATTGAGATGGATTTTTTTTTTTTTTTTTTTTTTTTTTTTTTTTTTTTAACTGAGATGGAAGAGACAACTGAATGCTATAATCATGGCCTTCTCATATGAGCTGCATACACATACTCAAGTGTAATCCAAGTACCCATTTATCAACCAGCCTTGAGGAGAGAATGAACAGCTGCATTGGCTGTGGGCTGACTGCCCTGCCCAAGATTCTATCCTAGGCAGGCCTTTGCTTGTTTCATACAGCAATGGTAACCACTACCCCATGGAAGCCCATGATGGGATAGGTTTCAGTATTGGTTATGAGTAGTTTTGGGTAGGAAGTTGACTTTCATTGTTGAGAGAGGAGTGATCAGAGGGGTTATATTTGGTTGCAGTCTGCATATGATTATGACTGTGTTGTCACCATTCAGAGATGAGCAGTGATTTGTGAGGAGTGTCTTGTAATTGGTGACAGATGAAGTGTAATGGCATGGCTCATTGTTCTTAAAAGATGAGCTGTAGTGTATGAGAGGTAGTTTGTAATTGAAGAGAGTAGGGTTTTCATTTTGTGAGAGATTCATTGTAGTGGGTGAGTGGAGAGTCTTTTTAGGAAAAGATGGGCATGAATGGGTTGAAGATCAATCATAATTGTCTGGATAATATATAGATTGCAATTGGTGAGAAGTGGTTTGTAATGGGTGAGGAGAGATATATCTAATGAAAGTTGAGTTGTATCAGGCCAGAGATGGATTGTAATGGGTAAAAAGGCTATTAGAATTTGTAAAAGATGAGCTATAGTGCATGAAAGGTGATTTTATGAAATTGGGAAGAGGGAGATGGGGTTTGCTGATTAGGTATAGAATGTGAATTTGAGAGGTTGGTGTGTTGCTAGTGAGAGGTGTGCTTTAGTTGGCAAGAGGCAGCTTGTGTTACGTGATGAATAAGAGAATGAAGTTATACTGGGTGTTTGAACAAGACAGTCACTGCTCCAAGGTTTTAACATTTGCTTCTTATACAAATGTAGATTACTTTATGTGAATATAGGGTGGAAGGACTTTCAAATGTGCCTCCATTGTATTGTAATACTTACCTTGCTTTTCAGCTAAACAGATGTGAAAGGAATTTTTCTCATATAGGCATAACATTAACTTTGGCACATTATGATTAGTTGTGGTAATGGTGTCTGAATGTTTTGTATTTCATTTTTACACACATTATGAAATACTTTCTTTTTTCAGATATGGGGACATCATTGACGATAAGGGGGTCCCTTCAAAAAATTATATTGTTTTCGATCCTCCACATTTAGATTTTAAAGAGCAGTGAGTATGATTTGATTTTGTGTTTGATAAAGCATTTGTAGGGTTCTTGAATACCATATTGGTATATATTGACTTCTACATTGGTTTTGGTGCATTATACGTGACAGCTAGAGACTGAGTGTGAACGAATGTGGCCTTTGTTGTCTTTTCCTAGCCCTACCTCATGCACATGTGGAGGGAGGGGATTTTCATTTCATGTGTGGCGGGGTGGCGACGGGAATGAATAATGGCAGACAGTATGAACTATGTACATGTGTATATATGTATATATGTATATATGTGTATGGTTGTTTAATTTGTTTATGGATGGGGTTGTTAGGGAGGTGAATGCAAGAGTTTTGGAAAGAGGGGCAAGTATGAAGTCTGTTGGGGATGAGAGAGCTTGGGAAGTGAGTCAGTTGTTGTTCGCTGATGATACAGCGCTGGTGGCTGATTCATGTGAGAAACTGCAGAAGCTGGTGACTGAGTTTGGTAAAGTGTGTGAAAGAAGAAAGTTAAGAGTAAATGTGAATAAGAGCAAGGTTATTAGGTACAGTAGGGTTGAGGGTCAAGTCAATTGGGAGGTGAGTTTGAATGGAGAAAAACTGGAGGAAGTGAAGTGTTTTAGATATCTGGGAGTGGATTTGGCAGCGGATGGAAACATGGAAGCGGAAGTGGATCATAGGGTGGGGGAGGGGGCGAAAATTCTGGGAGCATTGAAGAATGTGTGGAAGTCGAGAACATTATCTCGGAAAGCAAAAATGGGTATGTTTGAAGGAATAGTGGTTCCAACAATGTTGTATGGTTGCGAGGCGTGGTCTATGGATAGAGTTGTGCGCAGGAGGATGGATGTGCTGGAAATGAGATGTTTGAGGACAATGTGTGGTGTGAGGTGGTTTGATCGAGTAAGTAACGTAAGGGTAAGAGAGATGTGTGGAAATAAAAAGAGCGTGGTTGAGAGAGCAGAAGAGGGTGTTTTGAAATGGTTTGGGCACATGGAGAGAATGAGTGAGGAAAGATTGACCAAGAGGATATATGTGTCGGAGGTGGAGGGAACGAGGAGAAGAGGGAGACCAAATTGGAGGTGGAAAGATGGAGTGAAAAAGATTTTGTGTGATCGGGGCCTGAACATGCAGGAGGGTGAAAGGAGGGCAAGGAATAGAGTGAATTGGAGCGATGTGGTATACCGGGGTTGACGTGCTGTCAGTGGATTGAATCAAGGCATGTGAAGCGTCTGGGGTAAACCATGGAAAGCTGTGTAGGTATGTATATTTGCGCGTGTGGACGTATGTATATACATGTGTATGGGGGTGGGTTGGGCTATTTCTTTCGTCTGTTTCCTTGCGCTACCTCGCAAACGCGGGAGACAGCGGCAAAAAAAAAAAATATATATATATATATATATTTTTCTTTTTCTTTTCTTTTAAACTATTTGCCATTTCCCGCGTTAGCGAGGTAGCGTTAAGAACAGAGGACTGGGCCTTTTTTGGAATATCCTCACCTGGCCCCCTCCGTTCCTTCTTTTGGAAAAAAAATATACATATATATATATATATATATATATATATATATATATATATATATATATATATATATATATATATATATGTATACGTTGAGATGTATAGTTATTTATATGTGCGTGTGTGGACGTGTATATATATACATGTGTATGTGGGTGGGTTGGGCCATTCTTTCGTCTGTTTCCTTGTGCTACCTCGCTAACGTGGGAGACAGCAACAAAGTATGATAAAATAAAATAAGATAAACATTGATTTTAATGCATTTCTTACTAAAGGTAATATATTATGTGACTTTTTATGGCATAGAATATTTGTCACCCCCTTTTCAGTAAAATTCATGGTATGCACAGTATAGTAAATTTTATGAGACTGGGCATTTGGTGAGATAGGTTTGAGCTGGATTGTTTCTATGACAGTGGACTTGATATTTTGGTGTTTCAAGTATCTTAGGTTGACAAGATACATATTAATGCCTTTTTAACGGTTTGGTAATTTCAGAGAACCATTGTTGTGTAAATAATTATTCCCAAATTGTTTTCCCTAGATATTTGATGCCATTGCACCATTTAAAATTGCACTCTGATTCTATTCAAATGAGCTGAAGATATTTAGGCTCTTTTGAGTGCTAAGTTGTTTTCCATTTTAGTCCTAATCATTGATCTGTTTAAGATATGTTATGATGTGACTCATATTCACAGACATAAAGAGCCCATCTCTAAATGATCTGAAACAGTGTCTGGAAAAAACATAATTTTTATTGCACAATTTATGTTAGTAAGTTTATGATAGTAACTGTCATACCCCTTTCAGTCAGAGTTTCTTGTTTAGGGAGGTTGTTTTTTTGTTCTTTCCTTACTGCTATCAAGTTATGGAAAATGAATTGATTGCAGAGTATGTGTTAAAAAGATTATTCCAGTAAATGTCATACCCCTTTCAGTAAGCTAATCTTGATTTTTTTCGTTACTATTATTAAGTTAGGGATTTTGTAGCAAGGCTGGCAGCACATTCATAATGCATTACATGGAGGTAGAATAAAGTAAATTAAACTCTGGGATTAGCAGATATGTTTATCCTGTTCATACAGAGGCCCAGGATAAGCTAAATGTCTTTTCTAGCTTAACACATCCTAGTATTAGGAAATTGTCATCAAGTATTTGATGATTGATATGGTAAGTAATTGAGGATAATTTTGTACTTTTAAAGCCCGACAGGGATGCCCCTGATGAGGAAAGTTGTAGTGCAGAACAGCAGCCCAGAAAATAGTGTGCAGCTCCACTCGTTATCGGGGAACACACTCCACTTCCACTGCACATTTTTCCAAGATAAGGTCAGTTGTACAAGCACATTTCATGTTATTTTAATAGCTGTGGCTGCTACGTATAACAGCGATAGATTAGTCTTCCCAGAATCATCATCTTTTCTCTTCGAGTGAAGTTTGCTCCAAGTGGTTTAATGTAAATATTTTACTGTTGGTTACAAGAGTCCTCAAAGTTTGGTTTCACATCTCATTAGATCAATCCTTTACTTTAATTGCCAATTTTTGGCATAACACTTCATTTTTTCCAAAAAAAAAAATAAGTTACAGGTACAGTAGTTGATTCCATATCCAGTGACCTGAAAACAGGAATGTCCCAAATACCAGCTGTTTTGGTTAACACTCCATTATCCAGGAAGAAATCCTTGTACCCAGACTTTATGACCATCTAAAAACAAAAGGCTTTTTTATTAGATTTTTTTAGTTGACAATGAAATGCCAAATTTTAGGGAGAAAAATTAAACAGAAAGCATGAACTTGAGAGACAGCTGATGCAGACAAAGTGTTTAAATGAATAAAACTTCATAGGAGTGAGAGAGATCCTTCACATAGTATTTCATGATGAATTCGACTGAACAACCCCATGCTACTACCAAGCAGGCTGTTCACAAAATTCAAGAAAAGCCTTGGCTTGTGATTGAAAATGTTTGGTTCAAAATCATCAGCCTGTCATGTAGCTCCTAAACTTATTTGGTCAAATTCACTAAGATTTTCTCTGAAGATTGATTGCCCAAGCAGGTAATGCTGATGAAACATTTTTGTGTTGGCTGTACTTGCCCAGGATGACATTTATCACTGTAGATGAATCAGCAGCACCCTTAGGATTTAACCATGTAACTATGCAATACCAAAGATATTACTTTCCCTCTCCCTTTAGTGTAAAAAAAAAAATCGAAAGATATGAATATTATCCAAAAGTGAAGAAAATCACAAAACAGCAGTATGATTCACTTTGTGTCAGTCTTGTCAGTTTCTGAATGGATTAAGGAGGAGGTGTGCAGTTGGTAAGTGTATAGTTATTATTGTTTCTTTTTAGACATAATATCACACTGTATACACCAAAACACAGAACATGCTATATAATTTCTCTCTAGGCATGATTTCAAAATGTATGCATAAAGCAGACCATTCATATACATTTTATTTATGCAGGGAGAACTGCATTTACTTGAATAAATGAACAAATAATTTCATCTCCAAAAATGTAAGCATTATTACTACAGTAACTGTTTCGTTATGAAACTAAGAAAATTTTGATCTCATGCTCGATAGTTAGTGACTCTAAATATACTCATGACAAACTGAAAAGAGAGGATGTTATACTTGATTGTGCTTATTAAGGATATTATAGTGTTAGGGTTTTGAAAAATAAAGGAAGGGATTTCCCATTCCTCATATAGGGTACCAGTATTTGTGAGATTGGTTGGGAATGAACTGGCTGGTATACCAAAATTTAGATGAAGAAGCATGTAGATTTTTGTTTATCAACATATTTAGGTGAGTTAAAGAATATTGTCAAAACCAGAGAGAGGAGCTAAAGGAAATTGGAAAAAATTTAACAAAACAGTTAAAGTCCAAAGTAATATGGTGAAACATAGAGAGAGGTAAAGGATATCAAATGAATGGAAACAATAAGAGTTTGGATATTATTGTGGCTAGGTGAAGGTTTTGGTACAAAAGTGGATGGTAGTATGGAATGAGTTGTGAGGAATGTGTTAAAGACATAACTGACGATAAAGGTCCACTTGAATGTTATATTCAAGAATATAGTACACTTTTAAATAATTAACTTTCCTAGGAATTTTTCCTATCATTATTTTAACTTTCGATTCTTGACTTTATATTCTACACTCTTTCCCCACCATCTCTCTTTTCTGGAGAGTCAGCTTCTTCTAAACTTGTTTTCTCTTCCTCAAATCTTCACTTTACTGTGCTGTATCTCTTTCCACAACCTATGGATTGGAAACCAGGCTATGTCTGTTGCCTCCACAGTAGGAAAAAAAAGTTCTTCCCAAAGAACTTTTTATACACATATGATATAATTCACCTTCATTAATGATGTAGATGAAAACAGATTGTATCTCTTTGACACTAGCAGACAGAATGACCATGAAAATTTCATCTGTTAAATAGATTGAGTTTATATCCATCAAGTTTTGCATTTGGTAACTGATGATAGCATACTTTTAAACAGGTCTATGTTTTATTGGCTGTACTTTGAAATTATTAAAATGAAAACCCAGACAGGATATTGGACCCTTACAAACATCATTAATTCATAGAAGAGGAGTGTGACCGATTTGGCAGTAATTATCAGATGACTAATTCACTGCTGGCTTATCAGAGCAACACTACTTACTATATTGATTCTAGTCCTTTAAAATGGTGAAAGCACAGTAACTGATGATGCTTGTAAAATCACCTGACATTTGTCCAGGATAGAAGCTGATATTTCTTTGTCAAGGGAGGTGAAATTGCTGAGATGGGAAATGTTCAGGGAATGGTTACAGCATTCGCTGACTCTGTCACTTACCAAAATTTTTGGCAGTGATTTAAAGCACAGACAATATGCCTTCAGCTGAGATGAATATAGAGCAAAGGTTATTTAACTTGTGATTGAGTCCAAAATCCATTCCAGATTTTTTCTCCCACCAGTTATTGTTTGATCTCTCATGTTCTGTGCCTGTTACATCAGGGGCTGACAATACAACTCATAAATGGAATTATGTATTACATTTACCACATTGTATATTAGCTATAATTTATTGTCACCTTCTAGGTAGTGTTACCGGGTGGGAACACCTCTTTCGATGTGGTGTTCTTAGGGAGGGAGGAAGGCCTCATAGAAAACACTATCTTCATACACACCTCCATAGGCACCTACAAATATGGGGTATGTGTTTCTCCTTGTGTGATGTAATGTTCAAATAATAACTTACCAAATGTGTCTCTGCTGATGAGCAGTACACATAATATTCTTGAAAATTATTTAATTTGTGCTTTACTATGAATAGTATAATGAACTTTTTAGTTGATAATAGTTTGTTTAATGGTATGGACAATAATTGTCATATAAGTCAAATGTGTCATTACATCGGTTTGTTGTTATCACTCTCATATTGATGTCTTCCTGTATCCTGTGTATAAGTCTTGAGCTGCCCATATAAACATCCTCATGAGACTCCTTTATACTTTACAGGTGCGAGCAGTGGGTACAGGGAATCCCTATAGATTGAGGCCACTGGTTGGGGTTCGCATGCCTCTCAATTCCTCGTACTCCCCCTTAATCCAGCTGCACAATCCACATCCACATTCTCTGCAGGTAGGTGATGATGCCGAGTTGTACCATAACATTTTCTTTTTTCTATTTATCTCTCCCTAGAAAAATATTGTTTATGATTTTACTACTGTTCAACATGACGCCTGTCCTAGCTTAGACAGATTACAGCTCTGTTGTCTGTTATCTTTAAGGAATACAAAAAAATAATAATGTTTTATGTTTTTTGAAGAAAGTGTGAAAAAGTTACAGTTGATCTCTGGAATATGTGCTTAGATTTTAGTAAAGCTAACTTTCCTTCTTAAAATCGGATTTTAGTACAGCCATGGTCCTTTGTTTTATTTGTTAAAACTTTTTATTGCAGCTTGCTGAATTTTTAAGTTATTGACAAAAAAATTATAGTTGTTCTTGATAACATCTTGTACTTTAAATTTTAGGTATAGCTAGACCTTCTTTATTAAACTAGAATCTTGTATAGCTTTGTTACTTTGCTTTATAAATTCAGTAAATTAATGAAGCTTCCTAAGTGAGTTTTTGAGTTATTTGAGTTAAAGACATAAATCTTGGCTTGTCCTGGATGACGTACTGCACATAACTTTTTGCGAAGCTTTGATATCTGTTATTAAACTTTGATTTTAGTATGGCTTTGTTTCTTTGCTGTGTAAGTAAAACACAAAATGGATCTTACATACTTTTTGAGGTACAGTCAAGAACATTATGGGTATTCTTGATAACATCTTGTGTTTAGATATTAGTTAATTGCAATTTCTAGACTAGGATTTTAGTGCCATCTTTGTTCCTCTGCTTTATCTAGTAAAATACTTAACCCTTAGGCTGTGACACCAATACACTGGTCCACTATGACAACTATGACATGCAACTAGACTGCAAAAGATTTTAGTGGGGGTTTTAAATTCCTAGCTGATGAATGAAGTGGTATCTTAAACATAGATGTTTCTGGAAATTGTAATGTGATTGGAAAAAATATAATGTGTCACAGTTACAGTGCTGTATTGTTTAAGATCTGATGACATTCAGACTAGGTATTAACCTAATGATATCAATTTTTGCCTGTTGAGCAAACATATACTGTACATGGACTGCTGTCCAGTTTCTGGTCATAGTTTTGTTTAGGGATGGGACACTTCCTTGGAAATAAAACTGTACTTTTACTTTGTGTACATCTTGGCTTGGAACTTCTGTGGTTGTTGGATGGCCATGATGTTGCTCATTTTATAGGAATTGCTCTCCCTGTGCACTTTCTTCCCCTTCTGTTGATGGTAAAAAAGGAGGGAGAGCCATTTAGCTTTTTGTAGGGAACTTGTTTTGCAAAACTTCTGAGGCCCACAAGCCGTACTTCACTGTTTGGTTTTGAGGCACTAAAGGTAAACAGAAGAGTAGTGTGTGGACTTGGCTGTGGATGGTAGACTCAAATTATGATGTTTGACTTGTAGAGACCTGATTCAGTACAAGCTATGTTCCTGATGCTACTTCATCAAGGCAGGAAAAGCTAACTGGTGTAGAAAAAAAAGAATAATGAAATATTGAAACATATTTATTTTATAGGACTATCCTTCAAAAGGTAAGATTCTTTTTCAAATATGAGATGTGCATTGAATTACACGGTTTTATTTTTTATTGAATTATTTTAGTGAATGATGCATAGTATAATTCAGTATGATGATTTTTCTACTCTCTCTTTTAGATCACAGAGATGTATAGCACTGGGGGAGATCTCCACTTAGAGCTGCTGTCAGGTACGCAAGAAGGCCAAAAGAATGTATGGAACATCCCGCCCTACCACACACGGGCACTAATGAGAGCCAATTTTGTTGCTCGCAGAGAAAATAATCACACAGCATATGTCAGGTACATTAGATAATATTCAGATATAAGGTATAGAAAGGAGTTGTTTATTTTTTTCTCAAAGAATATATTTTTCACGCTAGGAGAAACTGTATGGAAAGTTTCCAATGAGCTAGTGAAATTCTGATTGTCATAATTTTAGTTTCCTTAAATCTAGACCCCATGTCCATTTCCTGTATTGTTTTCTAAAGAGGTAGTATCAAAAATGTTCAACATGGTGTGGCAGCATTAATTACATAGGTATGTGTGATGCCTTTTATCTTTTCAACATCTGCACAATGAAACAAGATTCTACTAGCACAGTCCTGCTTCAATGTGCTTGGCACTCAGTTCTTTGCAGAAGTGCTAGGCTTTTCTCATCCAGCCACTCCACAATTATCCATTAAACCTCAAGTTGAAATAAAAATTGACCTTATCTTATACATAGAAACTGTTACTCACTGACACCTGTCCCCTTCTCCACAGCAGACACAAAAAGGACTTAACATAAACACGCAAAAATGACCAAGTATTTAAAACTCTCCTCTTCACCCATTATAATTGCCACGGTGCCAGACATACACTCCCAAACATAAAATAGTTAATTTTTTCCATCTGTGCTCTGGACACCGCTCATTGCTTCAACATTACAAACACAAAGCAAAGTCAGATTTTCTCAAGAGTTGATCAGTCATTCTAATTATATCTTCCAGTGTTGCAATATCTATGAGTATGATATCTTCATTGTGGTTAAACAAGTTGCATGCTAACATTTTGTTGCTTTTTGAGCTGAAAACTGATATGCACTAATAACATCCTGCATATTTGCTTTGGGTCACTTTCATACTTTCCAACATTTAATGGACCAGTTTATGATTTTTTAAATTTGTTCAGTTCATGTATGTGAACAGTAATTTTGGGTTCCTTTCTATGTTCTATAGCTTCCTTTTCATTCTTTTTCTGTTGTCTTCAATGGGATTTCCATATTTCCATGTATCTTCCATTTTCTCATTGAATTTTTTTTTTATTTGCTTGTTGCTGACCTTTTCTTTTTCTTTTTTTTTCCCATGCTTTTCACTCATTCATCCACTGTTTTCCAACCTTTCATATCTTCCAGTTTTCACTGTCTTTCATTTTGCTTGGTATTAGCCCAGTTTTAATTTTTCCCCGTTATCTTACATTATACTGTTATCTTTGTTAAGTTGCCCTTGAAGATCTTGTTTCAGTTTGTATTTAGAACCTTTTAATTATCACTCTCCCATCTGATTTGCAGTAATGCATATTTATTTCACTCAATCTGTTATTGTCCACAGTTTTTATATTTTGTTCACTTTTCTGTATTTCCATACTTTATAACAGTGATTTCTATGATACTGTGATCTGATGAGCCCGTATTATTCACTTCAATGTGTGAAAACAGTGCCATGTCATTTGTAAAGATAAGATTGATTATGTTTCCCGCATGTTGGTTTTTGATTTATTTATACAAGGTTCTTTTTCACTTGCTGATCCATTATTCCTTTTCTTATACCTACATTCCTAATTTACCACTCCTTCATGCCATTCATTAAAATGGATGTTTAAGCCATTCATATCTATAGTTATCAGATCCAGTTTCTCTATTCCATCAGTATTTTCAACTTTTGGTAATACTTTTTTTAAGTGATTTAGCTTGGTTTTTGGTGGTCTGTATGATATTCGAGTTATTGTATTTATGGCTGGGATGCTCTCTACAACTAGTTCACATTGATTGTGGCTCATTTTCATTGTCTGCTTTCCCTTGTTTGAGTTATATCTGCTTTGGAGACTGGGAGGGAGATGGAATGATATATTGAGAGATTAAGTTATCCATCCCCAAATATGCAGGTGGATGTGAGATGTGCATTGGATGGAGAGAACTAGAATAATGTATACAGGGAGATGATGTGCTGTCAGTGTTCTGAACTAGAGCATATGAAGGGGTCAAGGTAAATCACAGAATAGTCTGTAGGGCTTGGTTGTGGATAGGAAACTCTATTTTTGCATCGTAGATTACATCTAGATCGTGGGTGTTAGCAAATAAGGCTATTCTTCATCTGTTCATGGCTCTGTTTCACTAATGCAGGATAAGGCAAACAAGGCTAAAAGAAGCTTGTTTTCTACCTCATTTTGAGATCAGTTATATTTTCAACCCTATATAGATTACAATCATACTGGAATTAAGTCAATGGGACTGATAATGATTTAACACCTGGATACACAAAACATTAAGGATGCATGAAAAGAAGATATTTTTTACCAAAATGTTCATAATCTTCCTAAATTGTAAATCTGGGCCTGAATGAGCACCTTCATCTTTAATCCAGTAGGACAGGTAACATGCAAATAGAGGCCAGTGTATATTGAAGAATTTAATTTTTGTTGGACCACTCCTAGTTAAGAAGTAAAATTTCAAAGGCCCCACCCCATTTCCTTTTATATTATTCCGAGATACTTCATATTGATATTTCCTTATTATGGTCATCATTGCTGGCTTAGCAGCTACAGATGAAGGTAGTCTACAACCAGTAGTTTTTCTGATTGCCATAGCATAGCATACCTAGGAATATGGTTTTTGCCATTTACTGTAAAGGAATTTTGGAGAAATCATATCTGAATGATTATTGTTTCCCTTACACTGTGTAGAGTTACCTTTATAATATGTCTCCTTTTATATATTTTTTGTAAATTAAGTATTATTGGTAATGTTTTTTTCAAGTCATCCTTTCCCATTCACAGAATAGTGACAAGTGAGACAGACAGCGACTACTTAGTAGTGCCCGTAGAGGTGGAGGTCTCCGGTCAACCTGGGCTCTTCTGTCCACACGACGGCCTTCACTTTGGTCTCCGCACTCCTCACGACCCTCCTTCATCCCTTCCCTTACATCTTCTTAATTCTGCTCACAAGCATATACACATTCAAGTGAGATTCTCGTTATATTCTGAGGACTGATATTTTATTTTCAAGATATTTGGTAATGTGTATAGTTGTTATATGCTAATGGTATCAATGAAATACTTTAAATTGATTGAAATTTCATATAGTTCATGGGCAGATCCACATCAGGATCTATTCTTGTAGTCCATTGGCAGATCCACATAAGGATCTTCATGGGGGCCTAAATTCAGTGGTGAACTTTTGTTCATTCTGTTATCTTTACAGCTTTTGTAAGCTATGATTTCATTATTGCAAAAGAGCTCCCATGGAATCAATCATCCTTCAGATCTTTTACCTTTTTGTGTGGTCATTGTCTCTTGGTAGGCCCCTTCAGACTGTTTTTTTTGAAGATTCTCATATATCTATCTATATCTCTGATGCATCTGAGATTTTCATATATAATTAAGAAAATATCTTGATCATATCAGATAATAGGAAATATACAAAAATATTGAAAAGAAAACGATTATCTGATATTCAAATTTGTTGCTATACATATTGACCATATTTATAGTTGTACGGGCATTGAATTTGGATCAACGTGCACTCAGTCTATCGCTTGTTTGTTGATCTTTTCTGACTCTGTCTTCATCTGTTCTTTGTCACCGCTGATGAATTACAGATACACAAAGAACTTTTCCCATTGTAAACAGTTCAACATCCACCAAATCATTATCACCATAATTAGTTTTATAAAGACAACTGCTACTGCTTAAGTGAGTAGAAAAGATGGTCAGTGGGCATTATATTACATATTTATTGATAGGCATGTAAAAGAGATACTTTTGGATATGAATGTGCTGAAAGGAGCAGCTGGTAAGATGTGTGAGGCAAGGATGAAGATTTGTTGAGGTTTTTAGAGAAGAGGAAACATTATTGTTGAGAAAAGAGTGGTGAGAGTAAGTGGGTTTGGAAAAGAGACTTGTGAAAAGAAATACCTAGAGAGCTTGAGTTTAGAAGAGTAAAAGGTGAGAGTGAATGAAGCTTGATGAGTGGGTGAGGAATGGTAGGTATTTAGGGAAGCAGTGTTGGCATGAGCAAGAGATGTGTGTGGCATGTGAAAGGTAGGATTGAATTAGAAAGGTAGTCAGGGTATGAGTACAAATTATTGGGAAATGTTTGAAAGTGGCAGGGGTTGAAAAAGATGACGAATGAGAGTTGGGATGAGCAACTATCAGTAAATCTAAGGGAGAACAAGAAGATGCTTTTGAAGGAGGTAAATAATGTGTGGAAAACGAGAACAATTGGGAACATTGGTGAATGGAACAAAGGTAATGATGAAGTGAGGAGATGGAGTGAGTAATTTGAAGGACTGTTGAATATGTTTGATAATTGGGTAGCAGATGTAGGGTGTTCGGGTCAGAGAGGTATGCGAAGGAAGAGAGTCATGAAGAGACGTTTGATGAAGAGAGGAAAAGTAAAAACCTTAAACTAGATGAAATATGGCAACACAGCTGAAGTGGATGGTATTGCTCTTAAATTTTTTAAGAAAGTGGGCAACTGTATTTTTGATTGGTTAGTTAGGATTTTCAGTGTATGTATGGATTATAGTAAGGTGCCCGAGGATTGGTATAAGTTTGTTGCATGTACCTGGCAAGTTGTATGGGAGAGTAGTGATTAGAGTTGGTGAAGGAATATAGAGAGTATCAGATTGGGGAGGAACAGTTTGGTTT
Organism: Panulirus ornatus; assembly: GCF_036320965.1. Lineage (NCBI taxonomy): Eukaryota > Metazoa > Arthropoda > Malacostraca > Decapoda > Palinuridae > Panulirus > Panulirus ornatus. The sequence continues at coordinate 11,893,622 of NC_092257.1, forward strand.
TAGTGGTAGTGGAGGATGTTTGGTTCATGTGTTGCTTTAGAGATTATGTGTGAGAAATATTTAGATAAACAGATGGATTTGTATATGGGAATTATAGATGTGAAAAAGGCATATGAAAAGATTGATAGAGATGCTTTGTGGAAGGTCTTAAGAATGAATGGTGGGGGAGGAAAGCAACGAGAAGCAGGGAGAAGTTTTTATCAAGGGTTTAAAGTGTGTATGAGTAGGAAGTGAAGAGGGTGAAGCTCACTAGTCTATGGCAGGGGTGATATTACCATAGCTGTTTAATTTGTTTATGGATGAGATGGTAAGGGAGGTAAAGGTGAGTCTTGGAGTGAGAGGTAAGTATGTAGTCTGTAGGGGATTAGAGGGCCTGGAAAGTTTGTTGTTTGCTGATGGCAGATGCGAGTGAGAAACCACAGATGATGGTGACTGTGTTTGGAAGTGTGTGTGAAAGAAGGATGTTGAGAGTAATTTTGAAGAAAAGAAAGTTTATTCAGTTCACTAGGCTTGAGGGACAGGTCAGTTGAGGTATGAATTTGAATGGAGTAAAATTGGATGAAGTGACATGGGAGTGGACGTGGCAGCAAATGGAACCATGAAAGCGAAAGTGAGTCATAGGGTTGATGAGGGGGCGAAGGTTTTAGGGCATTGAAAAATGTGTGGAAAGAGAAAGTGATATCTGGAAGGGCAAAAATGGGTATGTTTGGAGTATAGTAGCCCAAACACTTTTATATGGTTACGAGGCATGGACTTAAAAATTACTTTGTGCAGAGGAGGGTGGAAGTGTTAGAAGTGAAATGTTTGAGGACAATATGTGATGTGAGGTGGTTTGATCAAGTAAGTAATGAAGAGGTAAGAGAGAGATGTGGTAATGAAAAGAATGTGGTAAGAGAGTTAAGAGGGTGTTTTGAAATTATTTGGATGTGTGGAGAGAATGAGAAAGGAAAGGTTAATGAAGATATATGTGTCAGAGGTGTAAGAAACAAGGAGAAGGGAGAGACCATATTGGAGATGGAATGATGGCTTGAAGATTTTGAGCGATCTTGACTTGAACAGGGATTAAGGTAAAAGGTGTGCATGGAATAGAATGAGTTGAAACAGTGTGGTATGCAGGGGATGTTCTGTCAGTGGACTGAACTGAGGCATGTGAAGTGACTGGGGTAAACCTTGGAATGGTCTTTGGATAGGGAGCTGTGGTTTTGATGCATTGCTCATGACAGCTTGTGAATATATGTGCATAAGTGTGGCCTTTCCTCATCTGTTCCTGGCGTTACCTTGCTAATGTGGGAAATGGTGAAGTATGAAAAAAAATTAGACTGCTACTAATTAGCCTGTAAGTAACAGAGGGCATATGAGTGTGCATGCTAGGGTCATCTTTTCTCTTTGCTTACCTGAGTAAGTGACCCTCCATGATTTTTTTCTGTTGCTAAGTTTAGATGTTCTTGAAGTAATGGATCTCTGCATACCGGTAAAGTGTACCTTCCAATTTAACTTTTGGTGTGCACACAAAAACACAGACTACCCCAGACATTGCTAGCCACTGTCAGAATGCAGACCATGAGGTAATCATTGTAAAGGGTTATTTTATGAGTTGTTTGATTAATGTTGCCTAACATCAATTTTGGTCTGTTTTATGTGCATCTTACACTGCATGGCATCACTTGTGGGGCCTTTTACCAAATATTTTTGTGAATGAAATGAGAACCAACTTCAGCCACTAAGTCATTGCTGGCAGTGAACTGTTTTAGCCATCTGAAAGGCTTGAAATCCCTGACATTTCTTCTAGTAACACTAGGTATCATACCATTTAGAAATACTGCTTGCAAATCTTAAGATTAGGGCATTGCCATATAAGATAACTGAGACACAGATGGATGCATCAGATGAAGGAATAAATGTATTAATGTACTGTATTTTGTGAGATATATTGTAGGTTGGGAGTGAAGGCAGCTTTGAAATATGTTGTTCCAAGGAATTTTATATTAACTAAGAAATGACTGTATTTGCTTGTTCAGAAAACATGGCCCTTATTATGTATTGTTATTGTGTACAAAGGATCTCCCTTTACCATCTAGACAGTGATGAAATTGAGAAAGTGGAATCAGTTACAGTTACTTTCTTTTTTAAGACCTGCTGCTTCCTCTTTTCATGTTACCAACATTTATGGGTTTGAAATTAACTTCTTTTCTCAGGAACTTTACTCGTTATCACATCTCTTTTTCTTGTGTTTTTCTCAGGGATCCAACTGTTTGATGTGATATTCTCTAGATCCTTTCTTGTAATCTCTGTGGAGCACTGATTAATTTCTACATTTTTTTGTCACTTTATTTCCTTGACTTGAGATTTAATGATAATAAGATGGTCAAAATGTAATATTCAAGGATTGGAATATCAGGAAATAGAGGGAGATATAGTTTTGTGAATGGAGTGTTTGATAAGTATAAAAGATGAAGTAATGAGGTGCTTTGGGCAAATAGGAAGAAAGAATGAGGTAAAATTCACAATTTGAGTGACCTAAAAGAAGATTGAAGCTAAAGTGGAAAGATGAAGTAAGGGAATATATCAGTTAGTTGTTTTGATTTAGGGAATATGACGTATGTTTACAGATTTTGATGAGGCTATTCATGAGTCACCATGCATTTGCTTGTTTATTAAGATAGTAAAGATATTATTTTTCAGGTAGCAAATAATTGTTTTAGTTGTTTACTCTTGCATCAGTATTCTTAGAAATTTTTGCCCTTAGTTCTGATTGTTACTGTTGGTGCTATGACACATGGATTTCATGGTGACTAAAAGCTAATGGGAGATTCAACATTTGCTCTCTTTGTTTTAGAAAGTATTACTGTTGTGGTTACTGATGATTAGATCTCTATATATGTCATTTCCCCTATATCTAATCTGGAAGAGCCTCTCAGTTTTCCAAATCATGTAGATTATATACTTTTGTAACATATTGATAGCTTTAGTAAAATCTGATAGGAATGCCCTTTTGTTTTCAGAATGTGATAACTACTCCGGTGAATGATGCAATAACCATTGACTTTAAGCCAATGAAGATACCACCTGGAACAGTGCGACCTACACAAGTAGCGACTGTGACCTTTGATCGTTAGTATTTTGTTAATACACTTTCTGGAAATTGTGTATTAATAGAATTAGTCTTTTTAAATCAGAAATGCAATTAAGAAAAAATTGTCACTTTATATAATGTAGATCTTTTGAAGATGGCTACCACTTTTTAAACAGAATGTAATGAACAGTTGTAACTTTCACTGTGGGTGGTACATATATGGTTTCTCACTTTTTTCATACAATACAGATGGTAGAAATAGGGATTTCCACTTACAAAAATGCTGTGCAAGGTGCTGGAACATAAATTTTATTGTTTATGTTGTCTTCTGCCTGCTACTGTGTTGCAAGACCCTTGCATTCACCTCTTTCACCACCCCATTCATAAATATATTAAACAGCCATGGTACATTACAAACCCCTGCCACAGACCCACCAGCACCTAAAACCACTCTCCTTCCTCTTTTCCTGTTTGTCCACATGCCTTACTCCCTTGATTAAACCTCTTCAATGCTTGTAGCAGCTTGCCTCCTTCCCCCTATATTTATAATCTCTTCCACAGAATATATCATATGCTTTCTCAAGATTCATGAATGTCACATTCAGATCCTCATGTTTCTCTAATTATTTTCACAAATTCTTCAAAGCAAACACCTGATCCATATGTCCTCTACCAGTCCTTAAACCTTATTGTTTCTCCCCAATCTGATGTTCTGTGCATGTCACAACTCTAACAATCACCACTCTCCCATACAGCTTGCCAGGTATGTTTGTATGGCTTATGTTAGGTTCATGAAGATTGGCAGAATGCCTGTATAGTGCTATTGTGTAAAGATAAAGGGGCAAAAGTGAATGTTTGAAATGCAGATGGATATATACATCTTTCTTTCATACTATTCGCCATTTCCCGCATTAGCGAAGTAGCGTTGAGAACAGAGGACTGCGCCTTTAAGGGAATATCCTCACGTGGCCCCCTTCTCTGTTCCTTCTTTTGGAAGATTAAAAAAATGAGAGGGGAGGATTTTCAGCACCCCGCTCCTTTCCCTTTTAGTCGCCTTCTATGACACGCAGGGAATACGTGGGTAATATTCTTTCTCCCCTGTCCCCAGGGATGATATATAGTATTATTATTATTATTATTATTATTATTATTATTATTATTATTATTATTATTTTGCTTTGTCGCTGTCTCCCGCATTTGCGAGGTAGCACAAGGAAACAGAAGAAAGAAATGGCCCAACCCACCCCCATACACATGTATATACACACACGTCCACACACGCAAACCTACACACCTATACATCTCAATGTACACATATATATACACATACAGACACATACATATATACCCATGCACACAATTCACACTGCCTGCCTTTATTCATTCCCATCGCCACCTCGCCACACATGGAATACCATCCCCCTCCCCCTCATGTGTGCGAGGTAGCGCTAGGAAAAGATAACAAAGGCCCCATTCATTCACACTCAGTCTCCAGCTGTCATGCAATAATGCCTGAAACCACAGCTCCCTTTCCACATCCAAGCCCCACACAACTTTCCATGGTTTACCCCAAACGCTTCACATGCCCTGATTCAGTCCACTGACAGCACGTCAATCCCGGTATACCACATCGATCCAATTCACTCTATTCCTTGCACGCCTTTCACCCTCCTGCATGTTCAGGCCCCGATCACTCAAAATCTTTTTCACTCCATCTTTGCACCTCCAATTTGGTCTCCCACTTCTCCTCGTTCCCTCCACCTCTTACACATATATCCTCTTGGTCAACCTTTCCTCACTCATTCTCTCCATGTGACCAAACCATTTCAAAACACTGTCTTCTGCTCTCTCAACCACACACTTTGTATTACCACACATCTCTCCTACCCTTTCATTACTTACTCGATCAAACCACCTCACACCACATATTGTCCTCAAGCATCTCATTTCCAGCACATCTACCCTCCTCCGCACAACTCTATCTATAGCCCATGCCTCTCAACCATATAACATTGTTGAAACCACTATTCCTTCAAACATAGCCATTTTTGCTTTCCGAGATAAGGTTCTCAACTTCCACACATTCTTCAACGCTCCCAGAACTTTCGCCCCCTCCCCCACCCTATGATTCACTTCCGCTTCCATGCTTCCATCCACTGCCAAATCCACTCCCAGATATCTAACACACATCATTCCTCCAGTTTTTCTCCATTCAAACTTACCCCAAACTTACTCCATTCAAACTATCCCTGGGGATAGGGGAGAAAGAATACTTCCCACGTATTCCCTGCATGTCGTAGAAGGTAATTAAGGGGAGGGAGCGGGTGGCTGGAAATCCTCTTGTCTCGTTATTTTGTTTTTAATTTTTGCAAAAGAAGGAACAGAGAAGGGGGCCAGGTGAGGATATTCCCTCAAAGGCCCAGTCCTCTGTTCTTAACACTACCTCGCTAACGTGGGAAATGGCGAATAGTATGAAATATATATATATATATATATATATATATATATATATATATATATATATATATATATATATATATATATAAAAATTATTTTATTTATTTTGCTTTGTCGCTGTCTCCCGCATTAGCGAGGTAGTGCAAGGAAACAGACGAAAGAATGGCCCAACCCACCCACATACACATATACACACACGCACATATACATACCTATACATCTCAACGTATACATACATATACACACACAGACATATACATATATACACATGTACATAATTCATACTGTCTGCCTTTATTCATTCCCGTCACCACCCCAAACAATGGTTCGACTTAGGAATTTTCATCTTTACAATGGTGAGATATTCAATTCTTTATTATAAAATAGGCTTTGTGTAAGATGATTTTGTCCATCTGTAGGCTAGGTTAAGCTATGAAGTTTGGTATATTAGATATTCAGTATTAAGTGTATTTTTGACACAATATTTTCAACTTACAGTGGATTTCAGAGAAGGTAACCCCATCATAAGTTGAGGAGCATCTGTATATATGTAATCCCCCCCCTGGAAAAAAAAATCCACTGCACAGGAGATTGGTGTTTATCATAAGACTGTGAAAGGTTAAAGAATGATTTTGAACAATAACTTTAAGACCTTTCTTGGTCAGGGCAATCCTAAAAGATTGTTGATATTCACCCCACCAGAGATTAAGCATCGTCTAAGTATATTCACAGTGTACTGCAGACTTTTCATAATCTCTATGAATTATGTAATTTAGTAGAAGTGTAAAAAGTTGAATGTTTTTTTTGTTAATCCTGACCAAACCTCAACAGCTTCAAAAGCAACTAGTGGCAAGAAGATCTCAGGGAAGATTCTGATTAAAAGTAAAGTGTCGGCTTATAAGCTCAGTGTACCTTATACGGTGGACTTACTTCAGGGAGCACTGCTTTACAATACATCTATCACCAAATTCTACACGGGTGCAGGTGAGGCATGGCACTTCAGTTATAGAGAACCTGGTTTCTTAATCACCCTTTATATTATATTTTATCAAATGGCAGTTACTGCAGTTTGTGCAATGTTTTTCTTATATTTTATAGAAATTGGGCTTGGCAAGTTGAACAAACTGACATTTGCCAGATGATTTGAAGGTAAAAATTGCCCCACTGTATTGTAGTAAAGGTAACAAAGATTGAAATATGCATTATTGAGGAATGATTTTCTTCACCATAGTAGAGTATACGTTATAGTATGATTGATATATTTTATGCAGGTGAAGAAAGATAGGTATTCAGGATAGTAAGGAGATGTGTATACCGCCATTATTATTTTTTATATACAATTTCTTCTTCCTAAGCAATCTTATATCTGGAACTAATGAATAGGGGTCTCATTTCCCCACATACACTCTTCAGCTGTATATTATAATGTACTAAAACTACAGAAAACCATTCACATTCAGGCCTCACAGCCTATGGTTTATCTTCATTGCTTCATATGCTCTAGTTCAACTCACTGTTACCATATTGCCCCTCATAATTCCCGTCATTCCAGGTCATTCTTTTCCATTCATGCCTTATACCCTTGTGAATGCTTTGGCCTTGATATCCATCACCTGTTTTATCTGATTATGAGAACTTCTTTATAAGGGGCAGAAAACTGTTCATGTTCATTGTATTCATCTATGAATCTAACTGTGTATATCTCTGATGCCTGTTCTCTATGGGAACTTCTATCAATAGGGTGGCCTTGGTAAAGAGTCTCCTCTTATCCCTGTCCTTACATGCCTCTCTTGCGTACACCATTCAGCACAGTCTTCCCCCATCTCCCTTCCTCCAGTTCTCTTCCACTTCACTCTGTTTCTCCCATGTCACAGGTGATCTTCCTCTGGCACCAATCTCTTTATTTGTATTGTAGTACACTCTCCTTGTAAAGTCTTTGTCATACATTTTTTCAACATACCCAAACAAAATTTGAGTACAGCTGTATTGTTTTGTCATCAACCAAACATACAGAAATATACAGGCTAGAGACTGTTATCAGCATCTTATTAGCTGAACCAAAGGAATAGAATATATGAACTACATGAGAGTCTGAAAGAACTAAGTTTACAGCCAAAAGAGAAGTGAGATATGGGGTAATATATGCATGGCAATAAAGTGAATGGGTAAAGGTAAATTTCTGAATTTTAAAGCTTCTCATTGAGAAAGAAACGGAGTTAATAAGTCTTCAATAGTACCATGGTAGTAGAGATGAGGTTTCTTATTTCCTATTGCATTTGTTTTCACACTGTACTCATATATTGTACAAAGGCACAGCACTGATGTTAAATGACTTTAATATATCTAGAAATGTTACAGCTTTCACATAAAATCAATGTGAGGGAGATTGGCTGGTAAGTGCAGGAAGGATGATCTGGGATTTTTACTTACTTTATTTCGCACTGCTCGTATTTTAAACTCAAGTTACAGCATAGGTGGTGAATAACATGAATATATTTAGAATTGTTACACCTTTCATCCTCCAAATAATTGTGATGACAGCAAGTGGCTGATACATTTAAGAAGTATATTGAAGGTTTTTTAATTTTTTTCTTTCAAAATATTCTTTCTTTTTAACTAAGTTTTCAACATCCTCTTTTCTCCCAAGGCACATGGCTAGTAGGAATTGCAGATGTGGAAATAATAGAATCTCACAGAAGGAAACATTGAATTGAAGGGAACCCAAAGTTAGTATTTACACACTGGAGCAAAACAGAAAACAAGAAAGCAGGGACTGGACCCTTTCAGGTCAATGAAAAAAGACCTAAGGAAACATAAGGATATTGACTGACTTATACAAATATGTATTCAGCTCAGAATGTAACAAGACAATTAATGATGAACTGGTTAATCAACATTAGAAAAATTAACACGCTTATATTGAGTTATCTAAAGCTGCTATACATTGGAGTGATTAATCAGACCTGCACAGCAATGCATCTCTGGGACCGTGTAGAATCTTGGTCATTCTCCAAAAGGAGAAAAAGAAAGCAAAAGCAAAACCAACGGGGTATTTGATGAAGCAAAACAATAAGTGGAATAATAGCTGATCCAGGAGATATGGCCTTTGCTTTTTTTCAGTAAGAAGTGTAGGAATATTGTTTTAGGAAATAATGTGTTGGATAACCACATTCAAGAAAACAGTTTTAGTAGCTGATTATACATAAATTTCTGTATGTAATGATTTTGGTATGTTTGTGTGTATGTTTATGACTTTTATTGAGAAATATGAAAGTAGTGGTAACAATGTAATGCCACTGATGAACCCACTTTTTACTTTTGCAGACATTGGATCTTCTGAATCACAGTCAGGAGTATCTTATGGAACAGTGGCAGGTGTTGTGGCAGCAGCAGGTGGCGTGGTGGGTGGGGGAGGTGGCACAAGTAATCCAAGCATTGAACCTCGTAACCTCACCCTCACTAATACATTTCCTTGCCCAGTTGTCATATATAACCTGACACTTCCTGAAGAGGCCAAGAAACATTTTGAGGTACTTATTATTATTAAAAATGTAAAGTGAATTTCATAAATATGATGTGTGAAGATAAGTTTGACTGGCTAGATATTTACCAAGGAAGGGTTATTTCATTTAGTATAGCAAATGTTTAAGTTGGATAAATAGATTTTGAAATATTTCTGTTAAGTTCATCATGGAGTGTGAGCAGAGTGCCGATTCTAATCAGTTTCTTCATTTTTCTATGAAGTTAGATATAGAAATAATGATGGTTTCTTAAGGAATTTTGTACAACCATGCTCATCATCATAATGATCGTTCAGTTACCCACTTCTTTTGTGGTGAAGAGAGTTGAGGTTGTTTGTTGAGGAGATAGATTGAAAATATCATGAAAGAAATGAAGGCAAGGTCATGATTTAGGTGCCTCATAACGTTTTATTGGATTACAATTAATTCTTACTAAGGTACTAATAATGATATAAGAGGATGTGTAGGCCTGTCAGGTTTTGTCGAATCTGTTTTCATAGATCATTTACATTATGGTAGTGGAAATGTCTAGTATCAAAACAATTTTTATGATATCTTGAAAATTTTGGCTGCAGCTTAAATTTTTTCTGCAGATTGGCTGGGATGGTCCAGTAGTGGTACAAGAGGGACATAGTGCACATGTGGCAACATTGCAGTTACTCAGTGTTGGCACAGATGCACGCCTCTCCACTGCTATAACTGTACACACTAATATTACAACCATCAAAATTCCATTAATGGCGTATAATGGCAAGCTTACTAAGGTAGGACATAATTTTGACATGTATTATTATGTTAAGCTATCTTGTAACATCTAAGTGGAGAATTAGGGCTTATGAAAGTTTAAACCTCGCTAACGCGGGAAATGGTGAATAGTTTAAAAAAAAGAAAAGAAAGAAAGTTTAAGAGCACTTTGTAGAAGCTGACTTAACAAGACACAGGATATTTCCTTTCATCTCTTCCACATTCCTGACTCAAATTTCTTTTATTGACATGAGATGGGATGTGAGCGTGTGTTCCTTGCACTACCTCTCTAATTGCAGGAAAGTGTGATCAAGTATGAAAAAAATGAGCTACTAAGAGTGTTGTGTGTTAAGTGAACAAGTGTGTTGGTTTCTCAGTCTGTCTTTATCTCTGATGCCCATTTCCTTAGGGAACTCCCTCAAGGAGGTGGCCACAGCAAGTCTCTCCATAACTGTTGAACTCCATATGCGTTGATAATCATGATAGGTTGCGTTAAGACAGGATGTGTTAATTCTTTTGCATCTTCTTTTCAGTACATTCCTCCAGTTGGAAATGATTCATGGTTAGACTTTGGAACGTTAGGAATGGGAGACCAGCGTGATATCTATTTCTATGTTATTAATGAGAATCCTGTAGAACTGCGGCTTCGAGGCTGGGGATCTAATTTAACTCGAAGTGCAGTAGAGCTCATGGGAGTTGAAGAAGGCAACATGACAACTATAAAAAGCCGTAACAACATGACTTATGCCTCAAAAAGTGTGAGTAGTGAATATGAATTGTCTTTGAGCTCTTCATTGTTTCAGGACCTCCTGTTTTCCAAGAATTTACTAAATTTACAAATGTTTTTGTGCTGTAGTCATTTTTGCATCCTTTTCATTAATGCTGTCTTTCAGCTCTTATTATATCTGATGCATCTTTTGTCATGATGAACACTTTTTAATTTGCCATTTTCAGTTGCTTTTGTGCCCAACTTAATTGTATTACCCATTCTTCAGTTTTTAACAACTTTTGAGGTCCTCTTTATTAATGAATTTTACAGCCTCTTTTGAAGACTTCTTAGAAAATCATGAATTTTACAGCCCCTTTTGATTTTGCTATCTTAAGTAAAGTTTAGAGAAAGTGTCTTACTATTATTTTATCATTAGTAATTTCTTTATGTAAGGTCTGATTATCTTTGATGAATGTTTGGAGAAAGGAAATGACCATATCAGATGGGGTTTAACTCACTCAGGCTGGCAATTTATTGTTTTTTATGACCCAGTAAAGGTAAAACAAACCAGTATTTAAAATAGAATGACTGGTGTACTTAATGTGCAAGAATTGTTGAGGGACCTTCGATTTCTGAAAAAAGTTGCTTGAATTTTGTTGGACAGGATATTATGTAATTATTTTATATTTTTTTTATTTTGCTTTGTCGCTGTCTCCCGTGTTTGCGAGGTAGCGCAAGGAAACAGACGAAGGAAATGGCCCAACCCACCCCCATACACATGTATATACATACATGTCCACACACGCAAATATACATACCCATACATCTCAATGTACACATATATATACACACACACAGACACATACCTATATACACATGCACACAATTCACACTGTCTGCCTTTATTCATTCCCATCGCCACCTCGCCACACATGGAATAATATCCTCCTCCCCCTCATGTGTGCGAGGTAGCGCTAGGAAAAGACAACAAAGGCCCCATTCGTTTACACTCAGTCTCTAGCTGTCATTCAATAATGCCCGAACCACAGCTCCCTTTCCACATCCAGGCCCCACAGAACTTTCCATGGTTTACCCCAGATGCTTCACATGCCCTGATTCAATCCATTGACAGCACGTCGACCCCGGTATACCACATCCAATTCACTCTATTCCTTGCCCACCTTTCACCCTCCTGCATGTTCAGGCCCCGATCACTCAAAATCTTTTTCACTCCATCTTTCCACCTCCAATTTGGTCTCCCACTTCTCCTCGTTCCCTCCACCTCGGACACATATATCCTCTTGGTCAATCTTTCCTCACTCATTCTCTCCATGTGCCCAAACCATTTCAAAACACCCTCTTCTGCTCTCTCAACCACGCTCTTTTTATTTCCACACATCTCTCTTACCCTTACAGTACTTACTCAATCAAACCACCTCACACCACATATTGTCCTCAAACATCTCATTTCCAGCACATCCACCCTCCTGTGCACAACTCTATCCATAGCCCACGCCCCGCAACCATACAACATTGTTGGAACCACTATTCCTTCAAACATAGCCATTTTTGCTTTCCGAGATAATGTTCTCGACTTCCACACATTCTTCAAGGCTCCCAGGATTATCGCCCCCTCCCCCACCCTATGATTCACTTCCACTAACATGGTTCCATCCGCTGCCAGATCCACTCCCAGATATCTAAAACACTTTACTTCCTCCAGTTTTTCTCCATTCAAACTTACCTCCCAATTGACTTGACCCTCAACCCTACTTTACCTAATAACCTTGCTCTTATTCACATTTACTCTTAACTTTCTTCATTCACACAATTTACCAAACTCAGTCACCAGCTTTTGCAGATTCTCGCATGAATCAGCCACCAGCACTGTATCATCAGCGAACAACAACTGACTCACTTCCCAGGCTCTCTCATCCCCAACAGACTTTATACTTGCCCCTCTTTCCAAAACTCTTGCATTCACCTCCCTAACAACCCCATCCATAAACAAATTAAACAACCATGGAGACATCACACACCTCTGCCGCAAACCTACATTCACAGAGAACCAATCAGTTTCCTCTCTTCCTACACGTACACATGCCTTACATCCTCGATAAAAACTTTTCACTGCTTCTAACAACTTGCCTCCCACACCATATATTCTTAGTACCTTCCACAGAGCATCTCTATCAACTCTATCATATACCTTCTCCAGATCCATAAATGCTACATACAAATCCATTTGCTTTTCTAAGTATTTCTCACATACATTCTTCAAAGCAAACGCCTGATCCACACATCCTCTACCACTTCTGAAACCACACTGCTTTTCCCCAATATGATGCTCTGTACATGCCTTCACCCTCTCAATCAATACCCTCCCATATAATTTACCAGGAATACTCAACAAACTTATGCCTCTGTAGTTTGAGCACTCACTCTTATCCCCTTTGCCTTTGTACAATGGCACTATGCACGCATTCCGCCACTCCTCAGGCACCTCACCATGAATCATACATACATTAAATAACCTTACCAACCAGTCAACAATACAGTCACCCCCTTTTTTAATAAATTCCACTGCAATACCATCCAAACCTGCTGCCTTGCCGGCTTTCATCTTCCGCAAAGCTTTTACTACCTCTTCTCTGGTTACCAAATCATTTTCCCTAACCCTCTCACTTTGCACACCACCTCGACCAAAACACCCTATGTCTGCCACTCTATCATCAAACACATTCAACAAACCTTCAAAATACTCACTCCATCTCCTTCTCACATCACCACTACTTGTTATTACCTCCCCATTAGCCCCCTTCACTGAAGTTCCCATTTGCTCCTATGTCTTACGCACTTTATTTACCTCCTTCCAGAACATCTTTTTATTCTCCCTAAAATTTAATGATACTCTCTCACCCCAACTCTCATTTGCCCTCTTTTTCACCTCTTGCACCTTTCTCTTGACCTCCTGTCTCTTTCTTTTATACATCTCCCACTCATTTGCATTTTTTCCCTGCTAAAATCGTCTAAATGCCTCTCTCTTCTCTTTCACTAATAACCTTACTTCTTCATCCCACCACTCACTACCCTTTCTAATCAACCCACCTCCCACGCTTCTCATGCCACAAGCATCTTTTGCGCAAGCCATCACTGCTTCCCTAAATACATCCCATTCCTCCCCCACTCCCCTTACCTCCTTTGTTCTCACCTTTTTTCCATTAGTCTCTCTTGGTAATGTCAGTATTATAATGAGTTTTCATGGGCAACTGTAGTTTTCTTGGCTTATAATATTTTGTTTCCTTTCAGTGTTGGATTAGAGTGAAAGCATATGCTTTAGAAAACAGTTGTGCATTAGTTAATGTCAGTCCTGTATGATTAAAAATGTTGTAGTGCATCATCACTGATATCAAGCTAGCTTTCAGTTAAGTGATATGTAATAGTATAGGCATGTGGGCCAAATGGACAGTAGGGGCAACTGTATCCCAGAAAGCAAGGCAGAGTGAGTCATTTGGGCATATTGTTCTCTCACATTTGAAAAAATAGGAAAACACTGTTTCCCTTTTAACCATTCACATTTGAAATTTATCCTAAAATTGGACTTGCCCAGTTCACATCCTTATTATCAAGGCAGATAGCCAAATCATGCCTAAGTCTTCTTGAAGCAAGCAAACGAGGCTTAGGGCCATTCATATACTTAAACAAACTTTCACAGTGTCTTTACCAACTTTTCAAACTGTCATTACAACCTTAGCATCTTTTCATAATCAACTTCTCTGATCATATTTACTAACTTCTCAGATCATCATAACCAATTTGACTCTTTTGTCAAACCATCTTCCATAACTTAACAGATCACTATGACCAACTTGACAGGTTATCATAACCAACTTCTCAGATCATCTTTACCAACTTGGCACTTGTTCTTTTGTACTTCTCAGAATTCTGCAAGTTTTTGTATCATGATAACTAACTTCTCTGATCATCTTTACCAACTTCTGAGATCACCATGTTCAACTTCTGTTTGTTATCTGAAAGTGAGATTTGTAATATTTTCTCCTCTCCATGCTTAGCTTGGTAGTGGATAAGGGGAACTGTGGCCATTCTTCATCTCTTCTTGACTCTGCCTTGCTACATGGGAATCATTGAACAAGTCTGAAAAAGAAAAATTCTAAAATTTAAGCACATAGCAGTCCAGGGAGTTAAGCATCTCAAAATCAGAAATCATGGTATCTCAGTCTAATTACAGTATGATTGAGTGTTTTTTTTTTTAATGTTATTGTGGAAGGCAACCTCTCTGTACTGTTATCACAGAATCAAAAGTTTTCTTTAAATTCTATGTACTTCAGAATTACTGTAGTATGTGAAATTAATATTCATGTTTTTTTATTCCATTTCAGTTATTTTTGAAGCCTCATCACTATGCAGCATTCAGAATTGGAGTGCTTACTCCTGACACAGAAGGCATATTTATTGCAGAGTCATTCGTCCAGACTCAGTTTGAGCAAATCAAGATTCCGTTTCGATTGCGTACAGCTGATGGGTCACTGAGTGTGGTACCAAACACAATTGTTTTCCATAATGCTTTTCCAGTAAGTACTTAACTTGATTTCACTTAGTTTGTTTTTATTCTTGTAATGAGTGGATTACAATAAGTTCTTGGATATTTTGATAGAAATGGTAGGGATTATCATTTTTTGCTTTAAGATTTACTGTTGAAGAATATGATTCATATTAAAATTTTTCAGCATATGAATATGTATGCATTGAGAGTTGTATGGTTTATATATTTTTTCATTTTTCTATTATGCTTGATCGCCGTTTCCTGTGTCAGCGAGGTAGCACCAGGAAATAGACAAAGAATGGCCCAGCCACTCATATACACGCTCATACATGCACATATACATATCAACATATACACATGTACAATTCATACTTGCTTGCCTTCGTCCATTCCCAGCGCTACCCCACCCTACAGGAAACAGCATCTCTTTCCCCTGCCTCAGCGAGGTAGCGCCAGGAAAACAGACAAAAAAGGCCACATTCATTCACACTGTCTCTAGTTGTCATGTGTAATGCATCAAAACTACAGCTCCCTAGCCACATCCAGGCCCTACAGACCTTTCCATGGTTTACCCCAGACCCATCACATACCCTGGTTCAGTCCAGTGACAGCATGCTGACCCTGGTATACCACATTGTTCCAATTCTCTATTCCTTGCATGCCTCTCACCCTCCTGTATGATCAGGCCCCAATGACTAAAAATCTTTTTCACTCCATCCTTCCACCTCCAGTTTGGTCTCCCACTTCTTGTTCCCTCCACCTCTGACACATATGTCATCTTTTTCAATCTTTCCTCACTCATTCTCTCCATATGTCCAAACCATTTCAACACACCCTCCTCTGCTTTCTTAACCACACTTTATTTCCACACATCTGTCTTACCCTTTCATTACTTAATCAAACCACCTCACACCACATATTCTCCTCAACATTTCACTTGCAACACATCCACAGTCCTCCATACAACCCTATCTATAGCCCATGCCAAACAATCATATAACATTGTTGGAACTACTGTTCCTGCAAGCATACCCATTTTTGCTCCGAGATGACGATCTCTCCTTCCACACATTCTTCATCGCTCCCAGAGCCTTTGCCCCCTCCCCCACCTTGTGACTCACTTCCGCTTCCATGGTTCCATTCACTGCTAAGTCCACTCCAAGATATCTAAAACACTTCACTTCCTCCGATTTTTCTCCATTCAGACTTACATCCCAATTAACTTGTCCCTCAACCCGCAAACATTTCATTTGCAACACATCCACAGTCTTCCATACAACCCTGTCTATAGCCTATGCCTAACAACTATATAACATTGTTGGAACTACTGTTCCTTCAAACATACCCATTTTTGCTTTCTGAGATAACAATCTCTCCTTCCACACATTCTTCATCACTCCTAGAGCCTTCGCCCCCTCCCCCACCCTATGACTCACTTCTGCTTCCATGGTTCCATTCACTGCTAAGTCCACTCCCAGATGTCTAAAACACTTCACTTCCTCCAAGTTTTCTCCATTCAGACTTACATCCCAATTAACTTGTCCCTCAACCCTACTGAACCTAATAACCTTGCTCTTATTCACATTTTTTCTCAACTTTCTCCTTCCACACAATTTCCAAACTCAGTCACTGTGCATTATGGTGAAACAGAATGGAAGATGTCATAGTTGTAGTATGCATATGATGTTGTGCTGCAAGCTGAATCAGAGGAGAAATTAGATAGAATAGTGGGCTATTCAGTGATTTGTACTGGAAGAGAATACTGGAAGTTAGTGAGAAACGGTATGACAGTTTTTGAAAGGGATGGGATGTTATGGTTAAATATGAATCTGCTTGTTGAGGAAATAGTTGTTGTGGATTAGTATTTGTGGGTGAAATTCATTACGGTCGGTGGTGGGAAAATTGAACTCATTTGTGTGAGGGAGAAAATTGAAAATGGTTGATGGAAAAAGATCATTTAAATTTTATATGAGCAAAGAAGATTACAACATAAAGTACTTTGTCTCATTTCTTATATATAGATGTGAAATCCAAGCTTATATATTAAGATAGGTAAAAAGTA